>NW_019154118.1:19700733-20118153 GCF_002288905.1 Enhydra lutris kenyoni | reverse complement strand
CTGATGAGGGAGCAGGAGGCTGGCTGAGGACAAAGCAAAAGCTGGCACCCTGCACCCCCTCTCCACCCGCTCCCCTCGGTAATACGTGTGACATTCCTCAGGCACCCCGACTGCCATCAGCGAGAAACAAATAGTTAACTTGCAGAGATCACAATCCTACAAGACTGGAGTCTCCCTTGGTTTACAAATGTCCTAGAGATCTACAAACAAAGAAGTTACCTTATCAATAGCACAATTTCCAGAGGCAAATAACTCAGTTCCTCAAGCCCTAAATAAAGTTAAATTTCTTCTAAACCCAAATCTCACTAACAAAGACGCTTGATAGCAGAAATGTGAATGGCTTGCCAAAAGACAACATTGATCAAGCCGCAAGGCCTCTGGTATCCCTGCACCTTGTAGGCCCTCTTTAGCATATGAAACCTCCCTTCCCCTCACCTTCCCCCAACCGGTTGCAAGGTACATAACCTGCCATCTCTCACAACCCGGGGCAGCAGCTCTCCCTGCCCACAGGTCCTGTCCCCGTGCTTTAATAAACCACCATTTGCACCAAAGATATCTCAAGAATTCTTTCTTGGTCATTGGCTCCGGACTTCAGCCCACCGAACCTCACCTAGGTTCTAGAACTTCATCAATCCCAACATCCCAGATCAAAGGAAGAAAGAAACCAGAGTCCTGTGTCCATCCCAGTTTCCAAATGCCACAGAGACCTGTCCCCTCTCCACACTCGCTATCACCACTCCAATCCAGGTCCCCACCATTCTCTCAGGCAGATTATGACCAAAGCCTTCTCCCAACCTCCCAGCTCCAACCCATTTTCCACACTGCACAAGGAGGCTGTTCTAACACATAGATCTGATCCTGTCATCCTTGCTTAAAACCCCCAAAGTCCATTGTCTTTGAGATGAATTCTAATTCTCTTAAAGTGGATTCAAAGTCTGCCATATCTGTCCCTTACCTCTGTCCCAGCCTCATCTCTGCTAGCATCCCCTCTGAAGTATGATCACTGAGTAAAAACATGAGTTTGGGAAAGGGTCACAGAGATGATCTGCTCCAGAGTTTCGCAAATGTCAGTCCTTAAATTGGACACCATAGAAAGATCTGGGAAACGAAGAGAAAAAAAAAAAATACAGATTTGATCTACTAGGTCAGAATTTAGGGGGTAGGGGCTAGGGGTCCATATTTCTAAAACACCAACCAGGTGGGGAGACACTAATTTAATCCAAATCCCTCCTTTTACACATGTGGGGGCCGAGGCCTAGACAGGTAAGACACTAAGGAAAGCCAGTTTGTTGTTATAATGAAACAAGACTCGTAGCAGAGTTACCCTGACACATTTAGTGTTATATGTATCATTACTGTGCCACATGGTAATTAGGCATAAAGAGAGGGTAAGTTATTCAGAGAGAGGACTATTATTACAGTTATAGAAACCAAGTGTTTGGGGTCCACCTGGGAGGAAGGGAAAGGGGCCATTGGGAAAGACGGAGGGGCTTCTGTGAGGTCCCATAGAGGGTCTCCAGGTCTGCCACCTGGGCTCTGACAGATCTGATGGCAGGTGGGTCTGCCCACAGATTTGGGGAGCTGGCTGGGGGGAGCTAGGCTGCAGGCCAGTGATTTAAGACAAGCCTGTAAAGACTGGAGAAAGCCGAAACAGCACCCGGCCCCTTCTCCCAGTGAGGGAGGCATCATGGGAAGAGGGAGGAGAAGCAATATCGACCTGAGGTCCTCCTGCTGCAGGAACACACTGAGAGATGGACTTAAAGAAATGCCTTTTTCAGGCAGAAACATCGTCCTCACACATCAGAATTGCCCATTGTGTTCTAGATGCATGTTCCTGGTTCAAGTCCAGGGCCATGCCCACAGGGCTCCCTTCATCTGCAATGCCTGACCCTGACCCCCTTGCTGGTCTTTCCAGGCCCTGCTCAGCCAGTTGTGCTCTGGTCTGGCTTCTCTCTCCTTCTGCCTCTACCTCTGTCTCTGTTTCCCTCCTGCTAATCGCTCCCCTCCAACCCCTGGTCCCTCCAGGCCCCTCCAGTGGTAATGGAGCCCCATTATCATGAGTCCTGAGAGGCTGCATTATCCTTTCTGGTTTCTCTACACTCCAGCTCCACTTTCCTAACAGTCTTCTTTACCAAACTCTTCTTGAATTACCCCATTTGAGCGTGTGATCTGTCTCCTGCCAAGACTCAGACTGGTAGAACACCCGAAGTAAAAACCCAGGGTTTAGGACAGGGGCTGTGGAGAGCAAGACAGGATAAGGGAACCCAGTCATAGACAGGAATGAGAACCAAGGGCAGACCCCCATGGGACTAAACAATGCTGCAGGTTCTGGAAAGCTCAGTAGAGGAGAAAACAGTTCAAACTAATTTAAGCAGAGAGCATCTTCAAGGCTGTCAAAGAATTTGACTCTACTTTTGTTGTCCACCATCCAATCCTGCTCCCCCTTTGAGAGACTCTTCCATGGGATTACCAGCCATGGGGTCTCACCCATAGCCTACAGGAGAGGAGGGGTCTTTCCTCTCTCCACCTCCTGGCAGGCAGGGCATTGACATGTGACCTGGGTTCAGCCAGTTGAGTGCTCTCATCTCCACTCTGACCCTGGAGCCCTTACTCTACAGTGAAAAATCTCTAGGAGTTCTTCGTGGGGTGGCTGGGGTGTCCCGCAGTGGCTGCTTGGATGCCTTAGACAGACAGCTCCTGCTAAAGGATACCGTGTCTCCTTCCTTCCTCTCATCCCAGCTGCCTTGGCGACTGCCCATCTTCTGAGTTGAGGCCTTTGTTCTGAGAGCCCACCATTCTCCTCTACTCAATTTCCTAACCTGCTGAAGCTAGCCAGGACACATTTCTATTGACTACACCAAGGACCCTCACATGTGACTAGCCTAGAGCTCCCTAAAAGGCCTCAGATGGGATGCTCTGAGCAGAAGTGAGGCTGGCGTCAACAGGGGTCTTCACGCTCCTATACCAGCCCATGATAATCCACAGCCCAATGTACTGTACCTCTGGCTCCTGCCAGGTGACTCCCAGTTTCCTTTCTTTGGCTGCATTAACTTCCCAAGCCAAGTGTGAAAACCAAGACAGGAGAAACCCTTAGAGTCTACCACTGACTCTTTCCCAGTCACCTCACCTCCACCCCTAAGGCATCCCCTCTCTGGTTTCTCCAGCTCTATGGCTCACTGCCAATCTCCCCCATCATGCTCATCACCCTCGGGACTTTTGGTCTCCAGGCCACTCTAATCTCCCCCTACCACTACCTTCCTTTTTGATGTGGACATTCCAGTCCCCCTCTCCTCTCAAATCAACACAGAATAAGTTGGTATTTTGCAACTTTAAAAAACTGGAAGAAAACCAAACACAGACCAAATGGAAATTAATGAAAAGGCCAAGCAAGACATATCCTGTTTGTCGAGCACACAGGCTTCATCCCAGGGTTATTGAAGGCTCACCTCGGGTCACCTTGGCCCGTACAGGCTTGGAAATATCTCCAGGGTCACCCTCGCCCTGGGCTCTCAGTGGCTTCCAGAATTGGCTTCCTTGCCTCTCTATTCCATGGGGCCTCTCCAAACGTGACTGGGCTGTTCTTCACCACACCTGTCACTCCTGTCACTGGAGATACTTGCCACTAGACCCTGAGATTCCTCATGTATTCCCTGGGATCCAGGCTATTCCGTCCTTATCTTTCTCCACCAGGGAGTTATCTAAGACTATGAGAAACCCACCCTTGCCCCAGATCTAAGTCTAAATGTGCCAGTCACCATTTGGGAAAGAAGGAAGCAAACACCTCCTGGGAACTCGCCCTGCGGCTGGCCCTGTGGTGCACACAATGGCATTTCACTTCATCCTCCCAACACTCAGATCTCCCACATGGTGAAATGGGCTCTGGAAGTGCCAGAAGAGAGAGAACTGGGATTCAAAGACCTCAAACCCCAAGCCCAGAGCTTGCTCATGCATGTCCTCACTGACCATCTACACCAGGAAAGGCAAAGAGACTTCGTCTCCCATACCAGCTCAGATCGACTTTGGAGCTGCCTGGAGTATGAGGTGAGGAGGATGAAGCCATGTCTGCGCTCAGTGGGAGAGAGGATCATGAGGAGTTAGAGATGTGGGGAGAACTGGAGAGTGTGACCGCAATGCAGAGGTCACCGAGCTGCTGCCCTTGATCCAAGCCATTTTTGTGACAGGTGCCACTGTAGCCAAAACATCCCATGCCCCATGGACGAGCACGTCTCTTCTCGGGGCTTCAAGTCTCAGCTCTGCTCCTGACCGGCCCTGGGACTGTAGGCAAGTCACTATACCCTGTTGAGCCCCAGTTGTGCTGTCGGTAAAATCTAGCGAAGTATGACGCTCACTTACCTCCAAGACGTCAGGAAGCATCAGCTTTCTTAATGCGTGTGACATCCCTGGTACAGTGCTGTCCACACAGTAAGCCCCTGACAACTAGGACTAGTTGTGGAAGTTGCTACTGTTGTTGGCCATCATGCTCTCAAGCAGCAGTGCCCACACGGGTGCACATACAAGCTCCTTGGTTCCACCACCTGCCAAGATAAAAAATGCCCGGTTTGCTCCAAGTCGTTGAAAACTCCCAGGTGGCCCACGCTCAAGTGCCGCTGGTTCTGTGGCAGTCAGCACGGGGTCTGTGTTGACCCTGAAGTCCCACTCCTTTCCAGTCTACTGTCAGACATTTCAAATCCTCCCCGGGGCTCCCCACCTTGTTACTATGATTACATGTCCTGATTATTTCATTAAGTTCCTTTTCGTAGAGAGGCCAGTAAATGCCTGGTGGAACATGGGAGCTAATTACCATCTTAATTGGAGAGAGTGACCTGGTAAATAAAATTGTGTAATTTAATTAATTATCAAGGTGTGTCCTATAAAGGTTAATGAGAAATCAAAACCCATAGCCAGAGGTTTTGACATTTCTGGGCAGAGAATTCCCAAGCTTTGGAAGCAAGAGGGGTCAGCGTCTATGGCATAGCAAAGTTATAGATACTTTTCCTTGCATGGACCAGAAGATTAGATCCATTGTCTTTTTTTTTTTAAGCCTTTTTTTTTGTTTTTTTAAGATTTTATTTATTTATTTGACAGAGAGAGATCACAAGTAGGCAGAGAGGCAGGCAGAGGGGGGGGGGGGAAGCAGGCTCCCTGCCGAGCAGAGAGCCCGATGCGAGGCTCCATCCCAGGACCCTGAGATCATGATCTGAGCGGAAGGCAGTGGCTTAACCCACTGAGCCACCCAGGCACCCCTGATCCATTGCCCTTTCTAATAGGGGAGATGGTGGCTCATAGATCCAGTCTGGGTTACTGTTTGTTTGGTTGGCTTTTGGGGTTTTTTGTTTGGTTGGTTTTGTTTTTTACATTTATTCCTTTTATTAAGCATTTTTTAAGGGCCTTGTGCCTTTATTATGAGTTAGGACCGCCCATCCTCCAAGGATATTTATTGTTTTTCCCACATGGTGAGTGTCCTAGGAATAAATTCTCCTGGTTTGAATGCCCTCTTTCCAGAAACACCTGGCACTTTCTGTCCGCAGCAGATTGGCCTTGCCTCACGTCCACGCTGTCTTTGCCTTGTGCCGGTCTCCGGTCTCCACTCTCCCCTCTCTTGGGCTTCTTCTGTGGCAAAGGGATCCCCATGGTTTCCTGTAGAACCCACTCCCCTAAACAAACTTGCCTACTCCCTTCATGGAAACCTGGTTCTTTCCCCAGATGCTGCTTCCCCTGCAGGTTTCTCCATTAAGAATTGCTATTTCTTCCACAACCCAGAAACGTCTCTGTCAGCAGGCGGGGATGGCATTCTCCATGCTCCCTGACACAGCCTGTCCTCCGGGAGCCCGTGTCCCTACCCCACTGTCCCCCTGTCTTCTCCAGGCCTTGGCGACTTCCCGCCTCACAGGCCCCTCTATTCCCAGTTCTGCGGCGACACCCGGCACTCCCGTCACCTGCCTCCCAGGGCTTGGACACCTCGGCTGTAGGTGTGTCAGTCGCCTCCTCTCCACCGCAGCCCTCCCGGCCACGGCCAGGATCTAGTCAGCAGCTCGCAGGGCTCTAGCACAAGCACTCCGTCGGACTTGGCCTTCTCAGCTCTGGCCTGTCCCTCCGCTGCTGGGCCCCTTCCCAGCCTCCGCCCTGTCGGCCCGTCTTGCTGCCGGCATACTCACCTTGTCAGCCTCCACTCTCTCGGCCCCCTTCTCGGTCTAGCCCGGGCTCCATGGTGTCTCCTCCGAGCTGCTCTCTGGCGGGTAGTTTATTCCCTGTCAGCCCCAGGCCGCAGGTTACCCACCTTACCCCTGACGTCCGCATCCTCCGTGGCGCGCACGCCTCTCTGTGATTGGCTCGCAGCTGCTTCCGGCCCGCTGGCTGCCGCGGTGCACTGTGGGCAGAGGATACGCCCCCCCGCCCGTGGACGGCGAGACGCGGACTGCTGTGGGTGGGAGTGACAGTGGACAGGAGTGGTGACGTGCCTGCTCCCAGCCAAGGCGTTAAGAGGCGGTCGTGTTTCCTTCCCCTTCAGCCTCTGCCGGTAAGCAGCACGGGGAGAACACGCCCTGGCCAGCTGACGGGCGCGAGGCGGCTGGGAGGCACGTGGAGCCGACCCGAATATGCACACCTCCAGCGGGATGCACAGCCAGACACACGAGTGAGTCTAAGAAATGTTTGTTCTCACCATAAGCCGCTGAGATTAGGTGTTGTTTATTACACCCCGTGATTGCAGCAATACTGGACGGAACCAATCCCCTGTATCTTAATCTGCTTCCTTCCTTCCAGACCTTTCCATCCTTGTTTAAACATGCTGAAGTGTCTCCCATCTAACAAAACAAACCCCCAGTCCGTGTGTCTTCTTCTAGTGATTGCCCTTCTCAGCTGTACTCTTCTCAAGGTGCTGGAAAGAAGTGTCTCTTGGCACTGGTCCCAGGACCTACCTCTTGTTCTTGCTTCTTCTTATTGTGGTCTGGCTTGCTCCCACTACTGCCCCGAATCTGCTCTCCCAGGGTTGTTGTTTTTTTTTTTCTTTGTTTTGTTTTTTTCAGCAAATACTGAGCACTACTCATGCTGCAGCTGGACATCAGGGAAACGAGTAGGAAAAGGCGGGGATGGGCTCTGTCAGCCACATGAAGCTCATGGTTTCGGGGTACAGGGACAAGAAACCAGATGACAACAACCAGAGGGCAGGTTCCTGTGCATCATTTTATCGCCCCCGGGGCTTGTGGTAGGAATTCGATAAACGTTTGGTAATACAGAAAAATTAACTGAACAAGATATGGAAGAATTAACAAGACAGTCACAAGTGAACCATGAGAAGTACAAAGCAGAATGTTACTTGCTGAGTTCCCTGGAAGACTATTATTGATAATTGAGCGTCATCACAAAACTAGCGTTTGGGTAATGTCTAATTTAACATCAGCTGCATGGTTGGTGCTTCATAACTGCTTGTTGAATATATGTAGGGTTTGGTAACTTAACGGACTTAAATTACAATATTTTATAATCCTTATAACAGCTCATTGGGAGAAAAAAAAAACAACCCTGAATTTCTTAAAGGTTAAGTAAATTTCCCGAGGTCAGTCAACCCATAAGTAGTGAAGTCGCTACTTACTACTTGGATCTTGGAGCTTCAGGTGGGGGGTGGGGTTGGGCAGAGTTTGTGCTCTTTCTCTGTTACTCAGCAAGTAACATTCCATTCTGTGCTTCTCATGTTTCACCTGTGAAGGTCTTGTTAATGCTTCCGTATTTTGTAATTAACTCTTCTGTACTGCCAAATATTTATCAAAGTCCTACTACAAGCCTGATGGCAATAAAATGCTGAACAGACAGCAGATCCTGTGCTCTTTCCCTGAAGCCCGTAGAGTCCATCTGTAAATGAAGTGCGGGGTTGGCCTCCACACAGGGGACACCTGAGCTGGGCTGTGACAGATGGGTCGCATTTGGATAGACTCAAAGCAGTATGGAGAAGAAATTCTTGGGGAAAGACCAGCATGAACACAGGAATGGAAAGGGGATGGCATCCTGCTTTCAAGGGACAGAAAAGAGAGGGTCTGCTGTACGTGGTTCCGTGGCTGGGGAAACGTCCTGTCCAAGGGTCAGCTTGAACTCTAAGAGCCGACTCTGAATGGCAACTCTTTGGCTGTAATAATTGAGTATCAAACGGTTGTAGATCACAAGCATCTAGGGCAAAAAGGAAACATTGTAACTAACACAAGGATTGCCATCAAAGGGGAGAGACGACACCACAAGCTTCTCTGCCTTCAACCTTACAAGGCTCCATAAGACACCGGCAGATGTGCACAATGCTAGCTGTGTCTGTGCGCACATAGCCCAGTGGGGTAGCTTCATAGGACCAGCAGAAGATGCCTGTTTCCTAGGCAAGCTGTGTGGCTCGCTGGAGTTCATAAGGCCTTGAATAAAATTCAGTGTAAAGTTTTGAGCTTAACTGTTTGCAAATCCTCCAATGGGTATAAAACTTCATTTATGCAAGGTGAGTAAGAATTGGAGACATTGGTGAGAAGCCGGTGCCACCTGGGGCTGGGAATGGCCACGTGCATGTGGGGGGACAGTATGAACGAGGCTGCAGAATTAGTTGAAACCCCGAAGGGTTAAAATTGATACCCCATTTCAGGTGCATTTACTCCAACTTCTCCAGCTCAGTTTTAAATAATTTCTTCATACTTAGCAAGGAGACTAGGATTTTCCCGGCACTAAATGTTTTCAGTGACTTTACCTCTTATAACTTTCCCTCCTTTACTGCACGTGAGGTTCCTGCATGCAGATCAACTGCAGGAGGAACTACAACTGAGCAGAAAGGAAAGAATGAAATTCACCCACAGTCTTAGCACCTGTGGAGAAATACTTTTCCCAGAATCTTTGGATAATTTTTAAAATAAAAATAAGAGCCTACTACACACACAATTTATATCCTGATTTTTTTGTTTGATGATATCCCGTTGAACATCTGTTTGTGCCAGTAAATATTCCTCCACAGCATCCTTTTGTAGCTGTGCAGCGTCCTGTGCTGTTAGAGTCACTGCGAAGCTATTGTTTGACATCAGAGCTCAGATCTCATAATCGTGGCTGATGGCTTCGGTGAGTCTGTGTATTATTATTTCCTTAGGGCCTCTCACCTCCCTTTCCAGCCTCCCTGCTTTTTGGCTCCTCATTCCTGCTTCTCTTTCTGGCCAAACTGAACTTCTTTGGGTTCCTTGCACACGCTGTGCTCTATCTGCCCCTTGTGTTTTGCTACAGCCTAGAACATTCTTCCTCCACCTGCAACCCCACACCTAGCTATTCCCCAATCATCTTGCAGACATCACTGCTTTAGGTGAAATTTCCCTGATGCCACGTCGTCCCCATTGCCGCCACGGACTGGGTCAGCTGTCCCTTGTGCGCTGGCCACCGCCACTTGGCGTCACTCTGCTAGAGCAGGAATCAGACCTGTTTCCCTATCTCCCCTCTTCACCAGCTCGTGATGTCCATAGAGACTGGGATCCAGTCTGTCTTGGTCAGTGCACCTGAACAGTGCCCAGCACGTAATTGGTACTCCGTAAAAATCCACTGGACAAGAAATACACATATCCCTAAGAACAACACAGCTGGGCCAAAGGCATGCACTTTTCAAGGCTTATGACACATATTGCCATTGCTCCCTCCAAAGACCTTCCCAGTTTACCTTTATTCCATTGTGTGTGTGTGTGTGTGTGCGCGCGCGCTCATTTCCTCATGCCCTGGATAGCCTTGCCAAAAGTTCTGAGAATAATTTCCCTGCACAGCGTTTTATTTAGGGAACACTGACTGGAATGATGTGCACTGGGTTATTGAAAAGTCTCAACTCAGTAGGGTATAAACACGAAAGTTAATTTTTTCCAGTCACTACTCTCTGCTGTGTTCTATCGAATCCCTTTTCCCCATCACTTAATGATATTTTGGGCAGAGGGTGAACGTTCCTGTCACTTTCAGTTATTAAAAACTCAATTGAGTCAGTTTAAGCCTCCAAATCCATATCTGATTCAAAGCTCTTCCTTCCTATCCCCCAGACCCCAGACGGACTGAGGCTCTCGGGACCTGGAAGTGGAGGGGGCAGTGTGGGCTCTTCCTACACCTCTGCCTCTTCTCCGCCCTCTTCTGTGTCTAGCTTTCTTGGCTTAGGGGCAGGCAGGGAGGATGGGAAGTTGGGAGGCATCTCAGCATGGTGGAGGACCAGTGGTGGCTAGAAGGCGTCTCCCATTTTGGCCTGGTTCTATTCTCATGTGAGACTAGTGGGCCTTCTGAAGTGGCAGTCTCCATGTGGGGGCTTAATTTTGGATTAATGCTTAACTCAACCTGCATCTCATCTCATACAAGGACCCCATCAGAGAGCAAGTGCCAAAGTCCCGCTTCAACTGGGACTATGGCCCTCAACCCTTTCTGGATGAAGGCTGTCCTCACTTGTTATGACAGTTATCTGAGCAGACGACGGCTCCTCACCCTCCTTATTCTGCACTCCTTTAGCTGTAACCTTAGAAAATGCTGCGGACTTAATCTGTATTCTCCAAGGGCTGAGGGAATGTGGGAAGGGGTACCTCAAGTACTTCCTTCTAAAGACCTCTAGAGCCCCTTCTCCTTCTCTGGCATGGGCCACCTCCATAGGCCTCTTCTAAAAATCTCTAGCCCAGAAATAACGGATGGTCTCTGTGATAACGTATGTCTTCCAATGGAGAGAAAATGGAATTGCCTCTCACCGTGGACACTGTGAGGTTAGAGCCTCTGTTGCTACCGCCCCACATTGCCCAGTCCTCTCCCTGTATAAGCAAGAGCTCAGGAATAAGGGTCAGAACTGGGGGGTGTGGGTTGAAGGTGGCAGGCTGGTTCCTAGAGCCGTGGCTACAAACCACTTTGTCCTATTGCCGGATGCGTTGGCTCTGCTCCTGGGCAGCCATCTTGAGAAAGCAAGTTCTTCAGTGTCTCTTGTCCGCTGCTTTGGTTTGGACCTTAGCCACAATTCAGGGACACCAGACAAATCTCCCTCATCGTCTTGTGTAGACGTACCAGTCATGGACCTCAACAGTATTTTTACGGTAATTCCAGAACCAGATTGCACATGGCTATTGCTCGTAGCAGCACTAGATAAAAGCTGAGGGCAAGACCAGGCAATTGGGAATTCCGTGGGAAATGGCCACATGGAACAAGAGAGACAGAGTCCAGAGCCCTGTGATGTGGGAGTGGGGGAGGGCAAAGGGTGGACAAAGAGAAGAGTAGGCGCTCTTCTGCCACCAGGGGCCTTTTGGGTCAGGGGACCTCTCTGTCCGGTCTCATCCGTTGTCAGGGACAATCAGACATCTCATGTGAAGAGGAGAGTGGGAAAGAAAGGGGCCTCAGTGAAAGCCTCTCACCCTCCCTCAGTCCTCCCAAGGCAAATGTCACATGCAATTGAGCTGATGGCCTGTCCGAAGCCCCTCCTGCCATAATGAGACACACGGCCAGTTCCTGGACACTGAGCCCTTACAGGCTGATTGGGTAAGTGCAAAGGTGGCCACAGGATGGGAAAGGCGTGGCTGAGGGTTGTTTCTAGCCCCTAGCATCCAGGAGAGAAGGAAGCTTGGACAGGGTTTCAGTGAATCAATCACTGTGAGAAAGGCCCTCTTCCCTCCGAGCTCTCGGGCATGGTTTGTGGAAATGAGCTCCTCAGTGTTGCAGTTACAGTTAGAGTGTTGGGAGCCTTGGGATTCATTCATCTTGACTTCAGCATCGATTTCTTGTTCAGTAATTAGCTTACCAGAGCCCCCGATGGCATAATCACTCCATTTACATAATTAAGACATAAATCTTGAGCCTGGGTAATCGCCAGGACACTGAGGACACTGGACACAAAGGGCAGCAGGTGCCTGACAGCTTGTAGCCCCAGTTCTACACTCACACCTGCTGATTCCTTTTGCCATGACTTCAGCGGGCTGAGAACTTCATCTTAGAAACCTTTTTTTTTTTTGAAGGCTCAACCAAGGAGATCAATCCACTTAAACTAGGCTTACAGAGAGGCTCTAATGGTTTTAAAATACGCTCACAATTTCTTTGGCACTAGTTCATTCAAAAGGTAGAGTCTAATTCCCTTTCTCTTCATCGTGGGCCAGAATCAATCAGTGACTTGCTTCTAAAGAACAGACAGTGGCAGATGGTATGTGATTTCCAAAGCTAGCTCAGAATGCATTGCTGCTTCCTTCTCTGTCTGTCTGTCTGTCTTTGCCTAATCTGGGGAACTCAACTGCCATGTTATGACAGTATTCAGCCAGCCTACATGGGGGGAGAAACTGAGGCCTTCTGTCAGACACTGGCACAAATTCACTGTCCATGTGCGTGTGCCATCTTGGAAGTGGATAGTCCACACTCAGACAAGCCTTCAGATGACACAGCCCAGGTGGACATGTTGATGACCATCTCATAAGAAATCTCAAGTTAGGACCACCCAACTAAGCCATTCCCAAATTTCTGACTTACAGAAACTGTGACGATAGTAAATGCTTATTATTTTTAGCCATCAAATCTTAGAGTAATTTGTTATCAATAGTAAATAACTAATACAGAGAGCACGTCTCTCCCCAGTACTGCTTCTTCAAGAGAAGATCTGATATCAAAACAAACATAGCTAAAAATGTTCATACTATGTGATCCAGGAATTCCTCTTGTAAGAATTTACCTTATAAAAATATATGTATTTGCAAAATGTTTGTATAAATGTGTTCATTGCAGCATTCCTTGTAATAGTGAAATGCTCTATTTCAGTTTTCAGTGAAAACTGAAAACAATTAACTTTCCCATCAATATAATTCAATTAAATAAATTATGAAGAAAAGTTGAATAATTCTATATAAGAATGAAAAAATTGAATTAGCCATTAAAAAAGAAAATTTCTACATGTAAAACTTCCCATCCAGACGGTTTATCAGTTGGTTTGCCAACAATTTATGGAAGAAACACTTGAATTTTTATACAATTACAAGGAATAAAAAATTGGAACACTTTCCAACTCACGTATAACCTTGATATCCAAACCTGACAGAAATATTAAAAGAAAGGAATATAATAAACAAATCTCACTCTTGAACATAAGTGTAAACATTGTCAAAAAATTTTAGAAACCAAATTCAACAATTTATAGAAAGATACAAATCACGAATAAGTATAGCTTAAAGCAAAAATACAAGGCTGATTCAACCTTCAAAAAAATCAACCTAATTTACCTTATTAATAGGATAAGGAGAAAACTCATGTGACTATCACAACAGATATGGAAAAAATCCAACAAAATGCAACACTCACTTATAGTTTTAAGGAAGAATCCCTTGACTGAATAGAAATAGAGAGGATACTTCCTTTTTAAATTATTATTTAAGACCTTCCAAAGTGCTCTACCAGCCTATTCACTTCTCTGGTTAAGAAATTTTGAGCTGCCTTCCGGTTTGCTCCTACCTCCTTTTTCAAGGCTACGCTCAAATATAATTTCCTCCAGAGGATTGGGTGCTGCTGCCCATATCACGGTTTATTTTAATTGGTGGATTGACTCTAAGTTTTGTCTCCCTCTCTAGTCAGAAGCTCTGAAGTCAGAGAGTTGTGGTCCCCTGAGTACTCCAGCACCTGACTCATCACAGATGGTCAGTGACTAGTTTCTCAAGTGATAACTGTGGGTGTAAGTGGGTGTCTGCGGGTGATTGCCTCCAGGCAAGAGAGCTAGTGGGATCCAGATAGTTCCCCTGGGAGAAGTCATTGCTGATGGCTACTTGTCCTGCTACTTATAGAATAGAGAGTATACTTCCAAGATAAGAAAAGTTTTTTTGCTTCAGCCACAAAACTATCCTTTCTTAAAATCAGTGTTTGGTAAATCTTGTCATGTACTATGTGGAAAAAATGAAATAAAAATAAATTATTATTTCAGACCTTTAGTATCAGGTGTTTGCAGTTTGTTGACTTTTTTGAAAAAATCAACTTAGGAACTTTTATTAAAATGAAAAGTGCTCTTCAAAATCTTAACCAGATGTGAAACGATGTTAAAACCTTTAAAGATGTATTGAGAAAAACCAGGCTTAAAAGAAAGATGACAAAACACGTATGCTATTACCAAAAAGAGATGCCTTCAGAGAAAAATAATTAAAACTCCAAGCTGCACAGAGATTGCAGATAGTTCTAGTGATCTGGCCAACAGGGAAAAAGCAAGCACTAAGGTCTTCGCCTCCAGTCTTTTTGTTCATTGTTTACGGCTGAAATTTCATATTCATTTCTTCTTCCTGTTTGACTACACCCGACTATGGTAGCCAGGGGAGGCGGGCAATGACTCAGCCCACCGCGCTCAGCCTTGGAAGGGAGCAGATGGATTCTAAGCTGGTAAATGGGCTTCTTTTGTCTCCTTGCCATCCTGTGGTTTAGGGTTTTCTGCAGGAGTGTGGATGCTGAGCTGTCTGCTGACCTTGGGCCTGCTCTCCTCGGTTTTCCTGCCCTTCACTACCATCCTCTCTGTCTTGGCCATGGGCCCTGTGGAATGGTGGCCTCTAAGGCCATTGCTGTGTCGCTGGTCTTCCCTGCCCTTGGCAGTCAGTCCTTCCATCCCCTCTCCCTGCACAGGCAGGCTGGACCACCCCGGTCTGAGCCCACAAGGTGTCCGCCTGCGGCAGGTGGGAACAGGGTCTTCAGTGGGGCTGGCGCTGCGGGCTCCCACCTCGGGAACATTCCCTATCCCTCCTTCTGTTCCTGCTCTCATCAGTAATTCTGGCAATCCTACTGTAATCCAGCGTGAGATCCTACCCTGTGGAGGCTGCTACAGTGGTTAGGGTCTGCTGGGTATTGACCGCCTTGTCCTGGAGCCCGCCGGGGCCAGCAAGCTTTGGCTCTGCACGTTCTCCTCAACAGCATCAAACGCCGTGCTCTCTCCATCCCCTGCACCACGGAGGCACCACTGGGGTTCTTTAAGCTGGAGCAATGCGTGGACTAGGACGTCTTCCTCACTGTCCATCCTGCTGATGAAACCATATCCATTTCTTACACTGAGCTCTTTTACCGGCCCCAGACTTCACTGGGATGCCTTTCCTGGCCCTGGGAGGTGAACCCCTCTCCCTGCTGCTACTCCAGGTGCTGATCTTTGGGGTCTCCCTGCTGCTGGGGGTTTTGGTCCTGGTTCCTGGGGCTGAGCCTTCTCCCCGGGTGACAGCAGCTCATCAGGTGGTGGGAGGGCAGCTCAGGACTCTCCACCAGGATGCTTTCCCAAGGTGGTGCAGAATATCTAGAAAATGATGAGTAAAACAAGCAACACACTTGATTTAATACTTCCATATAGAATTATTTTTACATCAGCGGAACATTTGCAAAAATTCCTCATGTATTTGGGACAAAGCAAAGCTTGATTACAAAACATAAGACTTATAATAAGTCATATTCTCTGACCATAATCTTTAAAAATCTGAAAATCAACAATAAACAACACTCACTCTCCTTTGAAAAATAAAACCCTAACAATATAACAACTAACTGAAAGTAAGGTACACATCAGGTACAGTCATTACTTTCTTAAATAATGACTAAATTTAAATTATAACTAGGAAATAATAGAAAAAATATTATACATCAAAATGTATCCAGCTGAATCTACTTAGAGAAATTTTAGTGGTCTTAAATTTCTTTTTTACTATTAATGAAATTGGAAATAAATTAGGTAAGTATTCAACTTAAAAAAAAATAGAGGATATGATAAAATAAACCAAAAGAGTCTAGAAAAAAAATTAATAACAATACCAATTAATTTACTAGCTAGTAAATTAATGAAATGGAAAACAGCAAGATTTTAGATGAGTAAACAGTAAAAAATTGGGTTTTTAGGAAAAATTTTTGAAATAAGACAATCTCTGCATCGTTGACTAAAGACAAATCAGAAAAAGCAGTGTACAAAATACTAGGGTAAAAAGGATATAAGTAACGACAGATATGCAATACATATAAAAAATGAATATTATGTGGAACATAGCTGAAAGTTAAAGGAAACAGAGGATTTTTTTAGTCTTATCTCCAAAACTTGCCCAAAGAGAGAAAAGAAATCTGAACAGACAATAACTGTATAAGAAATTGGAACGACAACTAAAGATGTAACATTGAAAACAATTCTACTCGAATAGCCAAAGGAATATTGAAAAAGAAAGCCAGAGTTGGTGGCATCACAATTCCGGACTTCAAGCTCTATTACAAAGCTGTCATCATCAAGACAGCATGGTACTGGCACAAAAACAGACACATAGATCAATGGAACAGAATAGAGAGCCCAGAAATAGACCCTCAACTCTATGGTCAACTAATCTTCGACAAAGCAGGAAAGAATGTCCAATGGAAAAAAGACAGCCTCTTCAATAAGTGGTGTTGGGAAAATTGGACCATTTCCTTACACCGCACACGAAAATAGACTCAAAATGGATGAAGGACCTCAATGTGAGAAAGGAATCCATCAAAATCCTTGAGGAGAACACAAGCAGCAACCTCTTCGACCTCAGCTGCAGCAACATCTTCCTAGGAACATCGCCAAAGGCAAGAGAAGCAAGGGCAAAAATGAACTATTGGTATTTCATCAAGATCAAAAGCTTTTGCACAGCAAAGGAAACAGTTAACAAAACCAAAAGACTACTGACAGAATGGGAGAAGATATTTGCAAATGACATATCAGATAAAGGGCTAGTGTCCAAAATCTATAAAGAACTTAGCAAACTCAACACCCAAAGAACAAATAATCCAATCAAGAAATGGGCAGAAGACATGAACAGACATTTCTGCAAAGAAGACATCCAGATGGCCAACAGACACATTTAAAAGTGCTCCACATCACTCGGCATCAGGGAAATGCAAATCAAAACCACAATGAGATATCACCTCACACCAGTCAGAATGGCTAAAATTAAGAAGTCAGGAAATGACAGATGCTGGCGAAGATGCAGAGAAAGGGGAACCCTACTACACTGTTGGTGGGAATGCAAGCTGGTGCAACCACTCTGGAAAACAGCATGGAGGTTCCTCAAAAAGTTGAAATTAGAACTACCCCATGACCCAGCAATTGCACTACTGGGTATTTACCCTAAAGATACAAACGTAGTGATCCGAAGGGGCACATGCACCCGAATGTTTATAGCAGCAATGTCTACAATAGCCAAACTATGGAAAGAACCTAGATGTCCATCAACAGATGAATGGATAAAGAAGATGTGGTATGTATATACAATGGAATACTATGCAGCCATCAAAAGAAATGAAGTCTTGCCATTTGCGATGACGTGGATGGAACTAGAGGGTACCATGCTTAGTGAAATAAGTCAATTGGAGAAAGACAACTATCATATGATCTCCCTGATATGAGGAAGTGGAGATGCAACATGGGGGGTAGGGGGGTAGGAGAAGAATAAATGAAACAAGATGGGATCGGGAGGGAGACAAACCATAAGTGACTTTTTTTTTTTTTTAAAGATTTTATTTATTTATTTGACAGAGAGATCACAAGCAGGCAGAGAGGCAGGCAGAGAGAGGAGGAAGCAGGCTCCCTGCTGAGCAGAGAGCCCGATGCGGGGCTCGATCCCAGGACTCTGAGATCATGACCTGAGCCGAAGGCAGCGGCTCAACCCACTGAGCCACCCAGGCGCCCCCATAAGTGACTCTTAATCTCACAAAACAAACTGAGGGTTGCTGGGGGGAGGGGAGTCAGGAGAGGAGAGTGGGGTTATGGACATTGGGGAGGGTATGTGCTATGTTGAGTGCTGTGAAGTGTGTAAACCTGGCGATTCACAGACCTGTACCCCTGGGGATAAAAATACATTATATGTTTATAAAAAAATAAAAAATAAATTAAAAAATTAAAAAAGAAAACAGTTCTAGATTCGGATGTGATCAATTCCATGTTATTTTAAATATTCCAGACCATTGAAAAAAATGGAAAGTTTGTAACTTATTTTAAGACTAATAAGCCTAGTTGAACTTAATACCAAAACATGACATTAAAATATTGGACTAATTTCACTTATGGAAAAAGATATGTTTTAACGCGATAACAACAACCAAAACATCTCAATGGTATGAGAAGACTCGGTGCGTCACAACCAAGTAGGGACTCTTCTAGAAATAGTCATATAGGTTCAACATCAAGATATCTATTAATGTGGGGCGCCTGGGTGGCTCAGTGGTTAAGCCACTGCCTTCGGCTCAGGTCGTGATCTCAGGGTCCTGGGATCGAGCCCCGCATCGGGCTCTCTGCAGGGAGCCTGCTTTCTCCCCTCTCTCTGCCTGCCTCTCTGCCTGCTTGTGATCTCTCTCTCTCTCTCTCTCTGTCAAATAAATAAATAAAATCTTAAAAAAAAAAAGATATCTATTAATGTATAGCTTCCACTAATCAGAAGAGAAAAGCCAAGACATTATAACAACAGAGTCTGAAGAAAACAACTGATAAATATTCACATTATTCTTAATTAAAATGCTAAGTGTAATAGGAATAAAGAAATTCATCGACGGTAGATGAATATTTTCCCGAAAGCAACAGCAAATCAGCAGTTGTCTTCTTGGAGCTGGGGTAGGAGGGGCTAGGCTAGCTAGAGGAGCAAATAAAACTGGTAGTTTTTAAGTAGGTGGTGGGTTCAGAGGTACTCATTATGCTTCATTATTTACATATATGTCACATATTTTATGTATTATTTTTTACATGATAAGAATATCTAATACAATAGTGAACTTCATATTAAACAGTCAAATTCTAAGCTATTTCCACTAAACTCAGGAATAAGACAGGGCTGTCATCAAGATTATTAAATATTATTTGGAAGAATTAGCTAATGCCCCCTAAATTAAATAACCCACATAAAAACATTTGCAATTGCAGTGCTTTTACAGCTAAAAGGCCCAAGGAATTCATTTTTTAAAAAACTTCTATAATTAATAACGGTATGAAGACTAGATAAAGACAAAAAAAAAAAAATCCATGTCTTTTCTTTGTACTCAAAATCGGAAGTGGAAATAAAAGTCCCATTCCCAAAAGGGACAAAAAATGTAAAATATTGGGGAGGAAGATTTATAAGATCAACGAATCTTTTAAAAGAAAATACTAAAAATGAAATAGTCATATAGAGACACAGAAAAAGATAGGCTGTCTATACAAACTTTTTCATTTTGGTTTATGACAAATGATAAGAAAAATGAAAAAATAATATAGGAAAAATATTTAGAGTGACATAAAAGAGATAATATCCTGAACATCCTGCTTGGGACTCTTACTCCCTCTCCCCTCTCCCTCTGCACTCTCTCTCAAATAAATAAATCAATCTTTAAAAAAAGGGGGGGGCCTGCTCCAATATACCCAATATCCTTAAAAAAAAAAAAGGAAATTTGGACGCAGAAACAGACATTGAGGGAAGATGACATGAAGAGACACAGAGAGGAGACGGCCATCTATAAGCTAAGGAGAGAGGTCTGGAACAGATTCTTCCCTCAGAGAAAGCATCATGGCCAACACATTGATTTTAGATCCCTAGGCTTCAGCACTGTGAGACAATGAGTTCCTCTCTGTTGAAGCCAGCCAGTGTGTGGCACTGGGTGCAGCGACCCTGGGGAACGAATGCAGTGAGACTGGTGGATGGGTAGAGGTTTGGACAGACAGACGGGAATATAATAAATACAGTAAAAAGTTAATGAGAGGAAAACTCCAGGTGCAAAGCACACGGATGTTCACTGTAAAATCCTTTCAACTTGGTCATAGGTTTGAAATTTTTTAAATGTGAGAAGGAAAAGGAGCACATTACAAAAATGTTCTCTTAGAAGCAAGAACAGTCAATTCCCTTACAAATGGTAGTACTGTTCCTAGGAGTCCCGTGACTAGGTGACCCTACAGAGCAGATCAAAGAGTGTCAGATACAGCGATCGCCGCAGTAACAATAGCACGCAGACCACATGCGCACACACACGCACACACACACACACGCACATACCTACACACCCCATATCCCTGCATGTTGGCTTGGAAGTTCTACCTTGGAGACTCTCTTGTAAGAATAAAAACACCAGCACCTAAGTATGTGCTTGCTTCACTATTGTTTTTAGTGACCAAAACCTAGCAGTGGCCTGACTGGCGCTCAGCAGGGGGGAGGCTGATGGGGCAGGGGGGCGAAGGGTGGGGGGCTGTCTGTGGAATAGTATGCTGCCGTTATTTGAATGACGTAAAGCTATCTTGCTTTACCCACCTTTAGCCTCTGCTCTATACTGTGTTTTGACACAACCTGTATTGTAAAGAGTATTTTTGCTTTTATAATAAAGACATGTTTTTTTAAATGAAAGAAGTCACCCCTCTCCCGAGCCTCTTGCCCTCCAGACACGTTCCTGCACCCCCAGCTGTTTAGGAGAAGGAGGATAGGGCCCAGGCCAGGCTGAGACTGCTTCCCCTGAGGTCAGGTGGTTGAAGCAAGGGAGCACAGACAGTCAGCCCAGGAGGGTAAACTGAGGGGACAAAATGGGCTCCTCCTGCCAGCTGAGCACAGTGGTGGTGGACACTGAGTTGGGCTTCAGGTCTGGTGAAGAAGCTGGGATTTGTTCACTGAAAGTCCAGGTCTCGGGGAGGGGGCAGTGGAACAAGGAACAGGAGATGGGTAAGCAAGTCGGAAGATTCTAGAACCAGAATAGTCTGAGTCTGGCAATTCTGGCCGTCCTGCTGCCTGAGAGACTGAGCAGACACCTTGTCCTATTTTGTCTTTTGTAAAATCAGAACGACAGCTACGTCCTGGTCTGGTGAGAGGAGTCGATGCCATGGTGTATATAAAACACGTGCCCCAGCACGTGCACCCGAATGTTTATAGCAGCAATGTCTACAATAGCCAGACTATGGAAAGAACCTAGATGTCCATCAACAGACGAATGGATAAAGAAGATGTGGTATATATACACAATGGAATACTATGCAGCCATCAAAAGAAATGAAATCTTGCCATGTGCGACGACGTGGATGGAACTAGAGGGTATCATGCTTAGCAAAATAAGTCATTCGGAGAAAGACAACTATCATATGATCTCCCTGATATGAGGGAGAGGAGATGCAACATGGGGGGTTAAGGGGGTAGGAGAAGAGTAAATGAAACAAGATGGGATTGGGAGGGAGACAAACCATAAGTGACTCTTAATCTCACAAAACAAACTGAGGGTTGATGGGGGGAGGGGGGTTGGGAGGGGGGTTCGGGTTATGGACATTGGGGAGGGTATGTGCTATGGTGAGTGCTGTGAAGTGTGTAAACCTGGCGATTCACAGACCTGTACCCCTGGGGATAAAAATATATGTTTATAAAAAATAAAATTAAAAAACAAAAAACACGTGCCCCAGATGCTCAGGTGCGACCCTGTCCTTATGATCCTGTGCACCCGGCCACTCACAGCAGGTGCCCAGCCATGGGGACCATTGTCGTCATGCCTGCAGTGTTCCCCTCGTCTCTTTTGGAGACGGAAGGAGGGAGAATCCTGCTTCTGCCCACCTTGCTCTCTGCTCCGCAGCCCAGAACTTCCTTCTGTTTCCTCTTTTATCCGGCCAGCAGGCAGCTGAGGAATGCAGCCCTCAGCTTGGATGGCAGGAAGCCATGGGAGGAACACACCACACCAGAGGCCTGGTAATGACCGGTCTTGAACACTCATGCCAACAGCTCGTGTGCGCACGCTGCCAATGAAGACATCAGATTTGGGGACCAAGTTAGGTATGTGGTCCCGGGCTAGGTTCTGATTGCAGCGTGTGTGTGTGTGTGAGAGAGAGAGAGACAGACAGACAGATAGACGGGGAAAGATGGCTGGCTTATTTCATACAAAAGCAAAGTGAAGAAGGAGGCAAAATCATGTTAGTCAAAATGTTATTTATGAAAATCAGCAGGTGCTGAGCCTCGTGTGCACGCCGGTCAGTGCCGGGGGTTTAGGTGAGTGTGTTCTGCTCCAAGAAGTTGCAAGGCTGCTGAGCGGCGTGCCGCTCCCCTACAGCCAGTCTGGTCAGAGGGGTGAGGCAGCAGGAAACGCAGGGGTGGACCGGAGCACTGGATAACCTGAGGCTGCGACAGACATTCTGGGTCTTCCTTGACCTACAAGACGACCTACTCCTAAGCCTCCCAGACAGAAAGCAAGCCTCCTGTGTCTGGAAACCGCTGGGCACCCCTCCCCGACTTCCTGCCACGCTGTGCCAATCTCAGTGGTAATTCTACTGCCCCGCTAAACTCCTTCCTTGATAGAAGCAGAACACCAGAAGTCACCCTTCTTCAAATAAAGCGCCTCGCACTGGATGGTGGGCCCATGGATGGACAGGTCCTTCCTGTCCTCCATGACAATGTCCGGATCTCAGGGGGTTCGTCACAACTCTGCCCTTATCATGAGCCAACCTCTGCCTTGTCCCATAGTCCCCCAGCACATTTCAATCCTACTAACACTGCAAGATGACAGAGGAGGGGACAGATGGCTTTGGCTGCAGAATCGGAGTCTGGGGGCTGCCTCCTGCCACTGGTGCTGGGAGCTCTGACTCCCTTGGCTTCCCCGTTGGCCTCGGTCTTGATCTCAACTGGCTTCTTGAACACCCTGTTGCTGGCCTGTCACCCACCTTTCTTTGACAGCCCTGTGTCCCGTCGTCTATCGCCTTCAGGTCTGCTCCTCAGGTCGCCTATCATCTTCAGGTCTGTTTGCCTGCTGGGTGGTCATTGGACACAACCCTCTTCTCGAAGGCTGGCCAGCCTCTGTCGACGTAGCCACTTCCCTCCCGTTACCTAAGGCTGCAATCTGAGCTTGGTCTGGTTTTCTCTCCCTTGGCGAGGTCGTTGCTCCGTGGCTGTGCGATTCAAGGCTGCTGCCCCGGGTTGGCCCTTCCCATCATTTCTATTACATAACAAGCGCCTTTGTTCCTGGCTGAGTGTCGACATTACTCAAATGTGACAATGCTCCCTTTGTTCTCCTCCTCCCAGTGCATCAGCATCAGCCGTTCCACACCACACCACCGTGAAAACCAAATCAGCGGGCGCCTGCTGGAAAATTGATGCGTGATGCCCGAGAAGCCTCTCGCTCCAGATGCTAAAGAGATGCCCATTACTGGCACCTTCCTTGACTGTCTCAGAATTGCTCGAGGGCCCTGTCGCTTTGTGAGCTGCGCCAGTAATGAGCTGTTAAGCCTCACCTACCTTGGCCAATTGCACTGTCCTCTCTGGACTCACTTCAGTGTCTAGAGTCAGAGATTCCCAAGCAAGGCAGTAACCTCAAGAGCTCATCGAGCCCATTCTCCAGCCTCTGGGCTGACCAGACCCCTGCCCACTGTCTAAGAAAAAAGCACATCCATTATCCTTTCAACCCTCATAAGCCCCCCAGCGAAGGAGGTATTCCATTCCCACTTTACAGATGAAAACAATGAGGCTTGGTGGGAATACAAGGGTAGTAAGTGCTGGCACAGGCCAGGAACCCACACTGAGGGTTGGTTCCACCCTTCAGACAGGCCCTGCAGACTTGGAGAAACACCTTCTAGGTCAGCTTCCCCTCCCCTGCTTCTCAGCTCCCCCTGACAGAGCGGAATAGGACTTGAAAAGGGAGCCTTTGCCACAAAGGCAAGCAGAGTCCCAGGTCTTATCTCTGTGGAGCAGCGTTCCTATTCCTCGTAGAGGGGGCGGCAGGGGTTGGGTGGCAAGCAGCATGACCGAGCCCGGCTAGCAGGCCATCCCCAAACCTCGGCGAGGACACGGTCTCTGTAAGCCAGAGCTTTCCTTTCACCATCCAGTATGGAGGGGGTTGGCAAGGATAGAGGCCCAGGTGAAATGCAGGCTCATAGGTCTCCAGGCCCAGGGGCAGCCGCACTGCTGAGGTCATCCGGACAGTGAGGCAGCCAGACCGTGAAGCCTCAAATCGCAGGCGGGCAGCTTCGGGACTCCCCGGGTGAAGTTGCAGGTTGCCTCCCAAGTCTGTATCCTTCCTTTGCTGCCTCTGTCTGTAAAGTGAGGCTCCCTGAGTTTGGGGAGCGGGCCCCCCTCTCTGAGCTGGAGGACAGGGGATAACCTCCCTCACTTTAATTCCCAGCCCTAGAGGGTGGCTTCTCAACAATAGAAAATTCCTTCTCACCGTTCTGGAGGCTACAGGCCCAAGATGGTGGTGTGGGTCTGGTCTGGTTCCGGCGAGAGCTCCCTTCTGGGTCGCAGCCCGCTGACGACTTCTCGTGTCCTCGCGTGGCAGAGAGAGAGGAGAAGCGATGCTTCTAAAGGCCCTGATCCCATTCACGAGGGCCCCACCCTATGACCTCAGCTCATCTAACCACCTCCCAAAGCCCCAGGCCTACCATCTCCTTGGGTGACAGAGTTCCCCCACAAGGACATTCAGGGAGGACACAAATGCTCAGTCCATCATGGGCTGGAAGGTTTTCCCTTTCCTTTTTTTATTTTTTTGTGAGTAACCAGAGCTGCTTTCATGGAGCTAGCTCCATTCTTGCCCATGGAGAAGGAAACCCACCTGAAGACCACCGCAGCTCATGCTTCTGGCCTTTCTGGACAGCCCCTGCTCCCCCCACCTGCCCAGGGTAGCTCCGCCCATGTTTGGGGACCGCACAAACCTGGGTCAGCCAGTGCTCCGGGACTTGGGACTTGAGTAAGGGAAGGCAGAGAGGGTGGTGGGGGTGGAGACCTGGACAGGATGAGGGAGGGGAGAGAGGACGAAGACTAAAAAGAGGAAGTGGGGAGGGGTGGAAGAGAGAAGAGGGGAGAATAATAAAGCGTGGCAGCAGGAGAAGGGCAGAGAGGTGACACCAAGTGCTTCTCGCTACGGGGACCTCATTGGTTTCAGGGCCAGACTGTGGGAGATTCCGGCCCCCTGCTCAGTGGTTTTCCTGTGGGTGACCCAACCTGAGCAGCCCAGAACAGAAGCCGCTCTAATAGTGATGATAATACTAATAAATAAAATGGGGGAATTAGGGCTGAAAGAGAAGCCATTCCACAGCATGTTTGACTTCAACTGGTGTCTAGTGGGGGAGGGGGATGGATTTTCAATGCCTTAAAATAAGTGTTTTTGAGCCAGAAAAAAACAAAAAACAAAAAACCCTTGGGCATCTCAGGGACTTTGGACCCCCTCATTTTACAGATAAGGCTCAGAGAAACTAACTGATTTTTTTTTTTTTTTTTTTTTTTTTTTGACAGCACTTAGCAAGTGAGGAACAGAATCTGACCCAGGAAGTCTGGACTTCCAGTGTGAGAGGTGGCTTCCCAGGGCTGAGTGTCAGGGGCTCAGGGGCCGGGCAGCCCTGGGTTCCAGTCCCAGCTTGTCCTCTGCCTGGCAGGAGAGACTGTTCCTTTAGAATTGCCCATCTGGAAAGGGTTTGGGGAGCTGTGGCAATGCAGGAACAGAACCGTTTCTCCTTTGAGTGCGGCAGCATTCGGTGGTAGTGTCTCCTCACGGTGCTGGAGGGGTCCCGAGAACAAGGACTGTTTTAGGCGCCCCCCCCCCCCCCCGCCACCAGCCCAGCCCAAGAAGCTCCGAGAACCTGGCTTTCACTGCGAGGGAAAGTGTTTTATAAAGTGCTGCTCCCCACACAACAAAAACTTGACATCTGTGCCCACATCGTCTGTGCCCACCGTGTTCCAACCCCCGCCGGGGACCTCACTGCACAGACCTGCGCCCTCCTATAAAGGAGCCGCTCGCCATGAGGCTATTTTCATTTCAGTTCATTCACAGGAAACAAAACGTAAGCTTCAGTTCCCTGGCTGCTCACCCTCCGAGGACGGGACATGTCCATCGCTGCGGAGAGGAGCCCTAGATGCTGATGGCCTCAGGTCCACTCGGGTAGTTTTGTTGTTTGCATGCTTGTCCATTTCTGCTGATTCTTCTAAATCGTTGTAAGCCCAGCTGTTGGCGGTCTGCAGCTCCCCGGACTCGGGTACAGCATCACTCCATGTCCCCAGC
The DNA here is from genome assembly GCF_002288905.1 of Enhydra lutris kenyoni. Lineage (NCBI taxonomy): Eukaryota > Metazoa > Chordata > Mammalia > Carnivora > Mustelidae > Enhydra > Enhydra lutris. Next base: position 20,092,260 of record NW_019154118.1, on the reverse strand, counting down.
TGGCTGCGGAGGGCTCTGCGGGTCAAGGAGAGGCCGCGTGTGCCTACAGAGTGTGTGCTGGGTGGGACTCCTTCCAGAGCAGCAGACAAGACAAAAGGGGTGACTTCCCGCCGCCTTCCCACCTTCCCCGGGCTCACTGCTTCTCTTTCCCTGACTTTCTCTGTCACCCCCCCCCAAGTCCCCAGGGACCACAGGTTAAATACCTTCAAGGTATCCTCAGGACCTCCGGGGTCCTGCTGAGTGGAACTGAGCACTGGGGATTGATGGCTGAATTCCCAATAGGCTCATTCCACCACCCCCCTTCTTATTTCCCCCTCCTTAACATGACCTCGATTTCCAATCTAATATGGGTACTAACAATAAGGCAGCAACGGTAGCCACCTACAGATTGGAACCTGGAAAGTTCAGACTCCTGTTCCCTCGCAGTTGTTGGCTTCTCCAGAAGGAGGAGAGGAGGTACAGGAAGGAGGAAAGTGCTGCCTCCTGCTTCCCCAGCAAGTGCTGTTTATTTTGCCACTCAAGTGAAAGGAGACAAGCCTAGCAGAAGACGATACCCACCAATTTCCTAAACCGTAGAGAACGCTCCTCTGTCTTTGCTGCTTCAGTTTCTTGGTCCCAACTAACACTCTTCCTATTAGCTCAGATGTCTTGTGCGCGTTTTCACTGATTCGGTTACTCACTCGTTTTTCTGAACCAGAGCTGCACCTAGGAATCACCCGGAGAGCTTCTGCAAAGAACACCAGCGCAGATGATAGGCAGGAGAACTGAGTCTGAGTCAGTGAGGAATGGGGATGGAGGCACATGGAGAGTGGAGGGGGTGCTGGGCCTGGGCTCCTGTGTTTTGCAAAACGTTCCTGCGTTATTCTGCAGCTCAGTCTTGGATAGAAAGCCCCACGTTCATCCATTCCTTCATCATTCCTTCCTTTATTCATTCAACAAACATTCCTTGAATGCCAAGGACTGCGTTGGGTAACGGGGAGACAATGGAGCTCATAAAGAGAAAAGTATTTCGGGTAATTCCACTATTGTGGCTTAGGGTGAAAGAATTCTATGAAAGCATGGATTGGGGGAGGAGAGGGGGTTCTCACTTAGCCTTATATGGGGTATGGGGGCCAACAAAGCCGCCCTACAGATGGACACAGTGACAGCGTTCACTCTAACCAGCTAATTATCTCTAGTATCTTTCATCAGGCAGTGATCAAGGCAGAAAAGATGGGCAGGACTGACCCAGGGCAGAATTCAAAGGACACAGATCTCAGCACTGTCCCAAAGAGGAAAGAAGCCTACCACAGCCCCTCAAGTTGGTCAGACCACAAACCTGAACTTGCAGTGGCCTTGCCCCATTAACAACATGAAATCTGATCAGAAGCAAGGTAGTGTGTGCTCATGGAGATGCCACCAGGGCTGGGGGGAATGGCCATGGGAAGGCCAGGGGAAGTTTTCACTCCTTTGTCCACATTTTTGTCCATGTTTTTGCCAACATTTCTGAGCATCTCCCATGAGTCAGGTGTGCTGTCAGACACTGGGGACCTGGTCCCAACCTTCAGTGAGTGCAGGGTCTTGAGCAAGATACAGACTTGGTCTCAGTTACTTTACCCGTAATGGAGGGCATAATGGAGGAAAATCTCTGACTTCTGAGAGGCTCTAACATAACTTATTCTATGACACTCCGATGAAGGGTTAGAATAGAAACACATTCTTTGCCTCCTAAGCTGATTTTTCTCGTGGCTGGTGAATAATTCATATACTTTTGTGGTGTTATGAGGATGACCCAACTGTCATCCATTTTTGGAAATCAAAGTAAATCCCAATGACATGTCTACAACCAGGGGCTGAGCCCTGATGTGAGGTGTGGTCTCTATGGAGCCTGGGGTAGAGATGTGTTGAGACTCCAGCCTATTCCCTTTTAGTTCTCGGGGCTCCCTGTCTCCAGTCTGCCCCATCTCAAAAGCAGTGCTGTGCGAGAAACTCTATCTACTCTGGCATTACCTGTGCATTTCTACTTAGAGAGTTATTTGTCTGTGTGGTTGTGGTTGTTCCAAGCCCAAATTCCAGCCAGCGTGCTTTTTGCCTAGCAGCGCTTAGAGATGGCACCTGTTCAAGAAAGTCTCACCAGGCCAGTGCTCCTTACAGTAGGAAAAGGGCCTTCCGAAGTTGAGGGAGAAGGTTAGAAGGGCTCATATTCTGTTCTGCCCAGAACCCATTCCCTTCTGTTTTGTCCTATCCTTTGAAAACTGCAGAAGAAAGGCTACGCTATACATAAGGGAAGGCAGGAATTTGGCAATTCAGAAACACCAGGGTTCAAATTCTGACTACTTTCTAATTAAGCAAAGCCATAGGAAGTTCATGATACTCCTCCATATTATACCTACAGAAGCAGAAATTTCATGTGTTTCACTTTACAAATAAACATAACCTCTTTAGGTCTGAGTTTGTTCATCCGTGGAATGGGGGCAAGTCTACTTACCTAGCAGGACTGTTGCGATGCTAAAGGAGGTGACTAGTAATGTGCCCACATGGTACCCGAACACACTCCTTTCGTGCGAAACCTAAAACCTGGCATCTACTAAGTGCTGGGCCACTGGCCCCCAAAGTTCAGCAGTCGTCATGGTAATGAGCTGCTTGACAGCCATCTGGTCACCCTTTCTTGCCCGAGCCCGGGTCACTGCAGGGACCACATCACAGCCTGGCATGGTGAAGGACTGGGATCATACAGACTCCACAACGGTCTGAGCTCTGCCCTTTTCCATCGGTGGCGCTGGAGCACGTCAGGCCTCCTAAGACCCCTGGCTGCCCCTCTGATGAAGGGGGATGGGGAGCCATTCTGCCTCCAAAGCTTGTTTAGAAAATTAAATGATCGCATTTACAAAGTTCCTGTCTAGAGCAGGTTCTAAATAAATGGCCCAAGGTCATAAGGGACACAGGGTGGGGACCCCAAAGGGATCAGGAGAGGGGCCGGGGGTCAGGTAAGTGGGGAGAACTGAAAGCTGGGTGAACCCAGAAGTTTCCCTACCCATGCTCTGAAACGTCACCTTGGAGAGAGGTTTCTGCTCGTCGGGAACCTGAAGGAAGGATCCCCTCCCACTGGAAATTGTACTGGAAAGTGAGAGAGAGCAAAAAACAATTACCATAGCCATTGGCAAGCAGATGCCGGACGCAGCTAAGACCCAGTGCCTTAATTGGGGATTAGAGGCTGAACTTTACCGACGCACTGCCTCTGTGGCTTTGTTAATAGCTGGAAAATTCTCCATGCAGGTGCTGTGACCTTTTGTGATGTGACCCAGAGGCTGGCTGGGCTCCAAGGAGCATGCTGCCCCCAGCCAGACACGGTGGCGACCTCCCCACCTGCCTCTCTCTGGCCCAGCACAACACAGGTTTGTGCTTCCCCTTCCCCACTCCTGCAGCACTGACCCTGAGGGACAGGGAAGGTAGACAGACCTGCCAAGGACATGTGCCTACCCATCTGGTGTCATTTGATGAGTCCTAGGGCAGTCCTGGGGTCCCCAGATTTCTCTCCTTCCCATGGTCTGAACTTCCATCATTAGATTTAATAAAACCACTTTAAAACTCAAAACCTAAAGGTTTTCTGTAAAATGCAGTAACAATGACCTGTCTGCTAGGTTTCCCATGATCCAGGTGGAAAGTCCCATTATGATGTCATCTTGTTTGATTCCCTAATCATTCCCTAATGGTCCTGTCGGTGGGGAAGGACAGGAGATGCTCTTCATACTTCCAGAGGCAAAACCGGAACCCAGAGGTTGGGCAGCCCCAGAATCAAGACCCCGTCCTGGTCTCCTGACAGTCCTTTCCCACAGCGTCGGGTGCACGAGTTTCAGGTGGACGGGAGCGGCTGAAAGCCTTGGACGCCCGTTGTGTTGGGGGTGGGAAGCAGGTGCCGCTGACCGGGAGGGGCGTGAAGGCCACTGTGCTGGTCTCTGCTCAGCCTTGCCCACAGGCCACTAACCACCATAATCGAAGGATGTTTAGGACAGAACGTTACCCAAGAGAATATTCAGAGAACAAGAGACAGAGCTCAGAACCTATCAGGAAAAGCAGAGGGTCCTCCTCTGAAGCCCTTCGGTGGGGGAGTAGGGGGGTACCAACTCCTCACCCACTAGGCCTGGCCCGCCGCAGGGGCTGCACAAGGTGACCTCTGTAAGGCCCTGGGCATCCAGCGTGTCTACCTCTGACCTAGCAGCACTTCCTCTGGTCCCCCTGGTCCTGGGAAGAGATGAACCCCTCAGCCACTGGTCATGGGTTGAGACCTGCTTTGCTGAGGGAGGGTGCCATGGAAGTCACAAAGCAGGATGACTCCCGTTCCTATTCATGGAGCTCGCAGCTGATGCGGGGAGCTGGGACAGACAGACATCAAAAGATGAGGAGTGACAGCAAGAATATCTTCGATTTATTTGCAATTTTGCCTCATTGTAAAGCACTTTATTACTTGGCATTATAACCCCTTTTATATTTGTCTATATGTAAAGCATTTAACCACGTGCTGTGGAAAACACAAATGTGAAACTATTGTTAGTATTATGATTTGGGTGATTTTCTACTGAACTACAAGCTCCTTGACAGTGAAGCTGAATTTTATTCATTTTTTGTCCTCTGCACTTAGTCCTGTGTGTTTTGAACCAAAGAGAGAATAAATATTTATCAATGTTCAATGAAGGAAGGTCATTGAAATTGCATGAAAAGTCTCTGGAGGCATATTTCTTTCCTTTAAAGATAAGGAATCTGAGACAGAGGTAGGGAGAGCAAAAGAGCTGGGGCTAGAAGACAATCTACTTGGGAGTGTAAAAGGAGGACATGGGAATTCTGCATGGAAAGTGGTCAGGGAAGGCTTCCTGGAGGAGGTGTCCCTTTTATAGGCTTTTTCACAATGAGCCTCAGAGCAGCATATAAGGAAGAGGAGTCTATAACGGGGAACTGCATGAATGAACTCCCGCAGAAGGAAGAATGCACTGCACGGTTTAGAGCACAAAAGGTCCAACCCAGCACGCCAGCCAAGATCAAACCTGAGAGAGCCTTGAATGTTAGGTTGAAGATTGAGGTTTTATCATAAAACCCATTAGGGCTGGGGTACCACCTAGACCACCTTCCACCGAAAGACACCAACACTGGATCTACATCCATTCGCTGTGGGCGTTGTGCATTGGCCTCCAGGCCCAGACCCTAGAAGAAGGGGCGTGCCTTCCCCCCAGCCCAGCGTGGGGCCATCTGCTGGGCAGCATGACTCATTCATTAGCACCAGGAAGAGAAGACCAGCAATCTGCCTCAGGCCCTAATGAGAAAGATTGGAGCCTACAAGGTGCATGCTTATTACTGAGGGTGCCGCATTAATTATGAACTCTGAAAGTGGGCTGGGAGCTGTGCACCCGAGCTGGACAACATCTGAAGCGGCGGCCGGAATGAGGCAAGTGCTACTGTGGGCCCAAGCAGCACATCTCACACTCAGCCCCCTGAGGAATGTTCACTCAACTTTGTATTCATTCATTCATTCAGCAAATACTTCTTACATACCAACTGTGTGCAAGGCCCCTAAGGCCTGGAGGTCTGTGCCCTGGGGGACCCTCCAGAGACTGGTGACTATTGGAGGCTTCAAATAAAATCTGCAGGGATAGACTTGCCCAAAGCATGGGCTCCTATCCTAACCTGGGGGAGACCAGATGGCCGGGAGCTCTCTGGAACTCCTTGTTACGTCCTTTTAGCGGCTGGTTCTTTACCTTTCCAGCAAGGAGAGCCACTGAAAGGATGGAGAAGGAGAGTCACGAGGTCAGATCAGCTCTGTCTCTCTTCATGGCACCCAGCACCACTGACGGCCACCTCGTCATGGGACCTTCTATCTTTCCTCGTCCAACCTGCCTGTCCTGGCCTCTGGTTAGACGGTTGGTGCCAGGATCCCGCACCACGGGGCTTCTGGTGTTGGCCTGCCTGGCAGCTAGGCAAATGTTTGAAGGGGGAAGACCCGTGGAGAGAAGCATATTACAGGGACCATGGGCTCACTTTGTTCCCCAACCTGACCTAAGGTAGAGGGCAGCTGTACCAGCCCAAGAGCCATCATGGGACCTAGAACCAGAGCTGTCCTAAGACCTAGTGTTGGGACAATAGCACCCTGGAGACCACGTGTTGGGAGAGGGGCATGACACCCTGAGAGATCTAAGCTCCCATCGCCCTGACTCACCATCATGTGCCCAGTGTTGAGCACAGGGCCTGGAGGAATCCTGAATGAATGAGAGAGTGAATGAATGAATGTTTGGATCTCAACTCAGTCATTGTCCAGCTCTGTGACTTTGGGAGGGTCACGTCACCATCTGAGTCTCTCCTTTAGCCCTCCAGAACACAGGGGTCACAAGGCGCCCTGCCCAGAAGTGCTGAGCTGATGGAAAGTGGGAGCCGTGAGTCTAGTACAATGCCTGACACTCAGGTCATGTCAGGAAATCCTAAAGAAAAGTCAGCCTTGAATGTGTAAGTTCTTGTAGGATGACATCTGAAGTAGGCACTTAGACCACCCTGAGAGGCAATGGTCCTTTTCACAGGTATGGCCTCCCCGGGTGGTCATTTCTGAGACACTTATTTCTGCTGAAATGGAGATTTAGAGAAAGCTAGTGATGTAACAGGTCACACGGCTGGGTCTCTGATCTAGTCTTCTGTGATTCCGTCATTCAAGAACGTTCAGCCAACATTCATTGTGCACCCTCAGGTGAAGGGCGCACCCAGCATTCTCTCCTCTACACCCCAGCTGGAACGGGGCAGAGGGTCCCCAAAAGCCTGTCCTTGGAGACCATCTTTGTACTCTCCCCCTCTCACAGGCTAGGAAAAGGACATGGTTTGGTGACAGCTACAAGGTCTTCGGACTGGGGAGTGGTGAAGTAAGTTGCAGGATCTGGTCTCCAACCCCCGGTCGGGGCTCCTCCCTTAAATAGCTCCCTGCTTTCACTGAAACCAAAGGTCCATTCCCCAGGATCTGAGAACAGCAGTGATTACATTGCTTAGGCATATGGGGAGCAGAAGAGAGAAGGGAAGGAGGGAGGGAGAGTACAGGAGAGGATCAGAGCTTGTTAAGGCCCTATTGTCATCCAAGCAGCAGAGATAATTCAGCAGTACCCTTCAGGAACATTCCAGAAGGTCTGGGTAAGGGGAAAAGAACTCCAGGTATGGAATGGGCACCAAGATCCCCCACATGGGTCTCTTAGGGTCAGTCCCAGGATCCCCTTCTGCTCTTGGGATGCTGGATCCACCTCTCCCCCTATCCATCCTTAGGCTCCATAAGAACTGTGTAGATAGGTGTGAGGCAGAGGAATGGAAGCAGGACAGAGAGAGAGAGAGGAAGAAAAGAGAAATAGTAATGCTGTCAAATCCCATTCTGCACCACAACCTTAGGGGCAAATTGTGTGTGTGTGTGTGTGTGTGTGTGTGTGTGTGTGTGTGTGTGTGCGTGCTGCAGAGAAAAGAAACTAATAGAATGGTGTGTATATCTAAAAAGACTTATTATAAGGAATGGCTTGCATGACTGTGGAAGCTAGCAAGTCCAAAATCCGCAGGGTGGTCCAGCAGGCTGGAGAGCCACAGAGCTGACATTGCAGTTCAGTTCTGAAAGCCGCCCGCTGCAGAACCAGTGAGATCCAATCTTGTAGGTGAAGCCCAAAGACAGTCTGCTGGAGAATTCTCTCTTGCTCGTGAGAGACTGGGCTTTTTGTTCTGTTCAACCCTTCAAATGACTGGTAAAGCAGGGCAATCTGCTTTATTCAAAATCCACTAATCTAAATGTTCATCTCCTGCAAACCTACCCTCACAGAGACACCCAAGATAATGTTTAACTAAATATCTTGGGCAGCCCATGGCTAAGCCAAGTTGAAATACAAAATTCCCCATATCACAGAGCATGTGCATATTGTGTGTGTGTGTGTGTGTGTGTGTGTGTGTGTGTGTGTGTGTGTGGTGCTTGGGGGAGGGGTCAAGGGCATCATGTCTCCCCCACCCATACCAGCTCCTGGCACCATGAAAAGCCCCTGCTGGGGCACTTAGCTAGGAGAAGCCAGATCTTTCCAGATGTCCCCTCAGCAAGTCTGACAGGATTATGCTTAGACCAGGGAGCCTGAGTGTGTTCCCATGCCCGTGCAGCACTGTGTGTCTCTTAGCAGAGACCCCTGTATGTGGGAGGTGGGTGTCATTCTGGGTCTGGGTCTGGGGTCAAGGAGTGGATGTGGCCAGATCCTGGTGACAGAGAGCAGATAGCTCTGTCCACTCTGGCCAGGAAAAAGAGCATCTGTTTCTTGTTGTCCACTCCACTTGCCACTTTCCCAGAGCTAATGACATATCACCATCCAGAAAGGTGTGCAGGGCTCTCTTCGCGAGACCACAGAAGCCTGAAGTGGGCGTTGTCATGTCAAAGCCCTCACACCATGGTAATAGGTCACTATTCGGGGGCTCCTGACTGGAGACACAAGGGCTATACATTCATCAAACCAAGAAACATACCATGGGACACAGAGAGCTGGGCAAGCCCGGGTTTCTCTTAATGAGAAATTCTTCAATGAGAAATGACACTGTGTACCTGGGTTGTGCCTCATGCCTGACCTTGTACCGAAACACCTAGACTGCATCACTTCTGCTGAAATTCAAACCCATTTCTGTTGTTCCTGCAACAGAAGGAAGGCTTCACCCTTCCTCTCTGACCGGTGGTGCCACCCCCCCAAACCGTCATCCCTGAGTCTGGCTACCATCTTCCCCATGCTCTGTGCAGCCCTATGCTGGTGTTATTTCTATAGCTTTGACTTTGTCCTGATACATGGGCAGATGAGCCTCCTTTCTTTGTTCTTTTTTCTCAAAATTATTTTAGTTGTTTGTGCCCTTGAATCTATCATGTGACTTCTGGAATCATTTTCTCAAATCTCTGAAATAGTCTACTGGGAGTCTGATTAAAACTGCACCGAACAGGGTGCCTGGGTGGCTCAGTGGGTTAAGCCGCTGCCTTCGGCTCAGGTCATGACCTCAGGATCCTGGGATCAAGTCCCGCATCGGGCTCTCTGCTCAGCAGGGAGCCTGCTTCCCTCTCTCTCTCTCTCTCTGCCTGCCTCTCAGCCTACTTATAATCTCTCTCTGTCAAATAAATAAATAAAATCTTTAGAAAAAAAAAACTGCACTGAACATAAAGATTTACTGGGGAGAAAGGGCAGTTTCTGAGCCTTCACATTCAAGAATATGTTGCATCTCTCTATTTGTTTGTTTGAATATGATCTTCTCCAGAGAGGTGTCGTACTTTTACAGTGAGGTTTATTGGTTTGGGTTCCCCCAGAAGCAGCCTCCGAACCAAGGGTTCAAGTGTAAACAGTTTAATGAAAAGTACAAGAAATACAGAGAGGTGTGGTATGAGGGAGAAAAGGAGACAATAAACGGCATGTTAATAAATCAGCTTCCCCATAGGTGACTCGAGCAGGATCCTGCAGGATAAATCTGGAAAACGTCCCCTGCTTGGGGACAAGGAGCCCATACATCTGCCACTCATTGGTTAAGGACTGCCCTTGGGAAGATAATTCCCAATTCACTTCTCACATCTGGGCAGGTGGGTTTTGATAGCCCAACCACAACGAGGCAAGAATTGGTATTTCAAATAGTGAAGGTATCCAGGAGTTATGGGCACAGCCTCTGGCAGCCTGTGGGAGAGAACCCCTCTCTCTAGGTGGGAAAAATCAGAGCAATGGGTGGAAACCAGAGACCGTTCAACTGGGATGAGAGCTGTCTGAGGAAGCTGCCGCCAGAGGGTGTGAAGGACGCCCCCCACCCCCGCCGACTCCCCCCAGCAGTTTTCAGGTAGAGGTGGCCTGAACTAGGTGTCAAGTGTGTGTATCTATCATCGACAAGAAGTTCAAACCAGAGCAGCGATTCTCGACCTTTTTCTGCAGAGATCTCTGTGCTGATGCTCTTAATTGGAGATATTCAAGATGGCACAATGCCCTTTCTCACTCAGCCAAGAAGACTCTCAGAATGCAACGAAGTCATAAACTTCAGATCTGCTACTGTTTATGGTTTTTTAAATGCAATAAACCACTTGCAATTTTTATTACTTGGTGGTTTGTCCCCAAGGGTGTGCAGCACATACTCCAAGTCCTGGTAACACGTTCACTGTCCCGGCGCCCTCGATGGGGACTTCAGGGCCAGATGACTTTTGAGGGCACATCCTATGTCCCCAGCTCTAGTGTGGGGATAGCGCAGGGGGCTGTGGATGGGACCTGGCTCCCCAGTCCCGAGGGCCCTTTTTCCTCTTTGGGCAAATTGCTTGGAGTGTTAAGTGATGTCATATTCTTCCCACTGGAAGTAAACACTGCAGGAATTATTCGAGCCTGAATGACCCTAGAGGGGATCTCAGTTGGACACGACCAGAAGGATCCTCTGTGTAGACTTGCTGTCAGATCATGGCTTCCAAGCACGGATTTTTTTCTGGAAACCAGGGGCTGAGTGAAGGGACCAGGACAGCGACGGAACAATCTCCCGTAAGGAGTGGAAAACACAAGGCACTCCCAACTCAGTGAGTCCCTTCCGTCAGCGGCCTCCTCCTGTCAGTGAACTCCCAGAGGTCTCACCATTGCTGGAAGCTTCTCTTTCTTCACTCCGCTGGTAAGTATGTGAGGAGAGCAGAAAGTCATCAGGATGGGATGATGGGTAGAGCCATCCCCTACCTCCACCCATGGGAGGTGAGGCGGGGGTAGGGGTAGGGCCTCAGCTAACCTTCTTAGACGCACTCTGGTCCCTCATCAAATGGCATCTAGTGCTTACAAAAACATGTCCATATCACAACTGATGCTTTTGCAAATAAAGACCACCTGAGGGGGAGATGGGGTGGATGATAGGGGGTCCCAGAGCAGATATTAGCTTACCCCCCAAGTCTCTGCAGATAAACTTCTGAGATTTACTTTGGGGCAGAGATGCCGTGTTTGATTCAACTCAATAAATACACGTTGAGCCTTTATTATGCAGAGGTAGCCCCTGTCCAAGACACTAGAATGAACTTTCCTCAAAGACAGGACAATTTAAAGGGAGAAACAGACAAATAAAATGTATATAATATAAGTGCTAGTTCAGTGTGATATGTGATTATAGCAATCCTTCCCTCCTTCCTTCTTCCTTCCTTCCTATAATATTTACATGTGTCTATCTTATGTACCATCACTTTTCCGGTTGCTGAGAACACAGCTTGTATGCCAGTGGGGAAGGCAGACAATTAACAAACAAAAACATCTATAAAATAACGTGCTATGAATGCAAATAAATTGGTTAGAGGGTAACTGGGGGTGTTATTTTATACAGGGTGGCCAGGGATAGCCTCCCTGAGCAGATAACTTTTGAGCAGAGACCTAAGTAAAATGAGGGAACAAATAATGGAAAATAGAGGGAAAGGGAGTTTGAAGCATAAGGAAGAGTAAGAGCAAAGGAACAAGTACAGAATCTTCGAAAATAACGGGCTAAATAAGAGATCCAAAGGAAGCTCAAGGTCAAGTTAATTAGATGAGGGCAAGAGAGAATGGAGAAAGGTCAAGGAGGGCTGGTCTCTGAAGGATGCGTGAAAAGGCTGAGCCCTGCAGGCGCCGGGGGAAGGAGCTGGCGGGAGACGTCTACATGCAGAGAGGGCAAGACGCGGAAGCTGAGGGTGTGGAGAACCTTCAGGGTACTGCTGGTGTTCTTCCTAAGTTAGCTCGTGCTTAAGACCAAAGGCTTCTGGGATGGTTTTTTGAGGCAGAATCTTCAAGAAGAGGGAGAGCTCATGGCTAGAAGTCAGCGGGCTCGTTTGCTTTCCCTCTACCCTTGGTTGCTCCATCTGTAAACACGAGATGAACACGCTTACTCCGCCTGCATGAAGCACACTGAAGGTCATGGAGTCCTTGCGGTGAACAGAGAGGACTCTGGGTCTTCGGGAGGCGGAGCTGCATGAGCTCTGGTGGGTGGTGGTCAGGATCTGAGGGCCCACTTGTAAGACAGTTTTCATCCTCACCTGGTCTCCCATCTCCGGAAACCTGAAGACCCAGATCCTCCGGACATCTGGCAGGGTTCCTGGGAGCCATTCCAGTCAGCAGCACCCCCCCCCACGCCCCCGCCGACTGTGATCCACCCCCCAGCAACACAGCTGTGATGATCATAGTACCAGCTAGGATGGCCACCTCCCAGTGTCATTAGAGCAACATAAAGTTGGCACTTCCTCCTTCTAGTCTCAGAAATCACCTCAGTGCAAGAAGCAAATGAGAAGCAGGAACACAAACTCCATCTTCATGAAGCGGGAGAGACTGTGGAAATGGCAACCCAATAATGAAGATCCGGTTGGAAAAGGGGAGTGAGGGGTCCCAGCAGCAGAGCTCATTTCTGTTCCTTACAGAAAGAACTTGCAAAATACATTTCCGGGAGGTGAGACGCCCTCCCTGAGATGTAAAACTTAAAACTCTGTGATTGCCAACGGCCAAGAGCTGGTTCAGGGGAGAACTCCCCTCCTTCCGAGTATTTGACAAGGAACTGGCCCAGGATCCCTACCGAAAACCCAAGAGAAAAGGAGGAAAGAAAGAGGAAAAACAGGTAGTAGATGAAGAAGAATCAACAAGAAAATGTTTTCACAGGGCTGAATAAATTGTGACTAAGTATTTCACACGATTTTTAAAAAAGAAAGTAATGAGGCAATTATCTCGGTGAACCGAGAGCACAGAACAAAGATATGAAAGAAATTACTACCTATTATCCAAAGAAATAGAAGATTGAATGTATTATATAGAGAATTAACAGATACTGTCTAAAGAAATGGAGGCTTAAACTCATTAGATAAAGATATGGTTATGGAGGTGACCACCAGAAAAATACAAACCTTCTAAATTACACTAGGAGGGCAACAGGGGTCCACACAGAGAAAGATTCGCAAATTAAAAAAAAAAAAAAATCAGAAAACACATAAAAGCCATGCCTCGAACAAAGGGATCCAAAAGGTTGAAAATAAAAGGATGAACAGTGCTATACCAGATACATGCACAGAAAGATCAAAGAGGCCATGATCTAAATGCGAGAGAGGTTGGATTCTGATAAGAAGCAGACAAAGGATAACCCTTTACAGTGCTAAAAGATATAACTGTCAGCGAAATAAAATTCGTTATGACTACCTATGCATAAATAGCATAATAACAACACTAACAAAGCAAATTAAAAAAAGAAGATACAAAGAGAAGTAGGCAAAAGCACATCAGTACTAAAAGGTTGTAATTCGGGGCTCCTGGGTGGCTCAGTTGGTTAAGCAACTGCCTTCTGCTCAGGTCATGATCCTGGAGTCTGGGATCGAGTCCCACATGAGGCTCTCTGATCGCCAGAGAGTCTGTTTCTCCCACTGTCCTCTCTCCTCTCATGCTCTCTCTCTCATTCTCTCTCTCTCTCAAATAAATAAAATCTTTAAAAAAAAGATAAATAAAATAAAATAAAAGGTTGTAATTCAACTTTCCAAGATCAAAGATCAAGTACATAAAAATTAAGTTTATGTGGGCGCCTGGGTGGCTCAGTGGGTTAAGCCGCTGCCTTCGGCTCAGGTCATGATCTCAGGGTCCTGGGATCGAGTCCCGCATCGGGCTCTCTGCTCCGCAGGGAGCCTGCTTCTTCCTCTCTCTCTGCCTGCCTCTCTGCCTACTTGTGATCTCTGTCTGTCAAATAAATAAATAAAATCTTAAAAAAAAAAAAAAATTTAAGTTTATGAAAGACCAAAAATAACACAGCTTAACAAGTACATTTAATTTCCGTATTTCCAATTCCTTATCCTCTAAACAGAGAAAACTTCTCTATCTGCAATGTACCTAAAGTAAAAAAAAGTACAAAATTCATTCTCTGGTCATACTGCACTAAAACCAAAAATAAATAAAAAAAATTTTTTTTTTAAATCCTCACCACTGGGAGGGGGAAAATGTTCAAGTCTTTGTAAAACAACTCTTAAGTCAAAAAAGAAGTGCAAATAAATATGGCAGAATAGCTAGACCATGATAATTAAGGCAATATATATAAATCCTATGAGATACAGCTAAAGTAATATCAACAGGGAAATTTATTTCATTAAATAGTACTAATAATCAAGGTTACAGAAAATAAATGAGTTAAACATTCAATTCTAGAAGCTATAAAAATAATAAAACCACTTTTAGGAAAGCAGAAGGGAGGATTTAAGAGCTAAGAGCAGAAATAAATATATTAATTTAAAAAGGAAAATGTTAGAATAAATCTGAGAGCCGGCTTTTAGGAGCATAAATAAGTAAGTAACTAATCTAATTAATAAAAAAGAGAGAGAGAAAGCAAAAGTCAAACAAATAAGGCATATGCAGGAGGGGTGGGGACCTAGGTTCTAAAGGAAATTAACTCACTACTTTACTCAATTCAATGTAAATACATTTGAAAATTTTGAAGGAATGAATAATTGCACAGGTCATGTAATTTTCTGAATTGATTCTATGAAAGATAAAAAATCTTTTCAATATGAAAGAGCAAATAGAAAACATTGGCAAACTTTCTCTTCATAAAACTAACAAGACAGAAATTTTTGTAAGGTAATTTTAGGCCATTTTTAAAAGAAGAAAAAGAAAAACAGATTTCCAAAAGCTCTTAGTCTTTTTTACAGAAAATTATTCCAAATTATTTCAAATAAAATGAGCATAACACTGATTCTAAAACCCAACCACAGACCAGCACCCTTATAAATGTCATTTGTAAAAATTCTAAAGAAAATGACAGACCAAAACCAAGTAATATTTTTTCCAGGAATGTAAGAGAGATTCATTATTAGGAAATCCATGGACACATTCACTGTATTAATAGCTAGAAGGAAAAAAATGATATGATTATCTCTACAGATGCCAAAAAGGCATATGATAGAATTCAACAATCATTCTTCTCTTTTTCTTTTTAATTTATATATACTATATATACAGTAAAGACACAAAACTTCAGTGTACAGTTCAGTTTTTTATACACACACACACACAGACATTTATATAATGTCTGTACAGATACAGATACAGAATATTTCCAGGCCTCCAGAAGACTCCCTCATGTTCTTCTTTCATGTTCAATAATCCTTCCACAAAAGTAACCATTGTCCTCATTTTTGTTACCTTTGATTCGGTTTTTGTCCACTCATTAACTTTCACATAAATGGAATCATACAGTGTATGTCTTTACCCACATTCATTCACGAAAATATCTTGGTTAAATAAGAATACACAAATACTCCCTCAACATGATAAAATATATCTCTCTGAACCCCAGAGTTTAATGCGGAAACATCAGAAGCATTTCCATTAACAGTAGGAATGCAGAAAAGATGTGCACTATCTCCAGTTAGAACACCATTCTAGAAATACTAACCAATACAATTAGACATAGAAAGAAAATAGAGGTATAGATGTTGGAAAGGAGGAGGTAAAATTAGTACTATTTTTATACAGGAATTCCAAAGATCCAACAAGGAATAAAAATACAAAATAAACTAAGGCGAGCAGTAAGAGAACTCACTATGTTGGCTGGAAATAAAACTAGTATGCAAAGCCTTCATGTAAGCAAACAGCGATCTGAAGGCATAATAGCGGACAAGACTCCATTTACAACACCAAAAAGTACACATGCAAAGAAATATGAAATACCAAGTGATGAGAATCAATGATAAATATGCAAGATTGTCATGAAGAAAACAAAAACACAAAAGAAGCCTTGAACAAATGGAAAAGCATGCTATGTATGGTCTTGGCAACACTCAAACACTATAAAGATGTAAATTCTCCCCAATCTATGAATTTAAAATTGATGTAAAAAAGCACTACCTAGATGTTTTGAAGTTCATATGGAAAAATGAGCAAATAAAAAGTTCAGAACATCATGAAGACAATTGTCTTTCTATATATTCAAATATATTAAAAGCTATAAAAATGAATGCATTGTGATATGGTATATGAATAGACTGACAGATCATTGGAACAGAATGAAAAGACCAGTGGGGCGCCTGGGTGGCTCAGTGGGTTAAAGCCTCTGCCTTCAGCTCAGGTCATGATCTCGGGGTCATGGGATCGAGCCCCGCATCGGGCTCTCTGCTCAGCAGGGAGCCTTCTTCCTCCTCTCTCTCTCTGCCTGCCTCTCTGCCTACTTGTGATCTCCATCTGTCAAATAAATAAATAAAATCTTTAAAAAAAAAAAAAAAACAGAATGAAAAGACCAGAAATAAACCTAAATCACTTAGGGAATCAATACTTTATAAAGGAGACATCTCAAGTCAGAAAGGATAAATGGATTTTTAAAAAAAATGATGGCGGGAAAATAGGGTGGAACCCCCACAAACAAATTAAATTTTATTTATACCATATCTACATAAGAAGAGATTCCAAATGAGTAACAGTTTTTAATGCAAAACTAATACCTTAGTAATACCAGAAGAAAAGATGATAGAACTTTTTTTTATCATCTCAGAGTATGAATGTCCTGAAATTGATGGGAATCTCAAAAGCCTTAAAAGAAAAACTGAAAAAAAAAAAAAAAAAAAAACCCATGAATATAAACGTTTTTAGAGACCGGTGTAGCAAAAACTACCACATGTAAGATAAAAAGACCAAGTGAATATTGAGAAAATATTTGCAAGTCATACCACAATTCCTTTAATATATAAAGAGTTCACAAATCAATGGGGAAGAAACAAAACCTAACAACACAATAGAAACATGAACAAAATGATTCAGAACAGTTTGCTGAAAGGAAATGTCAAGGGGTTTTAGACCTAAGGAAAAAAGTGCTTATCTCCCCAACAGTAAGAGAATTCCAAAATAAAACTAGGCTGGAGAGTCACTTATTACCTATCACATTGACAAACACCAGAATGCTAGCTATTGCTAAATTACTTTCTTAGACATTATCCCAATTTACGGTCTCTCCAATGATGTATGAAGGGTTTATTCAGTGTT
Source organism: Enhydra lutris kenyoni (assembly GCF_002288905.1). NCBI lineage: Eukaryota > Metazoa > Chordata > Mammalia > Carnivora > Mustelidae > Enhydra > Enhydra lutris. Next base: position 20,075,311 of record NW_019154118.1, on the reverse strand, counting down.
GGTGGAAGTGTAAATTAGTGTAACTTCTTTGGAATTTAGCAAGAGCTAACAAAATTAAAAATGCATGCACCATTTTGATCCAGAAATTCTCCTTCCAGAAATGTCTCCTTATCCGCCCCATCATGAACACAGTAATGTGTGACAACAAGAGACTGCACAGTAGGACAGTAGAAAGGACTTTAAAGAATGGGCTTCCATACTCATGAAAAATTGTAGACAAAAAGTGAGGATAGAAGTGCATTATAGCATTAGAAAATATATCTGCACTTATATAATAAAACGATGGAGGGTATATATGCTTTCTTGCACATATATAAGCTGTCTTAAAGAATCCCTAAGAAGCCAGTATAACATTGGTCATTGCCAGGAGAAAACTAGTTACTTAGAAAGCAGTGGCTTAAAAAAGGGGGGAGGTTTCCTTGTACCCATAATTTTATATGTTCTGAATTTTGAACCACTTGAAGGCTGTGCCTGTTCCACAAATAGACTAAAACTGTTAATAATTATTCCTCTTGTATCATCCTTGTGATAACCCTATCCTTTCCACAGATGAGGAGACTGAGGCATAGAGAGTTTTGATGGCTTACCTAAGATCGCAGAGCTAGAAAGCACCTAGCACCTGAGCCAGGACAGAACATCAGTATTTCTACTTGGGGAAACTCAGGAGCCCCAGCTGTTCGCCACTCAGAGACACATCCTGTTTGGGCCACATCTGTTTGTGGGGTGCCTGCCTACAAGGTGGACGGAATGTGAATACACCAGCCAGGGTCAACCCTGTCCTCTCCAAGAAGTCCCCCCTTTCAGAGACATGTTCTGTCGAGGCACCCAGACTTCAAAATAAGTCCCCTGGTTGGTTCTACACTTTGTGCCCCGTGTAGGCAGGTGCATGAATGGGGGGGGCAGGAGGAGGCATTAATCCTTATCTCCTCCTTTTTCGCCCTCCTACTCCCCCTGCACCAAATCTCACATTTGTGACTTCCAAAGCTTCTCTCTCTGATGTCTCCCTTGCTCTGCATTCCACCTGCTGTGGACTCTGTCAGGCTGCCATCAAATCCGAACTGTGTTTTGGTACCAGTCTCCTCATTCACTGGGTAGCAGCCAGAATAATGCTTTCCCCTTTGTATTTATATTCTACAAAAGTAAATGTTTTTATTACAGGAAATGATTTAAATCCCATTATGCAAAAAGATGTATTTCTAAGGCTCTTCCTTGGTTTCAGAGGATCAGGGCTTAATAAAGGACATGAACCTTCATGTTCTAGGTTTCCTTGGCTCATTTCTTCCTTCCAGACGTGTGGAAGAAGCAACTAAATCCTATTTTTTGGTGCTGTCAAGGTATTTCTTACTACTAGGCCTTGACACGCTCTATCTCCTCTTGGATTTTCTAGACTTGCCTCATCAAGCCCTGTGTTGCTTTCTTGAGCACCTACTGACAACTGCGCTTCCAAAGGCCACATGGTAAACTACGACATTGGTGGTCCCCACTGTGCCACACTTCCTGATAGTTACCCCCTGGTGCAGCCCCCCTCCCCAGTGATGCCGGACCCGGTCACGTGACTTGCTTTGGCCAGTGGGCCATTAGCAAACATGATGCACACAGAGGCTGGGTTAGCGCTTGTACCCTGGGGCTTGACCTCTTGGAAGCTGCCTGCCATGTTGTAGAGGAGCTTGGAATAAACTACTGAAAGATGAGAGACCCCGTAGATGAAGGATGACAGGTCATCTTGGACATGCCAGACCTATCCTGCTCCCAGCTGAAGGCAGCCTCATAAGTGATCTCAGCTATACCTTGCAGAAGAGAGAAGAACCTCCCTGCTAAGCCCAGTCAACACACGGATCAAGAAATAAGAAGTTATTGTTCATTTCAGCCACAACTTGTTCTGAAAGCATGGGGTGATTTTTCGAGCAGCAGCAGACAACTGAAGCAGACCCATATGGAAACTCCAAGGCTCCTGACTCCAGGGAAAGAGCAACACAGCCTCCTTGGTAATCCTGGCCGGCCACGACTGCTACCCTCTATGCCAAGGTCATCTGCTAGAACCATTTGCTGGGTCATTTGCAGGCTGCCAGGACCCATGTGAGAGAACTGGAGCCACCGAATCAAAGCACAACCTTCCAAGAGAAACCTGGGGAAGAACTACAGGTGTGTCTGAGTGTGAACAGCCTTTGTCACAGAGAAGAACCAAGGATCCGGCCCCGCTTCTACGTGGCCTTCCTCTGGAACTTCCCCACAAGGACACCTGGCAGTGAAAATGCATGAAACTGCAGCCTTCCAGGGCTTTTGATAGAAAAACAAAGTGGTGTTCAGCACCAATCCCCTCCGTGCAGAGACCCAAGGGGAGCCCTGGGCTCTGGTCCCCTTCTCCCTCCATCCAGCAGCTCTGTGTGCCGGGACTGTGTAGAAACTCAGGATTTCAGCTTCTGAGCAAAAGGAGATGAACAGTCAACCCAGAAAGAAGACCGCAAAGCAGGGAGTCCTGAGAAGCAGGGAGCCTGAAGGGAAGGGTTATCTCCTATGGATTTGTATACAGTATCTTCTCCTCCAAGACCAAGCTAAAGTCCTTTTGTATGCTTTGTGGCTCTCATTTCAATTACAATTAAATCATGTTTCTTGCATCTTTCTTCCCCAGTAGAAAGACAGATCCTTGAGAGCACAGATCATGTCTGTCTTACTCCAGTGGTAACTACTTTGCCCTGCACACAGCATGGCGCATAGTAGGTACTCAGTAAGCTGCTGTGGGGTGAGTGAATGAGCAGATGAATTACCCAGCCCAGTGCCGTGCATACAGCATTCTTAACCATGAGGCTGATGACCAGGTCTCCCGTGTCTGTGCCTCTGTGCTGGCTGTTTTTGTGCTGAAATTGCCTTTCTCCCCTTGTCCATCTGGCCTTTTTGTGAGCTCTGGAGAGATGAGCTAGTTCTAAGCCTCTCTGATCCTCTGTGTATGGGGACTAGCACCCTACCTTGTGGGGAGGGTTTGGGTTGAGGTCAGACGATGCCTAAACATGTCTGACACCAACTCAGGGCTCAGCGATGCTGGCTGGCTCTGACTTCAGGCCAAGGTGCCCGTGACCTTCTCTCTGTGTCATGTTCTCCACCCCTGGTGCTGAGTAGCCAGAAGTTATCTTGAGAGTTACCCTTACCAGAAAAGCACAGGGCCGTGATGAGAGCCCATAGGTGAGCAGAGGTATGTTTCGGACCTTAATGTGAATCCATATTCCCTGGGGATCTTGTTAGAAAGCAGATTCTAATTCAGTATGTCTGTGGAGGGAGGAAGAGTGAGATTCTGCATTTCTAGCAAGCACTCCAATGTCAGGATGCTACTGATCCGGAGAGCACTCTTTGAGGGGCAAGAGGCTACAGCCAGTTATAGGAGGAGCACAGAGAGAACCATGGGGCAGGGGGGGTGGTCACTGGAAGTGGGGTGGCCATGGTTGTAGCTGCTCGGAGGAACCCATCCCCCTGGCTAGTGGGTAGAGGGACCTGACTCGAGTAACTCTAGGGCGCCGCTCTAGAGGCCAAACAGCTGAACTGCAGAGAGCTCCCTGAGCAGTTCCTTTCCCAGGGGTGGGAGTGGGAGGGAGCTGGGAGCCTTCTGCTGGGGAGTTTGGGGAGTTTGCACATTTTCCCAGCTACAAGTCTCTGAGGCCCCGCTCCAGGGCCCAGTACTACAGGAAGGTGGAGAAGAGCCCTCACTGCAGTTGGAGGCCAATGCCTAACGTCATTCTGATGGACTGGGCGTCCTCCCCAAGTCATGCCCTAGCTGGGAGCGGCTATTGTAGAAAAGGAAGGGGAACCATGCAGACTTTTCAAGGAGCTCAGTCAAGCCTTCTGGGGCCTGTCAGTGGGTGTGTGGTACATTCTTTGTCACCCAGCAGCCTGGGAGGAGAGAAATCCAAGCCCTACCCAGGCCAAGGGGGCCTTTTCCTCTGGCTTCAGGAGAAAGGGTGCAAGCGCTTTCCATGCACTATCCCCGTGCTTCCCAACCTTCCTGGGGGCCTCTGAGGACTCTCGTCTCACAGCAGACACACCCACGGACCTCTGGACCTCCCCAGGAGAGCGCTGCTGCTTTGTGTCTGTTGATTAAAGAAATCATCACAGACCTACCAGACAGTCCAGGATGCTTTTGCCTGCATTCACGTCTTATTTGTGATAAGAGCACCGATGGACATGGGAGGAATGGTTGAGCACATGTGAGCAGCAGTGCTGGTTCAATGGGGAGACAATGGGCTCACTGTGCCCAGGACACCAAGTCCTTGGCAATGACTTCGTCGTGCCCCTCCCTCCCTGGTCTGCATGATCTCATTAAATCCTACTTTATCTCTTCTAGTCTTCGTAACTAGTCTTCACAGTAAGTATTGCTGCCCCGACTTTACAGGTGAGGAAGCTGAAGCTCTAAATGGTGAAACCAGTTGTCCAAGGTCACATGTCAGATAAGCAGAATCTGGGGGCATGTCTGTGTGTGTATATGTGTGTGTACACACGTACATGCATACATACATACGTATATATATGTTTTACTTATCCACTTTTTTAAATTGTATCATTAACTTAGAGGGTTATATCCGTTGCAGGTAGAATCAGCTGTTTGTTTTTTTTTTTTAATTTCTTTTCAGCGTAACAGTATTCCTTGTTTTTGCACCACACCCAGTGCTCCATGCAATCCGTGCCCTCTAATACCCACCACTTTGTTCCCCCAACCTCCCACCCCCCGCCCCTTCAAGACCCTCAGGTTGTTTTTCAGAGTCCATAGTCTCTCATGGTTCACCTCCCCTTCCAATTTCCCTCAACTCCCTTCTCCTCTCCATCTCCCCTTGTCCTCCATGCTATTTGTTATGCTCCACAAATAAGTGAAACCATATGATAATTGACTCTCTCTGCTTGACTTATTTCACTCAGCATAATCTCTTCCAGTCCTGTCCATGTTGCTACAAAAGTTGGGTATTCATCCTTTCTGATGGAGGCATAATACTCCATAGTGTATATGGACCACATCTTCCTTATCCATTCCACATCTTCCTTATCCATTCGTCCGTTGAAGGGCATCTTGTTTCTTTCCACCGTTTGGCGACCGTGGCCATTGCTGCTATGAACATTGGGGTACAGATGGCCCTTCTTTTCACTACATCTGTATCTTTGGGGTAAATACCCAGTAGTGCAATTGCAGGGTCATAGGGAAGCTCTATTTTTAATTAGAATCAGCTTTTAACCTGCATCTTTGTGCCGAAGCCGCTATGACAAAGGTCGCCTTTAGCAGCAAACTTAACACTGAATCCCTCTGGCGCCCTCTGGAGGTCACTCCTCCATCCTGCCCCCTCGCAGAGGTCCGTTCCGCTCAAAGAACACCCATCACTTTCCTTTCCTGCTGTGCGACGTCTGGCACTGGGAGAAGACTCTTGGCTGAGTCTTATAAAAATCTGTCCAAGAATGGAAACACGTGGAGGGCCTCTCAGCGCCCTCCCACAGCATCAAGAGACAGGGAGGAGGTGACAGCCCCCTCCACCCCCGCCCCACCCCCTCGCGGGGCCCCAGCTGTCTGTCTGCGTCAAATGTTCTGAGCAGAGGTTGGGGGCTTCAGCTCCCCACACAAAGAGAGTTCAGAGCTGTCAGTACCTTTCCCACGATACTCTAGGTGCTGAGGAGCTGGTGATAATTGTAGCTCTGTCACCCTTGTCACCTCTGAGCTGGCTGGTTTTTTTTTTTTTTTTTTTCTTTTTCTTTTTCTAAAAACAAATGTTGTGCTGCCTGGAAATAAAAGTTGGAGTTTCAGTTGAGGAAATACCCATAGGCAGACCCCTGCTTTTCCCCCAGAAACCCAGAGAGGAAAGCACCTCCTCCGAGATTTCTGGCGTGGCCTCCCCATGGAAGGTTGGGGGGAGAGGCCTGGCCTCTATGTGAGCGCTTCCGGGGGGATAAGCCTGTCCCACAGCTACCTGGATGGTCAGAGCACCCTTTCCCTCTCTCTGAATGGAAAATGACCTTCACCTATCCATCTTCCTCCTGTGCTTTGGAGAAAACGTGCAAGAACTCCCCACCTTCCTTCCCACTGAGACCCTTCTCCTCTCTGGGAGACTCTTTCGAGCTCTGACCTTGCACTCTCTTCTCCGACTTAGATGCTCTCTCCTCCTCCCGCTGCTCTGAAGTCCTTGCTGCTGAAGGACCCCACTCCTATTCGTCCCTGCCCTCAGGACACACTGGTGCACCCGTGAATGTCTGAGTCACACGGGAGCAGTGAGACGCAAACACCGCAAAAGCACATACCTGGATTTGCTCATTCAGATTCACACCCATGAATGCAAACCAGACCGGTCTCCCGTAAGGAGCAGAAGCAGGTGCCCATAATAATAATATCCCACGTTAATTGGGCCTTTTACTACGTGTCATGTGCTGGGGGCAGTGTTTACCTGCATTATTTCATTTAGTCCTCATACACCCTGGGAGATGCCATCCCACCACTTTACAGGTAAGAAAAATACAGCTAAAAGATGATAGGGACCTTGCCGAGTCTCTAATCGAGCTAATCAAGGCTTGAGGAAACACTGGAATCCATGTCTGTTTATGTCCAAAACCAATGCGCTTACCCCTCCTCTATATGATTTTACGTAAAATTGCACATAAACTCCAATATAGTCCTTCTTAGAGCCGCGCAGGCTCGAATTATATAAGCACGCACAGGTAGAGATCTGAGTAAGTCCCTCGCAAGCTGTCATACAGACAAAATCCAAACTCCTGCCCCCAAGAACATCCCCACTGAAATGTCACTTCCCATTCTCAGTCGCTTAATCAATCTTATTTACAACTGCGTTTCATTGTAGGAAATATCCTTGCAGGAAAAAGCAGCAAACATTCAATACATCCGTGGTTTGCCTCAGCAGTTTCACCCCTCGGGAAGCTGGGGATGGGGACAGGGCGTGGTGTCTATTCTGAACCTAATTCTGCTCCAGGGCAGGGGAACTACTCGGTGAAGGAACAGGGAGGAAAACCCTGAGCCGAGCTAGCCGGGTCACCTCACAGGTCACGCTCTTCATGGGGGGAAAGCCGGGCAAGGTCTGACATGTACCTCAGACTTGATGAAGGCAGCTTGCAAAAGCCTTTGCGGGAAAGAGGCTGGTCCCATGACTTCACACGCTCCGGGAAAACAGCTTGGGAGGGATGACTTTCAAAAATGAAATTCTGACAATCCAGTTGCAAATGCCTCCAAAGGGGAGAGATGCACTTGTGCGGGATGAATACAAAGGAGTGACACAAACCCTCCAGGATAATGTCGGCAGGGCGGGAGCCAGCAGGAGCCAAGGATGAGGACAGAAAAGGCCTTCCCGGGTAGAGTCAGAGCCATGAGAACATGAAGGGCCAGGTCCGCCTCTCAAGTGCCCAGCTGTATGATCGTGGGTCGTTTCCCAAACCTCTCCGCACCTCAGTTTCCCGATCCATGAAATGGGAATAAGAGTTCTTCCACAGCAGGAGTGTTGCGCAGATTACAGGGAAGGGTGCATTAGAAACAGACGGACAAACAAAAACCTAGCGCAGAGGAAAGTCCTCCAAAAGTATCTGTGGTCATGCCCCTCCTGTCGTCCTCACACTAGTGGTTTAAACTGAGCAAAAGCAGCACATTTCAGCCCCCGTGCTACCTCCGTCTTCTGTCAAGGACACAAGTCCTCAGCCTGGAACATCTGGAATGAATCTATGCAGCATGCTGCTCGCTGAAATGAGGTTATGCCTCTTATGACCCAGAAGAATTCTATTTCGTGGCTTGAAGATGACATGTCGAGTGTTCCTCTGTTGTTAGGAATCCGTCCCCTGGGATCAGGGAGGGGACAAAAGGCATGCCTGCCACACAGCAAGCACTCAGCTGAAATGCGTTGAATGTTGTTGTAAGGGGCAAGAAACAAGCAAATGCCTTGATCTTTCTAAAGGGCTAGAAGAGGAGTGTGAGGTTCGTGCCAGGATGAACTCCAGATCTGCTCATTTAACAGGTGGCTTTCATGCCTTCGGGAAGAGCTGCCATGATCCCCCAGACAGAGACAGGTCCATCAAGAGCCTGTCATTCCTGACATCCCATGTTTTCTTTTCTGATAGAGTCGTCGGATGATTAGCCAGAAAGAGCAGCAGCTTTTGGTTCACGATCCCGGAGGCAAAAGTGGGACTTGGATGACAATAAAGTCAGGGGCTTAGGAACTGATGGAGTGGCTGTGTCCACACACAGCAGATTAGCTGGGTCAGTACCAACCTGGAGTCCTGCTCTCACTGGCCAGAGAGAGCACAGATGGATTGCTGATCATTTGGGAAGGAAACATGGAGGGCCCGTCCCTGTGTCGGGGCCCAGCTCCATTGCACCAGCTGAATCCAGGGTCAAAAAACCAACGTTGTTTCCATAAAATCTTTTCTTTCTTCCAACTCCAGAGTTACCTGAGCCAGAAACTTCTCCCGCTCCCTCATTTCCTGAATCCATTCACTTGTCAAACTCACGGGTTTTAACTCCTAAGTTGATCTCAGGCTTTTCTACTAGTTTCCATCCCATTACCACTGCCCAAATGCAGCCCCATGTCAGCTGAGGGTTTGGAATCTGGCCGGAGAGAGCCATGTTCGAATCCCAGTTGATGCTGGCGGCTGTGTGATCCTGGGCAAGTTATTGCATTGTTCAAAATTTCAGTTTCCTTGTAGGTAACACAAGGATAATAATAATACCCACCTCAGGGGTTGTTGCAAGCTTTCTGAGATGACTGCTTGCAAAGTGCCCAGCACCGTGCCTGACATAGACTCAGTAAACCTCAGTTACTACTACTGGACAGTTGTGATGACCTCCCAGTTGGTCTGTCCACCAGCAGCCACACCTCCCCTGCATCATCTGCCTCTGATCAGAGGGGTGATCAGATCCAGAACCCATCCATGATTTTGCGCAGAGTAAACACCTTTACACACATGTGCACACACACGTGCACAGGCACACATGGGCAGGTCACACTCACACACTCAGCATTTCCCCAGGACAAAGTCCCAGTCTGGTGCATAAGCACCTTCCTGACTTTTCTAAGCTGCAGTTATAACTGCCCACTGTTTCCCCAGCGCAGGAGGATGTTTCCCACCTTGAATCTTTTGAGAGAGCCTTTCCCTCTGCCTGGAGTACCCTTGCCCTCTGATCTATCCAACGACCTTCAACTCGTCCATGAAAATGCAGGCAGGTGCCTGCCCTCTGTGGAGCCCTCCGGGACCTCTTGAGGTACCCTACACCCTTCATGCCTAGTAGAGACATCCAGGAGCCTTCCCACCTGCCGCTACAAAACACTGCTTAAAATAGCAGCTCCTGGGAGTCTTCATGAGAACTGAGGGAGGTAAGACACTCAGCACATCCAGGAGAGTGGACCGCAAGGAGATGCCTGACAGCATTCGGACCTTCCCCTTGCAGGTGGTGGGCAGAAGTGGGATGCTCACCATCTAAGGGGAGTGAGCTGGGCTTTGAACGTGAGCTCTGATAATGACAAATAACCAAGCAAGTGAGCAAGTCAGTCATTCTCTCCGGGCCCCTTCTTCCCACAAAGCGTACGGGCACCATTTTCCTGGAAGTTTACCAATAGTCACACGTTGTTTCTGGTAAGGGAGGAAGTCACTTTCTCGATCTCATGGGTGCCCCGCATTCTGGTAAAGCAGAGATGATCACACAGCTCCTACCTGCAGCTCACGGAGGGGAGGAGGGAGTGGGGCGTGGGGGTCAGAAGCTGCCATGGTGCCCCAGCTGGTCACCCACAGCACCTGCTTGAACTAAAGGCTAACCTGCTTGGGTGGACTCTGCTTCCTGAGGACCCCGATAGCCACATGGACCAGCCAGGTCCCTGCTCACCCTGGCAGAGGGGCACCTGCCGGAGAGCCTGGACCATCCCCAGCAGACAAGCCTGGCCTCTCTCCTGCATACCTGGGGGATATTCTATAGCTCTGTCTGCCCCAGGCTGCTGGGGCTTCTTCCTCCGTCACGGCCACGGACAAGCAGAAAGGGCCCCTGCTCTTGCGGAGCTGACGTCCGGAGGGAGGGAAGCAAACAGTACAGGGCTAAACAAATACCGTTAAGTGAATTCAGAGTAATCAGGGCGTCCAAGGGTGGCTGTGGGCACCTCTCTAAGGAGGGAAGAGGGTGCCTCTGAGCTGCGTGGGGAGAAGCAGCTGGTGTTGTAAAGCCCTAGGGGGAAGGAACAGCAAACAAAGGCCCCGAAACGGGCCCAGGCTTGGCGAGCTGGAGGAACAGCCAGAAGGGAGTGTGGTTGCACCTGGTGAACGTGGGGTGGGGGGCAGGGGCGGGATTCGAGGTGAGAGCGAAGAAGCAGGCAGGCTCAGCTGGCAAGCTGAGCCCAAGGGGGACCTTCGCTCTCCGCTGTGCCCCAGTGCCTAGCTGGGTTCGTGGCTCAGAACCCGTGTGTGAAAAACACTTCCTGAACAAGCAACCGCAGGAGAGCCTGCTGCTGTCATGACGAGCAGAGCGAGGCAGGTGAAAGCCATCACGGGGCCTTTCCCATGGCGGACCCTCTCCCAACCTCCAGGTCCACACGTGCTCCCCACCTGGAGGGACAGACTGAAATGAGGTCTTTGGGTTGGGAGGCCCTACAGCTGACTTCCGTCCCTCTTCTTTGCAGAAAACGTGAGCCTCTGGGATGTCAAGACCAACTCCTATATGGGAAAATGGGGATTTTCCGATTAAGTCACCAGCCAGACTTTCTTCCCCATAAAGTTGCGTTTGGCACCTAGGGAGTCCCAAGCCCTGTCTTCGTCTGGAGCTTGTGATGAGTTTATTCCAAAGACCCAGGCTGGGCCTAGGGGCTTCTGGACTGCTGATGCTGCTGAACGTTGGCTCCATGCAGAGGATTTTATTTTTTAAGGAGAGGTTTTCAAGCTTTGTTTCCATTTGTCTGGTGGAAGGACTGAGCTGAAGAGTTTGACTGGGATCGATACACGTGTATCAGCCTAGCTTGCTAGTGCCAGGCGCTGGACTGGCCCCGGGATTTGAGGCCAAATGAGGAGCAATCTAAAGCAGAAGACAGCCACATAAACCGACACAAAGGCCCCATTAACACTGTCTCACACTGGTCAGTAAATGCCACAGAGTGGGATATGAGTAAGGATTTCATTCCTGCTCTCCTACCCTTGCTTCTTCATCTTTTTTTTTTTTAAGATTTTATTCATTTTTTTATTTGACAGAGAGAAAGCGAGAGAGGGAACACAAGCAAGGGAAGTGGGAGAGGGAGAAGCAGGCTCCCTGCCAAGCAGGGAGCCCAACGTAGGCCTCGATCCCACGCCCCTGGGATCATGACCTGAGCCAAAGGCAGATGCTTAACCCACTGAGCCACCCAGGTGCCCACCTCCTTACTTCTTCATCTTTTGTTTGTTTTCTTCCATGGCCAGAGCACACAGAGCCTGAACTCTGGAGTTCTGGAAGCGTGCGGTTCCCAGTGGGAGGATGGACTGAGAAAGCATTATGCTTGTTAATAATACCCTCCAAATCTCTGCGGCCTGTAAGACGGTGGGCCTCTGGGAGGTTAGTCTGTTCCATCCAGATGCTTTTCAGGGACCAACCCAGCATCCCTGATGGTGCTTTTGGAAGAATGGAAATGGCCCATTTCCGCCAAAGACTTAATGCAGGGGTGAGGGAAAGTGCAATTTTCTCAGCCTCTCTTCAACCATTAATGAAGCCTCAAGCAGACTCGTACACACTCAAGGGGACCCACCCTGATGTAGGGGTCTTTGTTCACCTCTCAGGGGCCTCGGTCATCTGTTTCTGTCTCTCATAGTCCTGTATAGTCTGTGGTCCCAGAATTGGACCATCCAGCCAAACCTCACAAACCTGCACCCACCATACGGAACCCGGGGGGATGCACCAGCCTCTCCTGGGATGGCCATGGCGTTCCGCTCCCAGGGCTGCACCTTGGAACCCTCTCCTCCCTCCCCTTTCTGGCTCCCATAGATAGTGAACTTGTCTAGAGCTCTCCTCCCTGCACTTGAACTGAAGGTTTCCTGATTTAAAAGCACCACTAGTACAATAAATTCAGTAATTCAACAATTAGCCATTATTCACTCTCTGTCTGCCAAGGGCATTCTTCTAGGCACTTGGACTGATTTGAACAAATCAGACAAACTTTAGAGTGTGTGGAAATTACTGAAACCTACAAAGAAGAAAAAAATTAAACTACGATCCATTTGGCAATGATCTAGGGAAAATGGGGTTAACATTTGTAGCATATTCTTTTCCAGATATTTTTCTATATATTTTTAATATGGTTGAGAACGTATTGTAAACCTAATTTTGTGTCATGATTGTCTTGGTCCATTCAGACTGATACAACAAAAACACCATAGAAACACTGTTCTAGAGACTGCGAGTCCCAGATCAAGGCACTGGCCAACTCGGGGTTTGCTGAAAGCCCACTGCCCGGTCTTCTTGCTGTGTCCTCACATGGCCAGAGGGGCAAGGGGGCTCTTTGAGGTATAAAGGCACTAATCCCATTCCTGAGGGCTCTGCTCTCAGACCTAATCACCCCAAAGGCCCCACCTCCTAATAGCACCACATTGGGTGCTAGGATTTCAACAAGTGAATTTAGGGGGAGAGAGACACAAATTATCAGTCCATCATAGTGGTTTTTATTTTTATTTTTATTTTAAGATTTTATTTATTTGGCAGACAGAGACACAAGTAGGCAGAGAGGCAGGCAGAGAGAGAGGAAGGAAAGCAGGCTCCCTGCCTAGCAGAGAGCCTGATGTGGAACTCAATCCCAGGACCCTGGGATCATGACCTGAGCCGAAGGCAGAGGTTTTAACCCACTGAGCCATCCAGGTGCCCCCATCGTAGTGATTTTTAAACATAACACTGTGTCATGACCATTTTTTCTCTGTCAGGGTTGCCAGATTTAGTAAACAAAAAACCAAGACATCTCTTTAAAATTAAAACGGAAACGTAATGAATAAACTTTTAGTGTAAGTATGTCCCAAATACTTCATGGGACATGCTTAAACTACACCGTTATTCATTGTGTTTCTGAAATTAAAATTTAACTGGCAACACTCTGGTTAAAAATTCACAGAAGACTTCTTTTTTTCCACCTCATTTTTGCTCCCTTCAGCTCCTTCCCTCATTCTGCTCAGAATGTACCAGTCTTGAACAGTTCACCTGTACCTGCCACACAGCCTCCTTCTGCCTAGACTCCCATGTGCTGTATTTCAGTGATTTCTTACTCCCTGATCAAGAGGACTCCCATCCACCCTATCTAAACCCTCTCCATCTCTTCCCGTCCCTCTCCCCATGACTAGCTTTCTTCATGGTGTTTAACCCTCACATAACATTACATATTTGTTTATCATCTGACTCCATCTATGAAGGTTAAAAGATGCTTGAGAACGGGGTCTTGGTATGTTTTCTTGGTTTTTCTTTTGTTTTCCTGCCGTCTCCCAGTATGTGGAACAACCCCCTCTCGATACATACATGTTAGACGTGTGGATACATGTGTATACATGTGTCTATCAGGTCACGGATTCCATTCCATGGAACAATGCTTAATTCTTGAACCATTACTATACTGACCTAATTATTATAGCTTCAGGAGTTTTTTTTTTGTTGTGGTGGTTTTGGCTTTTAATATCCGATAGAGCCAGCCCTCTCACTAACCTTATTTTACACTTTTTGGTCATTTTCAACCGATCATACTTCAGTCTTAGTTTAGAGGCATAAAAACGTCAAACGGTTATAGAGCCCTCGCTCTGGGCTTGATAAATGAGCAAGAAGTTGCCTACATATCAGGCTGGAACATGCAGACAAAAGGAGGTGACCTGTGTGAGGTTGGTTCATTCTGAGCAACTCACCGCTGGGGCAGGTACTGTATTACCCCCACTTTCCAGATGGGAAAACTGAGACATAAGGGACGACGGCAAGGTCAGCAGAGCTGGTATTTGAACCCAGGCTGGCTCCAGAGGCCATACTCTGAACCACCATTGTGTGCCACCACAGTGAATTCCCACAAACTCAGTGACTCTCAAGCAACACACATGTCTTGCATCACGGGCCATGGACTGGGAGTCTGCGGCGCAGCTTAGCTGGACCCCGCACTTGGGCCTCCGAGGCTGACACCATCGTGTCGGTGAAGCTGCTGTTCTCATCTGAGCCTGGGTCCTCTTCCAGGCTCACGGGTTCTGTGGCATGTGCTGCCCACCGCGGCTTACAGCACAGCAGCTCTCTGCTACTTCTAGAAGCCAGCAGGAGCGCCTCTCTCTGGGACCTCCTCTCCTGTCACCAGCCAGAGAAAACTCTGCTTTTAAAGGTCTCCCCTATTGGGTCAAATAGTTGAAAAGACAAATAATGTCTGGGTCTTAAGGTCAACGGTCTTGAGACTTTATTTACATCTTGTGAAGCCCCTTCACAGCAGTAGCTGGGTTAGTGTTTGACTAATATCAACCAGGGGCAGGATACCAGGGGTCCCATCTTAAGAATTCTGCCTCCCGGTCTTTAATATGCCTTTCGTAATCGTCCAGATACAGCTAAGTCCAACAGATCTCAAAACAACTGCCACTCAAATGATATTTTGTTCCATTCAGAGATCCCAAGGTGAAGAACATGCTAGACCACAGAGGGCCACACAAGCAAGCAGGGCGGGGTAGGGCGGGTGGGCATGGGAACCAAGGCCAGGAGACTTTATTGTGATTCTCCTGGGAAGCAACCAGGCTTAGCATTGGCCAGTTTGAATAATTTCAGCAGGCTCTGGGCTGTATCGAGTTGTCTGATACCTGGTGCTGGGTGATTAATGTAGAGAGATAGAGGCCGGGGTGTGATAGAGGGGACTGCGGCTGTGGGCTCTGGATTGGCTGGTTTGCATCAGAAAGACAGACTCACAAGCGATTCTAGGAAGAGGCTAACCCTGGGAAAGGCAGTCCCTCCAGACAGGACTCAGGAAGGCTCCAGACATCAAAGCATCAAAACACAGAAAAGATGTGGCGAATGCAGAGAGATGCCCCATTTGGTCAAGTTCCACTTCTTTCCCTGTCTCCCACCACCCCTCCCAGAAGAAAACAACTCTTTGTCCTTCTGATTCACACTGTATAAATTTGCTTGGCAATTTAGAAGGAACGTCGTCTTTGCGACAGTCTTCCTATCCAGGACCATAACTTTATTCAAGTTCATTTATAAACTTTCAGTAAGGTGCTGTACTGCTATTTATATAAATCCTCACTCTTTTGTTATGGCTAGTCCAGATATTTTGTGGGTTTTGTTACAGTAACAAACAGGATTTTTCTCTATATTTCCTAATTTGTTTTTACCCACGTATAGGATCTGCGTATTTTTATAGCTTTACTGAGAGATAATTGAGATCTAATACTGCACATACTTAAGGTGAGAGTGGAATATGTTTGACCAATGTAGACACCCATGTAACAATCACCACAATTAAGACAACGAATGTATCTATTGTCTCCCAAATTTCTTCATGCCTTTTTAAAATCTCTCCTTCCCAGCCCTTTCACCCCATGACCAGGCAACCACTGGTCTGCTTGCTGTCCCTATCCATTTGTTGTATTTTCAGCTACTAAATTGTCATACTACTTTCATAGTTTTTCAACTTACTCTGTAGACTCTTCTAGTACAAAACAGATCATCAATACATAATGATTTTATCTCCTACTTTCCACATTTACATCACCTAATTCTAGCCCCGGCATAGGATATCAACAGTAATTCCCAGAACAATGCCAAACCCCATCAGAGCCTCTTATGTCCTTTCTGACTTTCAGAGGAATGACTACAGTGTTGCATCATTGGTGCAATATCATTGTTGCAATGGTAAATCCACTGCAACCTGTAACCAGGCATCAAAACACAGAGAGTGGGTCCTGTGACCTGGTGGCATCGTCTTTCTAAGCCTGAGTCCGTCCACACACTAGCCCTGTCTCTTGCCTTGTCATGTCCAACCCATTGAATGACTGCTTCTTCTGCAGCTGGTGTACCCATCTCTCACACTGGAGTGGGACTGGTTTCCACCTGTCTTTCTCCACTACCAGACTGGGAACTAAAGCAGAAATTGTGTCTTCTTCATCTTATCGAGCAAAACACCTTACACATAGTAAATCACTTCACAAATGTTTCTCAAACTAAACAGAAATACAGTAATGTTTACCTAACAGTGTGGCTCCCAAACCTGGGTCACCTTAGCAAATGAGTGGAGGGGAAAGCAAAAAAATATAAGCATATATATTTTAAAACAAATTTTTTAAATTAGTAAATGAATAATTAAAAAAAAAAAAAGAATGTATTTTCCCACATCCCATCCCGCACCCTATAAATTGGAATCTGTCGCCTGGTCCTAAAACCCTGGAATTTGTATTTTTAATAAGTTCTCAGATGTTTGCTATCCAGCCTGCCTTGCATGGGCTGATGATCAGTTTGGAGAACCATCGTCTTTAAGTAATAAAAACAAGCTGGGAGGAAATGTCACTATCATGTTGATGCTGAAGGAATTACGAAGAGCTAGTCCGCTCCTGCATTGCACAGTGGGCAAAACCTCCAACAAGTAAAGCGTTTTGCCTAGCACGTTTTCGGTCACCCTGGCTCATCTCAAACAAAAGCTGGGACCCAGGAGGTCTATCTCCACCTTCCCCTTGACCTCCCCGGAATCCCATCTGGTCCTTGGCAGAAATGGATGTCTCGCCCCAGCTATGCGGCAGTGAGCCGCGGGGACCACCGGGGAAAGCATGTTGAGAATAATTACTTGGGGAGGGATATAAGGACAATAAACCAAACCAAATTTTTCAGCCAAATGCTTGGATCTGAGTTCTGAAATAATTCAAACTCTTCAGATAGTTATAAACAAACACAGAGCCAGACAGCAGGCTATAATCCTCTAGGCCACCTCTGTCGGATGCATTATTTATAAGGTGGGAAATATATTTTGTGAATTTTTTTTCTTCATAGACGTTCAATAAAAACCACAAAGCAAACAAAGCAGTTCCTTCCGGTCGCCCTCCCAACACCATCAGGCGCCTGTCACCCACTGACTCGGGTCCCTGAGTGACCCCTGGGGAAGACATCTTCCAGGCCTGACTTCCACAGAGTGCGCCTGAGTACTACTCAGTGGCAAAGCCCTCAAGACAAGAGAGGAAGTTGTGGGCCATCTGATGCAGCCTGGGGACTTTACAGAGAAGGAAAACGAAGTTCAGAGAGGGAAAGCGATTTGCTGACAGCCACCAGCGTGGCGGGGTGAAACTGAGACCAGGACAGTCTTGGGTTCCAGGTAGCGTTCGTGCCACCTTGAGAACTGTGTGCTAAATTTTGCTCACCTTAATCCTGGGGAGAAGTCTTTGTGTCTCATCAGATTTACAAAGAGGTCCAGGCCCTTTACCTTCTGGAAATGTCCAAGTCCCCACTGCCCCATGACTCCCCTCTCCTCTCTCACTGCTACTATTCAATGTCCACTGCCTGTCACCTGCATTCGTGCGACATCTTCTTGCATGCCGGCTGCCTCTAGCTGTGCTCTTTCTACCATGCAAACCTACGTCACTGCCCTGTTGGTAGGACCAGAGGGTACCTGGGAGGTCCTCTCTGGCCCTTTGCTGGCTCCCCAGCCTCAAAACTCACTATTTCGCTGCCCGCTGCCCCAGTTGAGGACATGGGCCTCAGCAGGGAGATTTGAACCCTCATCTGTTTGGCAGGAAAGCACCATCTCTAGATAACCAAACAGTGTCCCACACTGGTGAGGACGGTCCCTTCATCTCTGTCTTGACCCTCAACAGACACTTCTTAGGGGCTTTCTTAAACCCACGAAGACCCGCCCGCTCCTGCCATAGACATACGCTCCCTCTAGCAACGGGAGTCTGTCAGGATTCATTCTTGTACTTAGAATGCAGCTCTCATGTGCTAAGTATCAATTTTACCCCAGCCAATGTGCCAAGT
The DNA here is from genome assembly GCF_002288905.1 of Enhydra lutris kenyoni. Classification (NCBI taxonomy): domain Eukaryota; kingdom Metazoa; phylum Chordata; class Mammalia; order Carnivora; family Mustelidae; genus Enhydra; species Enhydra lutris. The sequence goes on along the minus strand of NW_019154118.1, from coordinate 20,057,403 downwards.
GCTCAGATGGGAGCAGAAATCCAACAGCACCCAATTATTAGCTATATAAACCCACTGGGATGACTGTAGTAAAAAGGGCAGTAAGTCTTGGTGAGGATGTGAACAAATTAGCCCTCGTACAGCACTGTGAGAATGGAAAATGCTTTGGAAAACAGTCTGACGGTTCCTCAAATGATTAAATAGAGTTACTCTCTGACCCAGCAACACAGCTTCTGGGTATGTACTGAAGAAGAATGAAAACAGGTGTCCACATAAACGTGGGCACGCCACTGTTCATAGCAGCAGGATTCCTGATAACTGAGAAGTAGAAACGACCCAATGCCCAACTGCAGATGAACAGGCAGATAAATGAGCTGCACCCCCACAATGGAATACTATTCAACAATGAAAAAGGTGCAAAGTGTTGACTTGTGGGGCAACATGAATGAACCTTGAAAACATTACACTAAGTGAAAGAAGCCAGACCCAAAAGGCACATACTGTGTTGTCCCATTGATATGAAACGTCTAGTATAGACAAATTTAAAGAAACAGAAAGTAGATGAACAGTGGTCCAAGGCTGGGGCTTGGGGCAGGTGGAAGTTGGGCAGAAATGAGTGACTGCTTGCTCATAGGTCCAGAGTTTGTTTAAGGGGTGATGAAAATGTTCTAAAATTAGTTGTAATGATGGTTACACACTGTGAATGTACTAAAAACTCCCAAACTGTGCACCTTCAATCGGTCCATGGGTGGCATGTAATTACTCTCAAAGTGGTTATAAAAACAACCAAAGACAGCCCCTGCTCTCCACGAGACCTTGAGAGTAACCAACTGGCCCTGGTTTGCCTGGGACTTGCCCTGTTTTAGGACTGACCCCCTCAGTCCTGGAATCACCCCTGCTTCCCCACCGTGGGGCCACTCGGGCAGAGACAGGGCAAAGGCCCCACCCGCAGGTGCCAGGGTTCCAAAGTCAGATGCCGAAATGAAAAAAAGAGAGGAGCTGGGAGGCAGAGCAGGGCAGTGGGGGGTAGGGGGTAGGGGGCAGGGTGGAGGGTGACTCCTCCTGGACCTGAGCTGACAGAGCGAACCCCACAGGACACTGGTCACTGAGAGGGAGTTTGTGGCCAGAAAGGAAAGCCCCCCGTGACCCCAGCCCCACTCTTCCCTGAGAGCAGGGGCAACTGAGGGCACAGTGCAGCTGGTCCCCACTCTGGGTCCTGAGTTTTTAAGGTGACCAGACAACTTTAATCCCACGATCTGCTCTGTTGTCCCCTCAGCCCTGCCTTCCAGAGCTCCCCTCCCACCCACAGTGCCATCAGCCCTGCCACCACAGCTCGGCGCCTCCGAGGGCTCAGCCAGGCTGCCTGGCAGGAAGGCTTTGCGGACAGCGGATCTGGGAGGCTTCATGATGTTTGGTCTTTCTGAAATGCTTGTAATTGTCTCCCACTTTTACGGCCCAATTTCAGATGTGGCAAATCGTCCACCAACCTGAGGGCGTCTAATTGCAGCAGAAGGACGAGCGGACAGCCTCAGCCGGGAGAGAGGGCATGGGCCAGAGGTCGGCAGGTCCCTGCCCTCCTCCGGGTAGGACAGACCTGAGCACAAGCCCGAAACTGCTGGAATGAGAATCATTTTGTCAAGGGGAGGTTGCCGTCCTGTCACCCTTCAGCAAACAGACCATCTCCCCAACTAACCCCACACTGTCTTGCCTCGAGAGCAGCAAGCCGTTATGACAAGCTCTTAAAAGATAGTTGGCATCTTACTCTGCACACACAATTGCTCCAAAACATGAGCCAGTTAATTTCACAGCCCTGTTCCAAACCTTCCTTAGGCTTCCTACCCCCTTGAGAATAGAACCTCAAGTCCTCTCCAAGGCCCCTTGAGGCCCTAAAGGATCCAGACCCTGGCTGTGCCTCTAGTTCCGTGTCTGAGCACCTTCCCTCCCTCCTTCTGCCCCAGACACCCTGGCCCATGTGCTCTTTTCTTCAAACAGCAAGCTTCTGCTTCAGGGCCTTTGCACACGCTGCCTCTTTGACTAGGGATATTATGCCCCCAGAGACGTCTCTGTCTCTCCCTCTCTTACTCCCTCAGGTCTCGCTCCAATGTCACCCCCTTAAAGAGTATTTCACTGAATATCGTGTTCAATAAAATGGCCTCCTTCTAGTGCCCTCTCTCTCTCCCTTTCCCTGCATTCCTCTTCTTCTTGGCATTCATCACTGCATTAAACACCTGTTTGGTTATTCATCCACCTCCCTCCAAAAGAGCTAAGGTCTATGAGAGCAGGGACGCAGTCTGTTTTGTTTACTGTAACCCCAGGACCCAGAATAATGCCTGCTATAAGACAGGGGCTCCAATAACATTTATCAAATGACCACTGTTCTTCACTCTCCGTTATGAGGGACTAACCAATCCACTGCCACTTCCCAGAGGAGGTAACTGAGCTGGAGAAAGATTATGTGACTAGTTCACATGGCAGGGAACTAGTACGTGGCAGATACAGAACATGAACCACAATGTCTCTGAAGCCAACCCTATGCTCTGGCAATGATACCATGTTGCCTCGCTTCTCAAACAGTCCTTTGTGGAACTGCGTGGGCAGGGAGCTTGAAAAGACCAGAGACTCCTGGGAGAAGTAAGGAGTCTGCTGCCCTCTTATTCCGCCCCCCAGATCTCAGCTGATGTTTTGTGACACTGAGGCTGGGGCGACACCAGCTAGAAACATCTAGTGATTCCAAAGCTAAGCGCGCTCTAAGTGCCATGTGAAGGCAATTCCATCCCAGAATCGAAGTCGCTGATGACAAGATAAAGTCACAACAAATCTCAAGGTGACAGCAATTATACTATGCGGGGCTTAAATCCTTTTAGGGAGAAGGCTGGAAAATGACGGAGGAGTGACCGAACCATTAGTATAAGTGCCACAGCCAAAGTCGATTCACGGCCTCATGTGAAACTTGAAAGACGTTCCAGAAAATCTATCAGTTACTTGTTATTAAACAGGGCAGTGAACATAGTGTGGGTGTTTCCCAGAAGATTAGCAGCACTGGGAATGTAAAGTTCTCAGAGACCCGCTGAACCAGAAAGGGGCAGATAGTAACTATGTCAGGCTTGTGAGCTATACTGTCTCTGCAGCTGCTCACCGCCGCTGTTGTGGCCCCAAAAGCAGTCACAGACAATATGTAAACAAATGAGCATGGCTGGGTTCCAATAAAACTTTATTCACAAAAACAACGGCGGGCCAAATCTGGCCCACAGGCTGTGTCGTTTGCCAAGTGCCAATCTAGACCAATTTGCTTCTGTGACAAATGAGGAAACCAAAACACGGGAGACGAAGTGACTGTCACAGCCAGTTATGAAGGCAGGCAAAGAGATAGAAAGTCATTCCAGGGCACCTGGATGGCTCAGTCGGTTAAGTGTCCAACTCTTGGTTTCGGCTCAGGTCATGAACTCAGAGTCATGAGATCCAGCCCCATGTCAGCCTCCATGGTCAGCACAGAGTCTGCTTAAGATTCTCTCCCTCTAGGGCACCTGGGTGGCTCAGGGGTTAGGCCTCTGCCTTCAGCTCAGGTCATGATCTCAGGGTCCTGGGATCAAGCCCTGCATCAGGCGCTCTGCTCTTTGGGGAGCCTGCTTCTCTCTCTCTCTCTCTCTCTCTCTCTCTCTCTCTCTGCCTGCTCTCTGCCTACTTGTGATCTCTCTGTCAAATAAATAAAATAAAATAAAAAAAAAAAGATTCTCTCCCTCTCCCCACCTTCCCTGCCTGCCTCTTACCCCGCCCATGTCCCTCTTGCTCTCCCTAAAATAAATGAATAAATAGCATCTTTAAAAAAAGAAAGTCATTCCATATTCATTCAACAAATATTTATGGAGCATGTATAACATATCAGGCTATTTTAAACCTAGGTGCAGAGGATGGTGCAGAAACAGCAGAAGAGCTCCCTGCCAACCACCCCTCCCCCCAGATCCCACATTTCCATACGGGAGCAGACAGGGAAACACATGCCTGGATAAGATCGTGTTGGACCAGGATGAGGGTATGAACGCTGTAAACAGTGTTCTGTGTCAGCAGGCAGCTTGGCACGTGGGGGTCCGTGAGGGAAAGGCAGCCAAACTGGCTGACCTAATAAATGGCCACCCCTGGGAAGACCTCATCTATTAAGCCACCACCCTGTGTAGACACTCAGTCACTTCTTATAGCCCCATCGTTGCAGGTGGGCAAACTGAGGCCAACAGGGCGGGCAGCTTGCTCGCTGAGTGGCCTGCCAGGATTTCCAAGTCAGACCCATCTGGCACCAAAGGTTGGACTCTTTCTTTCACGGCAGGTGACTTAGGATTTCCCCCTCAGGAGTTTTAAAGACATCCCAGTCTCACACGTTTGGTTTGGGGCCCAACTGTGTATTAAACGCAGATTTAATGTGAACACGCATCACTGCATTGGAACCCGCTGGGATAACTTGATGCTGGACATGACACTATTTGTTTTTAAGATTTTATTTATTTATTTGACAGACAGAGATCACAAGTAGGCAGAGGCAGGCAGAGACGGGGGTGGTAAGCAGGCTCCCTGCTGAGCAGGGAGCCTGATGCTGGGCTCCATCCCAGGACCCTGGGATCATGACCTGAGCGAAGGCAGAGGCTTTAACCCACTGAGCCACCCAGGCACCCCCATGATGCTATTTTGCACTTTAAAAACTAAACTGGCTCAGCCTAAAAATTTTTTTCACATTTTGTTTCTAAGCAAGATAGGAGAGAAGGTTTCGGGCTGCCATTCTCGAGGTCCGCAAACAAAACCTTCATGAATATTATTTATTCCCCAACAAATGAAAAGCCTGAGTGAAATGCATGTTTTCCTCTTCATCTTGGTTCCCGAAGTACTGGAGATGCTCAAGGCGCTCTAGCGGAATTTTGATGAGCTCCGTGCGGCTTGCCGATTTGATCAAGATGGCCGTGAGGCAAGCCGTTGTCGACGTCTCCTTCAGTTCCTACTCGAGTGTTCCTTGTGCGGCCCGTCTTCAGCCAGTGGTCCTGTTGGAGTCCATGCTACAAAGCACGGCCACTGGGGGGATGGTTTCTCCGTGGGGACATGGGGGTGCTCACGCGCACCTGCTCCACAGGCAACCGGCGTGCCAGCTCTTCCTTCTAGAGGGAAAAGTTTGTCGAAGTCATCATTCTGTTCGTCGACTCTTATGAGCCAGAAATGGACACTGGGGCCTGTAATGCCTTTAGAGAGAGTGCCCAACCCCCTCACCCAGGCGCAGGTGCAGGTGCAGGCTCAGACTGCGGGGGGAGGCAAGTGAGGGAAGGGGTCCCCACCCTAGGGGCCCACCTTGCACTTGCAGGATCCTGGTGGAAGGGGCCCCATTCTCTTTTGCACCCTACCTGCCTCACACCCATCATCCTGCCGCCTGTGAGAGCACATGCACACACATGCACACACTCGTGTGCGCACACATGTCCACAGTAACTCAACTTTGCCACAAGTCCACTGTTAGGAAACACTACACCTAGAGCGCCTGGGTAGCTCAGTTAGGCATCTGCCTTCAGCTCAGGTCATGATCCCAGGGTCTTGGGATCGAGACCCACATCTGGCTCCCTGCTCAGCGGGAAGCCTGCTTCTCCCTCTCCCTCTCCCCCTGCTTGTGTTCCCTCTCTCGCTGTGTCTCCCTCTGTCAAATACAGGTTTAAGAATTCCCTTACTGCCCCCCTCCCCACTAACTTGTGGGCAGTGCTCCAGAAACAGCCCTTTCTGGCAGGCTCTGGTTTCTGAGAGGGGCCTGCCTGGCCCGGAGTGACCTCAGACACACATTTTGGCAGGCCCCGGGATCTGGAGGAGCCTGGGATTTGGGCAGAAATCATCAAGCTGTGGAGAAATGCACCTCGGCACAGCCTGAGTCTGGCAAAACAAAGGCCCAATTACCAATCTCAGACTTTCAAAATGTCAGGCCCAGTTTATAGGAAACCTTTCACAGTTAAGAGGCATTAATAGCACCAAAGGGACAAAGCTGAGTCAGAGGCGGGAAACACCAGAGCTGGCAGGAAGAAACACCAGGGGCTCCCCATTACGGGTCCCCTGACAAAACTGCAAAGACCCCGTGGGCAGGTCTTGGAGCCCTCTTCACACGCCAACACTGCCCCTGAACCCTTAATGGCAAGATCCACGTCCCTTCCACACACAGGGGCTCGGGGGCAGGCTATTACCCTCTCTAGCTGTGACCACAGCAAATCTCAGCCACTTGGAGCCCCCAGTTTGCCACATTGTGGGTGCAGAGAAGGGTCCAAGGGAAGGGTCCCCTAGAAGCACCCAGGAGAGGGGTCCGAAAGCAGACAGATGCCTGCGTGGGTGGCCAGCCTCTGCATTGTTTCCTTCCCAAGTCTCCAAAGGTCACTTCACCTTCCGGAGCCTGAGTCCTCATCCACAAAGTCTGGATAATTCCCGTCTCTTGGGGTTGTGTGGGCATTTGGTGAGGGAATTCCAGGAAGGCCTCCGAGAATGGCTTTGCTCACTGGTATGATCGCAGCTGTTAATCCTGCCCAAGGAAAAAGGGTTTGCAGCAATTCTGCCATTGCACTAGGCACGCGGTAAGAGCCTACTGTGTGTAGTTGCATCAGGCGGTAAGACGCACGCAGGACTGAAGGGAGAAGAAACCACTTTCAGACCATTAGAGTCTCCGACGTGGTGATGCTATTTGTCCTTGCAGACCTCTGCGGAACTCTGTCTTGCAGGGAATGAATCTTTGGCCGGTGGCTCTGTGGTTAGGAGAATACAACCACCATGGAGGGAAAATTCCACAGTTAGACTTTATGTTCCCTCGCACTGGCCTTTACCCTAATGAATCCCAATTAGTGAGATTTGTCTATAAAGAAAGAAACCCAATTGATTTACCACCTGTCAGCTAGAAGCTTTGACAGCTGTTTTATTTAAGCTCTGCATCCTGCTAGGTAGGTATCATAGTCCTCTTCTCTAAGAGGAGACGTTTTGGCTTAAGGGAGGTCCAGGGAACATTCTTTTTGTTCGAGATCACGAGGAGACCTCTGGGCTTTCAACACAAGCCACCATGATCCTCCACACAGCATGGCCTCAGCCCAGCTTCAACCTGCAAAGCACTGGTAAGAGCTGGGGTGAGCTCATGCCGGTTCAAAGCAGCCGAGGGAGGGGACGGAGCAGGAAGGAAGGTGGGGGCACTCCTCTACCTCGGGGCTCCTGTTAAAGAGAAATTACATTGGATGCTTCCTAACCATGGCAAGCAAGACTTGAATCTAGCTTACTGCCTCAGAGGGGAGAGGCTGAGTGCCGTTCTGAATCCAGCAGGGCCTGCTGGAGACTTGTGGCCAACAGGCAGGGTGAAAGGGAGGGCGGACAGTCATTAGCAGGAACTTGGTGAGGCGTCAAAGATGGAGGGGGTGGGGAGGAACTTGAACACACATCGAGGGTCAGGGGACTCTCCCTGAACTGGCTTGGCAGGGTTCTTGCTAAAACTGCACTCGCTCAGCAGGCCAAGACAGAGCCCAAAACAAGTCCTGGTTGAAAAGAGGCTCAGGGGAGCCGGCTAGAACTTGGTTGAGGAGCAAGTCCTTGCCAAACCAATATGGCGGCCTGCAAAAATGGCTGCACTTTTCCACGACTTCTTTTGTCTGGGTTTTCTGTAATGTGACTCTACAGCAATTCCCTCAGGACACTGGCATCAGTTGCCCCCTCCTTTGAATCTGGGCTGGCCTTACGACCCATTTTGGCTAAAAGACAATAATGGAAGCCACATGGTGCCAGTTCTGTGCCTAGATGGCTCTTTCTCCTCTTTCCAGGTGCCATGTGAACAAATGCGGGCTGGACTTTCAGGTGGCTGACGAAGTAAGTCCCAGCAACACCCCCAACCCCATCCCTTGCCCCTGCAACATTCCCCCAGAGGCAGAGCCGTGCTTCTCACCCTTGGCTGCCTGGAGACCAACGAGTGGGCCCAGCGGCAACCAGAGGAACTGCCCAGCAGCCCCAGCCCGAAGTGTCCGCCTGGAGAACCAGGAACTAAATAAACGATTATTGTTTTAAGCCTCAAGTTTTGGGGCTGTTATGAGACAGTAGATAACTGACACAACTTCAACCATGTCCACAAATTGGAATCATCTGAGGAGTTTAAAAAATACTATTGCCTGGGTCTTGCCCCTCCTCCCTGCAGAGCTCCTCATTTCTTTGGCCCAGAGCTGACCTTGGCATCAGGGGCCTTACAGGCTCCACAAGCGATCTCAGCGTGTGGCTGGGACTGAGCAGCACTGCACTGGGTCCTCGGCCCCAGGCCGTCCAGGAGTGTGGAGGGCATGAGGGGGGTACACAGGCCACTAACGGCTCCAGCCGGCCTGAGAGCTCAGGGGCTACGGATCAGAGGCAAAGCTTCTCAAACCTGAACGTGCACACGAATCCCCGGAGACTCTTGCGAGAATAGTTTGGGCCTAAGACTGCCCCCTGGGGCAGGGCCTGAGAGTCTGCATTTCAAACCCACTCCCAGACGGCACTGAGGCCACTCTCCTCGGCCATACTTCAGCTGGTCTGTGAGAGCCTTCTGGGACTCACTCCTTCCTACCACTCTGGTGGCTTGGCTGACACCTCTGAGCTGAACTTTCTCACGGACGTTGTTGTGGACTGGAGGACGACAACCTTCCAATAATGAGATTTCGTGCAGGCTGCCCCTCCCTGAGGCACATAGGCAGGCCCTGGACCCTTCTTTATTCTGTCAGACTCCCACGGAATCAATTCTAAGGTACGGGCCTCTGTCAAATCCCAAAAGGCCACTGTATTCATTTGCTGGGGCTTCCACAGCCCAGTACAACAGACTGGAGGGCTGACACAACAGAAATGTCTTTCCTTACAGCTCTGGAGGCTGGAAGCCCAGGATCAAGGTGTCCGCAGGGCTGGCGTCCGCTGAGGCCTCTCCTCTTGGCTTGCAGGTGGCTATTCTCTCTCTGTGTCCTCACGTGGTCTTCCCTCTGCTGGTGTCTCTGTCCTGATTTCTTCTTACAAGGACGCCAGTCAGATTGGATTAGGACCCACACCAGTGACCTCATTGCAACTTAATTACTTCTTTAAAGACTCTATCAATACAGTCATATTATAGGCTGTAGGGTTCCAAAATATGAATTGGGGGGGGGGACCAAAATTCAGCCTCTAACAAGCACCTACTCTTCTCTTCCCTCACGTGTGGAACTAGCAACATGGGTGTCTATGGCTGGCTGCATCCGCCCAGCAGAGCCTGGGATGGGAGGCCAGTGAGAGGCTCTGAAGACTTTCCAGGGCAGAAGGACAAGGCCACAAAGCCATGTTTAAAAGTGGTAAAAAGACTGGTGGGGCCAGAGTGTCTATTAATTACCTGTAGAAAAATCTTTAAAAAAACAAACAAAAAAGTGGGGGAGGTGCCTGGGTAACTCAGTCGGTTAAGCATTTGTCTTCGGCTCAGGTCATGATGCCAGGGTCCTGGGATCAAGTCCTGCATCAGGCTCCCTGCTCAGCAGGGGAGTCTGCTTCTCCCTCTGCCTGCCACTCCCCCTCCTTGTGTTCTCTCTCTCTCTCTCTCTCTGATAAGTAAATAAATAAAGTCTTTAAAAATAAAATAAAATACTTGAAGAAAAATGGCATTTTCTCTCAAAACCACCATACAATGGCGTGGATCTATACTATGAAAATGCCAGTCTAAGTAAGCCAAATGCCTGACCTGATGTCCTCAACTTGAACTGGGAAAATGGTCAAGGGATTGACTCAGACGGCACCTGAGACCACACCAGGAAACCTCAGAACAGCTGGGGTCGGGACTGCTGGGCAAAGCTCAGGGCTCTGCCTGCAATTCTTATGGACCTGGTTAACCTCTGAGCCTTGTCTCTTCCTGCGTAACACGAGGCTGGTTCCACCTTCTTTTCAGGGTTTGGTGAAGATTAAGAGATAGGATGTGTGTGAATAGAACCAAATTTATTGGCATACACGACACAAGTGGACCAATGTTCCCAGGCTCCGTCCTTCTTTCTCCACCTCCTCAGCCCCCACCTTCCCACCATGGAGAATTTTGCTCAGTATTTCCTCAGCCCTGATCTTTCAGGCAGGCTCTGTCTCTGCCCACCCGTTGTCTGGATTTTTGTAGAGCAGTTAGATCGAATAGCAGAAGAGAGAGAAAGACTGCACCAGAGAGGGAGAAGGCAGCGCGACATGTTCTCTCCTGTTGGGTCAGCCCCGGGCCTGTCCTCCATGGCAGAGACCCTGCATAAGGGGCAAACAGAAGGGAAGCTAAACCCCATGGGAGAGAGATTAAATCTATCTGCCTGGTAAAGATCTCAGGCCAAGGAGAGGCAAGACAGGGGAAAGCAGCAGCAAAAACACAGACATATCAGGGAATATTCTGGAATATTTGCCAAGTGAGAGCTTCTGAGGGAGGCCACAGAGTGTGGGAGAAGAGGAAAGGGGAACATTGGCAGATTTTACTGTGGCTTGAATTCCATCCTTTGATGACGTTTGAGAGATGCCAGTAAAGATCGGAATTCCCATTTAACTACTTTTGTCTGCTAGAATTTGCCTCTTACAACATGACTCAATGCAGAAACTGGAGAACGTGAAGCCCTGGGTTTTATATGGGAGACATCTGTCCATATCTATATCCTACTCCCCTGCACTTAGATCTCATCTCCTTGTGCTCTGTTTATGCTACCTCAGAAACAGCAGTTTATAGCTGTTAGTACTAGCCCCGTGCCACATATTCCGGGCCCAACATCCACATCCTTCCGAGAAATGACCCGATATTCTGGAAATCTCCCAAACCACCCCCCCCCCCGCCCACCATCTCCCCAGTCTGGATCCTCCTCCAGACTCACCAATAGGAAGTCTGTTTCAGGATGACTGGAGGAAAGACCGCCAGGGTTGGCTCCCACCTGTCTGAGCTTCCTGGAGAAAGCAGTAGCTATAGACTCCAGGACAGAAGATCTCTCTAGCGCGGTAACTCTAAATCATACGCCCCTGAGGAAAGCGGGGCTATCTGTGAATCCACAGGCCCAAAGGCACACCAAGCATGGCCCGTGGGCTGAAAAAATATGTTATCATGAAGACAAGCTATTTTTGAAATGTATGTGTTGTACTAGATTCACAGGACTTTCTGCTCTTTTTTTAGATTGATTGATTGATTGATCTTAGGAGGGGGAGAGACAGAGTGTAAGCAGGGGGAAGGGTATGGGGGGAGAGAAAGAGAATCCTCAGGCAGACTCCATGCTGAACAGGGGGCCCCATGCAGGGCTCCATGCAGGATCCTGAGATCTTGACCTGAGCCAAAACCAAGAGTTGGCTGCTCAACCCACTAAGCCACCCAGACCCCCCTCTGCTATGAAGGTGCACTTTCACACAACTTCTGTGGTGTGAAGAGAAGACCATATATTTTTTTTTCTGAAGTAAAAATAGTTCTTATAACCAAAAAATGTTTGCAGTCTCTAATTTAGAATCCTTTAAGGCAGGCGATGTGCCTTCCATGGGTTCTGGAACTTTCCATCCCTCACCTGGGTAATGGCAACTGAATATGGTTCTATGAGTTAATACCAAGCATCTCTCCAGAGACCCACAGCACCTTGAGGCCAAGTGGGGAAGCAGTGATGTCCCGAGGGAAGGAGACATCCCTGCCTGACCCCCTTGACACGTCTCTGGACACTTCCTCAGGGCTAGTCTCATTCTACCTCTAGTCCTGCCATCAACTAATATTGGTGTGTTGTCGTGCACAGCTCATTTCTCCAGGCAGGGACTCGGTCTCCTGACTCAAAGGTCGGGTGTCCTTAGATGGTCTCAGAGGCCCCTTCCCACATCAGGCTTCTTGTCAGCTCTGCATGGGTGGGCATGAGGAGGACAGGACACTTTTCCAGGCTCAAGCCCACAAGGAAAGCATTCTCAAAGCAAAGTGTGGGCAAGGGCAAAGGGGTGACCCAATCCTGAAACAGGGCAAGCGTCCTGAGAGGAGGGAGTAAGGGAGCAGAGAGCGTGGGTGGCGCCGCCACCAAGGAGGGCTTCCTGGAGGAAATGCCCCAGGTCCTAGAGCACTTGTCTGCTGAGGAGCAAGGCAGAGAAAACTCTGGTGCCAGACTGGCTCAGATTACACATGATGCACATGAATTTAAGTTTTCACCCCAAAAGCCACATTATAAAAAATTCCTTCTTCTTTGACCATTATGCAAATCATCTGGGTACCTATTGATTGCATTTGCATGTGAAGAGGGATGCTGTGCTTGTAACTGATGTATTTGCATGTGCATTTTAATTAATCCCCTTGCTGGCGCTGGTGATTGGAGTGGTAGGTATGGAAATAGGACTCTCCTGCTAATAGAATTTGGCACCTCCGGAGGAGGCTGAGTGCCGTCTGCCGTCTGCCGGGACTGTCTGGCCCCAGCTGAGGTCAGGGCAGAGCTGCAGAGACCAGGTGAGCTCTGGGCGAGCCACGTTCTGTGTGGAGAAGAGCTCCTCTCCCTTAATACCATTGTCACTTGTGGCCATGGAGAAGCCGTCAGGCTGTGTCTGCATTCCGGCAACAGGCGCCTCTCTTCGGAAGAAATCCACAGGGTGTTTAACACTCCCCTTTGCTCTTTGCAGCTCGAGTTAATATTATGTCTCATTTGCATCTAACATTTAAATGTACTCAGGAAACTCTAGCAGCCACCGCACCTCCTGACCGCCCAGGCTCTGCTTCAGAGGAACACGGCCCTTTCACAGAACAGGGCTTCCTAAAACACATTTTATCCAGCCACAAGGTTTTTTGCAAACCGAGGAATCAGGTGACTTCTCTGGTGGCTGTCCCCAGTGAGCAGAGGAGACTGGGCACAGCAGCGAGAGAGCCCTGGGATGCCGGGGATGGAGGAGTCCCCAGAGTCCTGGCTCATCTCATACTCAGAACTCTAAATGTGTCTTTTGTAGTTGATGCTTTTTTGTTTGCTGGTGTTTGGGTTTTCTCATTGACTCAAGATCTGGGTGTGGAAAGACGAATAATGAGACTGACCACAAGCTTGACACCAGGGACTAGACCTCAGTGCCTTTTTTTTTTTTTCTTTTTTAAGATTTTGTTTATTTATTTGAGAGAGAGCTCTCTCCCTGCGGGAGCGGGGGACGAAAGGAGCAGCAGAGGGAGAGGGAGAAGCACACACCCCACTGAGCAGGGAGCTGGAAGAGGGACTTAATCCCAGCACCCTGGGATCCTGACCTGCGCTGATGCTTAACTGACTGAGCCTGCCCCCACCCCAGGTGCCCCTAAGCCTCGGTTCTTAAGGCCTTAATCGCATGAGTTCCCTTTCATCCATGAGGACCACCTAAGATTCCCTACAGGTGCATTCATCCAGGAATTGGGAGAAACAGGGGACCTGAATTTGGTGCTCCAAGTAAACGAACTCCGAAAGAAAGATTGTTAATACACACTTGATACATCTGGTGTGATAGCAAACACAGCTAAACACATGTCTGAAAAGAGACTCTAGTCAGCATTTTCAAAAAGAGACAGAGTTCTAGAATACAAAGTATACAACTGCAAGAAGATTCAGAGATGGACAGATGAGAGCTACGTAGATAGCCAATAGATAATGGACAATAGATAGGTAGATAGATAACAGAGATACTTAATAGATTAATAATAGATCGATAATAGTCAACAGATAGATAAGTAGATAAAAGACAGTAGATCAGTACTAGATCAACGATAGATTGATAATAGATAGGTGATAGATTGATAGATGATTTAAAAAGTAGGAGGCTCTTGCTCTTACTATTCATCCAGAAGAATAAAGAGGGAGTTTGACATTGAGACAATCAAACATTACAGTATCTGTCACATGAGTATTTATGTTTACCTGAGTTCTGGCTGGAGAACCCCCAGCTCTGTCCTTGGCTTGCAGCTCAGCTCAGTCCACACGGAATCCCTCGGGCGTCTCTCCCGTTTCACAACTTTCAATCTCATCTCAACGCTAAGCCTCCCTAACTGATGTCTCCAGCCTAGTTCACTCTTCTGAACCCCAGACTCATAGTCCGCTGCCTTCCCACACCTCCGCCTGGAGTCCAGTGGGCCTCCCAAGGTAACATGTCCAGAACAGGACTGCTGAGCCCACCCCACAAACCTACTCCAGGCCCATAGTCTCCCACATCTTATTCTTCTAATTGCTCAGGCCAAAACTTTGGTACCACCATTAATTTCCTCATTCTCGCACTCCCAACCTATCAGGAAATCCTATACATTCTGGCCTCAAAACATATCCAGAATCCAACCACTCTCCACCAACTCACAGCTGACACCTGGGCCAAAGCCCATCATCTCTCACTAGGATCATTGCAGATGCTTCCAACTGGCATCACTGTCTCCCCTCAGATTCCTGTAGAGAATATTCTCAGCAGAACACCTGAGTAGTCCTGCGACATGTCAGCCGGCCCCCTGCCCTGCTCTTGCCGTGGCCTGTCTCCTGCCCATACTGGGACATAAGCTCTGCGGGGCAGAAATTATGGTTCACGTTTCTGCGTGCCTAGCGCCATCCTTGTGAGGCAGTAGGCACCCAGAACATCTTTGCTGGGTGAATAAATGGGTATTTCAGTGGGCAGGGAAGGCCCCAAGTGTTTTAGATACATTTTTGTATTTAATAACTCTATCCTGTTAATTGACAAGAATACCGAGAGTCAGAAATTAAGCAGCTGGCTTAGGGTGTCACGGCTGATAAATCGTAGGGTCAGAATTTGCAGAGAGGCCTGTCTGACTCCAGAACATCAAATAGCAAGCCCGATTCCTAAACAAAAAGAGACTGTCCTCAGAAATTTCACACTCCTTGGCGAGGGATGTGACCGAGTGCCCACAGCTCCAACCCAGGTGCATAACTAAAGGAACAGAGGGTCTCTCCTCTCCAAGGCGGATCCCAGGGGCTTTGGGTCTGCCCCTTCAACGGGTGAAAGAGAAGACTTTGAATGCCAGGGCCTCTGTCTCAGAATCCCAAACTTCTACCCCAGTGTGATTAAAAGAATCAAATTAAGGTTTATTCCAGACAAGAAAGTCACCATTATCCTGGCAGCTCCTAAAATAAGTAATTACTATGCTTCTAGCCCATGACACGATCTCATTGATCTCCTTCGGCCTTCACAACATCCCTAAAAGGGAGGTCTTATTGTCTCCATGGAAGTAGAAAGGTAAAATAATATGCCTAAAATAAGACATTAACAGATGGAAGGGCTGGGTTCAAACCCAGGTCTCTGAACCCCAAGTCCATGGTCACCCCATCATTTCACATTGCACACATGACCACATCTTTCAGGCAGTCCCAGAGATAAAAAGGTAAATGAGACAACAGGCTGGACACCGAGACCCTCCAGACACCCTCTAGCAACCCTAGACCTCACTCAGGGGGCTGGGGAGGCAGGTCCGGATGGAGTAGAGGGAAGAGCTTTAGGACTTGCACAGAGAGAGGTGAGGGCAAAGTTAGTACACTAGTCTTCTTGGGCCTCCCTGAAAGGGGCCCATCCTTGGCCTTCAGCTGGATTCCCCCAGCCTCCAGCCCACGCTGTTCTTGGCTTCCAGCCTTCAGTTACAACTGCTAATTGGCCGGTGCCCATGCGGGTACACATGCTGTCAGAGTTGGGGTGCTCATGTCAAGAGATTTCATGGAGAAGCAGCATTTGGGGAGGATCCTGGAGTATTGGCAGGATATTTACAAGCCTTAACGGATATGCAAGGGGGCAATTTCAGCCAGGAGCATGGATGCCAGGGGCAGGAAAGCCCAGGTATGTCCGCAGGAGGGTGAGTGGCCCCATGTGGCCAAATAGAGGCCATGAGAGGACAATAAGACCGTGGGCACCACAGTGCTCAGGGCCACGGGAAACCCCAGCTGCTTCAGAAAAGTGAGTGTTAGGATCCAAGCTGCATTTTCCGGAGATTAACCAGCTGGCGCCTAGTAAGGTGGGCTGGAAGGGAAGGAGCCAAGAGGCTAGATAAGAGGGTAATGGTATGGCTTGGCCTGAGGCAGGACATAGACATAGCAGCAAGATATAGAAAAAGGAATGGAGGTGACAGATACTTTGTTCCCTTCCTCGGAGGTTCCCAGTTCCCTCTTGCCTTAGGGGATCAACACAGACGTTTTTCTCTGCCTGGAATCTTCCACTAGTGCCTCTCCCGGCCTTGTCCCACCCATCACAATCTCTGCCTAGAAGCGGTTCCCCAACCTCCGAGACTAGTCCAACCCCCCACCCCTGCCCCGCCACCACTTCGCACCCTCCTTTTACTTGGTTTGCTACTTAGGTGCAAGGCTGTGGACGTGGGGCCACGCCGCCAGCCCTGGTCTGCGCCCCGCCACCCGCAGCATGGCCAGGAGGACACGGCTCCCCAGGGCTGTGACACCAGAGGCTCCGTGGGCTCTCTCCTTGCTGCTTCCAGAGGCAGGAGGTTTGGGGTTCATGAGACTCCCGTACCACTTTGAGATGCCATGTCCAGGGCATGGGGAGGGCATTGTGGGGGGGGCCACCTGCTTCCCCCATGGACTCGCGGCCGCTTCTGCGGCAGCCCCTCACCTCCCGAGCAGAGCAGTTCCACAGGCAGGCTCACAGGAGTGTTTGTCATGGCTCCAAAGTGATTGACTTCTAAGTTGAGGTTCGGCAGCTCAGGCAAGCGCTTCTGGCTCACAGTGCATTGTGAGTAAAAGAAAAGAAATAACAGGTACTCTTCAAGTGTGGGAGCTGAAAAAGATGCTAATTAAATGTCAGGGCTGGAGTTTAACCCACTTGAATCTGTGTTTCTATTCTGGAGTCGTTCTGCTTCTCCTTCCCAAACCTGGGCTCCGCAGCCCAGGGCCTGGTGTGCAAGCTCACCGCGGGCGCCGGGGGCAGGGCGGGGCCCTGGTCAGGGCTGCAGGTCCCTGCCTTGCAGGTCCCCCTTCTCACCCGGAACCCAAACCCACCGCACCGAGGAGCCACGGGGACCTAGAAGCTGACAAAAGTGACCAGGCATTCCGGTCCTCTTCCTCACGTCCAGAGCAGAGCAAAGAAGGGGCCAGAGGCGAAGGACCATTTGTTGGGGTTGGGATTGGGGGGTGGGGCGCCTGTCTTAAATTCTATGTGAAGAAGGGGATTTGCAGGCAGATGGTCCAGGGGCCCAGCCCACACACAGCTCTTTGTACTTTCCCTTTGCATTCCTGTCCCTCATCAAGGGCCCCCAGAAAGAGCCCGGCCCTGGGGAGGTTTTGCTGACCTGCTCTGGCTGGAGAGGCCAGCAGACAGGGCCTCAGGGCTCCAGACCTGTGTGAAGCCCCCCAGCTCCCAGATGCAGCTGTCACTGAAATGCCACTCCTGTGGGACACGGGGCACTGGGGCCTGTTCTCCTGCAGTCCGTCCCAGAATCCCCATTACCCCTGCTGCCATGTGGGAAGGAGGAGGAGGTCCCCTCCCCATCCCCTGCCCCATCGATGTCTCCAGAGGAACAGGGCTTGCGATAATCATCATCATCCCCGCCCCCAACCCCGGACCCTCCTTAGCAGCTTCCAAGCGCTCTTCCCAGCCCTCACTGCCACTGATCGTCATCACGGCCCCATGAGGACAGATCCACATTCCTGCTGAGCAGCTAGGAAAGTGGGGCCGAAGGTGATGTGACTTGCCTGAGTGCAGAAACAGGCGGAGCTGGGACTCCTACTCCAGGGCTCTCTTGGGCCCAAGCCTCCAGAGCTTTGCCGTGCGGTGGGGGAAATTGCCCTCTGGCGCCCAGGCCCCTGGCACACCGGACTCTCCCAGCCCAGGCAGTCTGAGCCTCACCCCAAGCACCCCCGCCCAGGCCTGCAAACCCCTCATCCCTCCGGGGAAGCCGGGCAGGCCTGGTAGGGGCTGAGCCGCCAGGCTGAGGGTCAGAGGGGAGCCCAAGCCGTGAGCTCTTAAAAACCAAAACCCTTATTTTAATTACCCATTTTAAGGCCTGCTAACCACTTTTCTATTTTTTGCTCCTACCATCCCCAGGCACAGGAGGAGGGGAGGAGGGATAAGGATGAGGAAGAATGAATGAAAGACGAACAAATCCCCCCACTCAGAGCAGCGGCATAAACCGCTTATTATTAACAGAGGCCCCGAGAGAGGCTTGTTTTTAATATGGTGGATTAAGCAGAGAGAAGGAACACAGGCTCCCACACATACCTTGGCGTGATTAAATCAACCGCAGAGGCGGCTGGCCTCCCCACCCCAGCCCCGGGCCCCCAGGTCGGGCCATCAGTGGGGCTGCAAGGGGCTCCAGCCTCTGGGCAGGGGCTTGGAGTCCGGACCACCCGGAGGCCCAGCTCACTCACGCGTGACCCGGGACCCAGCAGGCCACCCTCCAGAGCAGCCGCCAATCAGCTCTACCCAGGGGTCCTCTCAAAATGGATTTTCTGTGTTCTCTGAAGACAAGAAAGAACGCTTAACCAGGAACCTTGTCCCAGCGCTGCCCCTCCACGAACTGGGTGAAATGACATTTGCTCTGTCTGAAAGGGTTGGTCTGCGAGGCCCCCAAGGGCCCGACCAGCTGTGACATTTCATCAGCCAGCGAGCAGGCATCTTTCAAACCTGGATGTCAGCTCTACAGTGTGATGTGCCCCCTCTCCTGCTCCCTGCCAGGTACCCGCGGGGGCCCAGCATTTCAAGGCATCTTACACGTGTTCATTAAATTAATAAATAAAGGGCCTGGGCAGACTGAAAGTTCCTTGTGTTTAACTGGGCTCCATACTTTTATTTCAACAGCTTCCCCCTTTGGGGTTCTCAGTGGAAAGAGCATATCCTGGCTACTGAACAATCCAGTCCTGGAGAAGGGGGGTGAGGTGCCAGGCCAGAGAAGGGGTTAAATATATGGTTCGCAGTTATGTATATGTTCAGGGATGGGACAGGGATGCTGAAGATATCTAACAATGACATGGGCACCAAACCAATCAAAACTGAGGTCCGCTCTAACATTCAGTACCTTCTCACCAGTGAGGTTGGGACGCCTGTAGACATGTTTGTTTAGTACGTGGCCGGCAGGGAAGGATCTTCTCAAGAGAAATCACAGGGTGGCTGGACCCTAGGGAATGGATTCTGACATTGTCATTGACTGTGGACGTGACCGTGTCTCTCGCCATGCAAGACTATGTTCTTGTCCAGCCGGTGTTCATTCTCTAAAGCCCCCACTCCCGTGGGAGCAGACCTCTCCCATATCTTGGATGGTGGGCTTGGCCACGTGACCTGCTGTGTGGTTCATGGAATCTGAATGGATGTGGCATACAGGTCCAGAGCTTCTAGAAGGGCTGTCCATGTATGTCAGCTTTCTCGAGCTTCTGCTCTCTACCATGAGAACAAATTACCCCACAGTTTAGAGACTCCTTCAGCCTCATCCTGGGATGAGAAAATACATGGAACAGACCTGAATAAGGGTCAGAGTCTAGAGCCAAGTGCAGCCAGAGCCAGCAGACCCACTGCGGACCTGCAGACCCACAGGGAGAACAAAGTTCTAGTTGTTGTAAGCCATGAGGTTTAAGGGTTGTTATGGTAGCAAAAGCTGACTCATACACGTCCCTGATTCCAGGCAGCTCCCACCCAAATGTGACCTGAATGTTACTGTTTAGGGCATCATAAAGTGGAGAAGTCGATGGGCTTTGAAAGCAGATAGACCTGAGTGCTAATTCTGGCTCTGTCACTTAGCTGTGTGATGTTAAGTGAGTGACTTTAGCTCTCAGAGCCCCAATTCCTTCCTCTGTGAAAGAAGACTGGCAGAAAACAACTCTGAGGATTGCTATTAGCATTACGTACGAAACGTGTGTTTGGAAGCATTTCCCCTCGTGTCTATGAGCCTTACTGTCTTCAGCTATAACAAGTAGATATCGAACCAGGTGATCTCTAAGAGTCAGGCGCAAACTCATCCATCCATCCAGCCAGCCAGCCATCCATCCACAGATCCATCCATCCCAAAGCTAGGCTTCAAGTAGTCTTTCCATGCAAGGACTATGCTGGGCCACAGGGAAACAAAAGTAACAAAGACAGATGTGGTCCCTAGCCTGACAGAACCCAGCTCCACCCTCTACCTCTAAGCTGAGCTCACTACTAAAGCTAAGAGCTTACATGTCATGAAGGCCACAGACATCGGGCAGGAGTTAAATGCATGCGTAGACGGCTCTGGGCCTCTGTACTGGGAGCAGGCAGGGAGCATGAAGCCGGGAACCTGACCTGGTCTGGAGGCAGGCAAGGCTCCCTTGAAGAAGGGGGGTTAGAGGTGAACACTGAGGGGTGACAAATCAACCTGAAGGGCAGGTGAGAGAAGAGTGTTGAGGCAGAGGGAACAGCGTCTTCGAAATCCAGCCCGACTGGGAGAGAGTCAGTGAAGAGGGGAGCGGAGGCAGGGGGCAGATCCTGCAGGCCTCCAAGCCGTGCTGAAGAGCTGGGCTTGCGTCCTAAGCAGACACTGGGCGCCTCCTTCTAAGCCGAAGACAGGCACGGCCAGGCTTCTATAGGGAAAGATCCCGCTGAAAGACCTAAAGCAGAAGGATTCAGAAAGGACGGAGATGACAGCTCAACATGGAGTTCTGAACACACCTACCTCTGTTTCTCCTCTGATAGGACTAAAAAGGTGACAGCGAACAGATGAAAAAAGGCATAAAACCACAAAAAAAGAGAACAGAAAGGAGATGAAGGCAGGCAAGAGTTATAAAAAGAATTTTGGAATTTAGGGGAGAAAACGGTGGAAGGAACACAGAGAAACTTAGCCGACAACAAACAGAGCGGCCTGACTTCTAGCCTGGAGGGCCACGGACTGGAGAAGGCAGACACAAAGCTGCTTTCGGGCACAGGATCCCAGAAAGACTCAGGAAGGGGAGGCACCAAAAACGACGTGGCCGTGGCCAAAAAATGACGGCACTGGCCCAAATTCTGTATAAGCAGCAGTCAGGCCCCCAACCCGCCCCCCATTGCCAGGCAGAAAGTAGGCTTAGGTTCTGGAGAGGGTCACCCAGAACCTGAAGGTGAACAGGACGGTCTGCAGGTTAAGTGGTAAGACCCCTCCCTCCCTGTCCCACCTTCCCCACCCAGCTCCCACCCGTGGGCACGGAGGTTCATTTCCCCACCCCATCCCACCACCCGGCGCAGGAGACAGACACACTCCTCTCTGCACAGACAGACTGGCCACGAGAAACGCTAATATCATGGCAGAGGGAGGGGGAGTCCTCCCCAAGCAGCCTGCTCCCTGCCCAGTGATCTCCCACGGAAACCGCCCCCCCCTCCCCCCCGCCAGGCCAGAACTTCCGGTCACTCTTAGCAGCTCGCCACCAGCCAACAGACTTAAGAAAGTCTCTAATGCAAAGCACAGACAGCAAACTAATAGAAAAACAGCTTAAAGAATGTGCATCGAGGTAGCAAAGAACACTTCCCCAGTATTGTAGTTACTATCCTCACAGATAAAAGGAAACCGGGGCATTCATGGAAATGAGAACAGGATGCAGAAAAAAAAATTTTTTTAAGTGTTGTGGGGAGGAGATTCGGGAAACACACACACACACACACACTAGTATGAATTTAAAAATTGAGAGAAGGATTAGAAGATAAAGATAAAAACATTTTTTAGATAAAAGAGTAACAAGAGACAGAGAGTGAGAATAGGAAAGACAAAAATTAGAGTATTTGTCCTGGAGATCAAGTATCTAATACTATGAGTTTTGGAAAAAGAGAAGAAAAAACAAAAGGGAGGAAGTGACCAAAAATATACGGTCGTGCAAGTTAATGTCCTAGAGCTGAAGGCGATGTTTGCACATAGTAAGGTCCGGTCATAAGAACCCAGCACAGCTTGCTGTGGCGAGCGCTAAGTGAGGTACAGAATGGCCCTTCAAACTCTAAGGGAAAATTATGTCAAAGGCAGGATTCTCTATCTACCCAGACTGTCAGTCGACTCTGGAGGTGGAATAAGGACATTTTCAGAGATGGAAATCTTCCGAAGTTGATTGTCCATGCAACTTTTCTCAGAATGCCATTGGAAAACGGCTCTACCAAAATGAGGATAAACAAGAATGAAGCTAGAGGACAGGGGACCCGACACAGGAGAAAATGAAGGGGATTCCCAGAGGGTGGTGGAGGGACTCCCCAAAATGACAGTCGGGCAGCAGGCTAAGGATCAGAACAAGAGGCCGTGGCCCTCCAGGAAGATACGAGGGGAGTTTTGAACACATTGAGACAAGAATTATACTCATCAGAGAATTGGAGATAAATTATGGATAAATACAGAGATGCAAAAAAGCAAAAGAGCAAGAAAGCCAGTAGTCACTGTAGGAGAAAACCAAACCAAACCAAACCAGAAAGCTGTACAAGAAAGGAAAAGTAGCTCTGGTTCAACACATGGCTCAACTCTAGCTAATAGTCATACAATCACAGTCACATAAACACTATAGACTTATTTAGTTCCCAAAATGGTACTCTAACTGTATTAGCAGAATTGAGAGGGAAAGTGGGGAAGAACAGAATGAAAGAAATAAATCCACATTTTCCATTGTGGGAAGTTGATACATTGTGGCTAAAATTTAAGAAGTTAAAAAAAATTAACAATATGACTGTGTTATTTAGAAACATAGAGGGGCGCCTGGGTGGCTCATTTGGTTATATGTCCTGACTCTTGATCTCAGCTCAGACCTTGATCTCAGGGTCATGTTTTCAAAGCCCACGTTGGACTCCATGCTGGGTATGGAGCTGAGGAAGGAAGGAAGGAAGGAAATAAAGAGAAAATGCCAGAAAAGCTAATAGGGTTCAAAGTGATTGCCTTGTCTGAGTACAGAAGCTATGGATGGAAAGGACTAGGAAATTCTGTAAATGTTTATTTTAAAATTTAAGCCCTATACAATGTTTGCCATTGATGTTTATATATTTCTACGAATTCCCATGTGTTCCCATAAAAAATACAATGAAAGGGGAAAACCAATATAATAAGTAGCTCCGCTGAGCATCTCATAAATAGACACATACAAATGGATAAAACAACTGAATGAATGCTCGAGAATGGGGGTGCCTGGGTGGCTCAGTCGGTTGAACATCTAGCTCTTGATTTTGGCTTAGGTCATGACTTGAGGTCGTGGGCGTCAAGCCCTGTATCAGGCTCAACACTCGGTGGAGGGGTCTACTTGAGATTCTCCCTATCCCTCTGTCCCTCCTCCTGCTTGTGCTCTCTCTCTCTCAGATAAATAAATAAGTCTTTTTTTTTTAAAAAAAAAAGAAGAATGTTCAAGAACGTTCTAGTATTTGTATCTTGGGGTAGCTTTGGCAGTGACATTAGGATACAGGGATACAAAAATTGTGATATCTCAGTTTCCAGAAGGAGATAAAGATGATGTGCTCTGGAAAATTGGGATAAATGACTCAGAACATTATCTCTAATGATGGAGAAGAAAACCATAATCTTGAAAATGCATGCAAAGTGTTTGAATGAAATGATTTCATAAAATAATGAGGGTGGAGGAAACTGCATTTCTAAATTAAGATTTTATATAATATGTGAGTTTAAACATGCATATGCAAGTGAACTGATTGATAAAATAAGTTTGAAAAATCCTAAATAAAAATATGCAGGAATATGAAGACAAAGCAAGGGCAAAGGCCCACGAGGCAGATGTGTATCTGAAGTGGAAAAGCAGGCGAAGGTGTTAAAACGAAACCAGTTCCCTTATAGAAAGGGTACAATTCCCCATGAAGGGCTAACAGTCCTGAATATCTGGGCACCAATAATATAATGTCAAAATTCATAAAACAAAAACTAAAACTATGAAGGAGAAATGGAAATGCATCTGTAACAACATTCCCCTATCAGCCAGGCTGTGGAGGCAACAAGTCTTCAGATGCAGTGCTGATGGAGAGGACATCCTATGAAGGGTCATTTCCAAAATGTTTCAGATCACCAGGGCACAGACCTATCTTTGGCCCAGAAATTCTATTCCTAGGAATTTACCCTACAGATAGACTTGCACATTGTGAGAGGCCCCTACGAGAACTGCTAGTATAGCCTTACGGATAATGACAACATACTGAAGCTCATCTGAATCCTGTCTACTCAAAGGGTGGTCAGTGGACCAGAAGAAGCAGCATTCCCCCAGAGCTTGTCAAAAATGCAGAGTCTCGGGTCCTAATCCAGAACTGCTGAGTCAGGATCTGCACAAGATCGCCAGATGGTTCCTATGTACCTGCAAGTTTGAGAAACTGGTCTAGACACACACCAGTCAGAAGCTGATGGAATGTTATAGTGGATGCCTAAAGTGGAATTGGATATACGATCATTAGAAAATAGGGGCCATTTCTTACATGCTGATCAAGAACAGTCTACGAGATACACTGTTGAAATGGGGGGGGCAGGTAGCGTGGGCAGGACAGTGGCCTACTATGCTACCATCCGTATGGGGAAATTATTTTTTAAAAAATGTATTATGCAGCTACAGCCTAACTGGTGCCCTAATTGGTCCCCTGGACTCTCCTCTTGCCCCAGTTAGGTTAGTAAATTTCCTCCTTCTCGTTCCCTGGGGAGCACAGTCAGCGCTGATCATTCATTTTCATCTTACTCAGCTCCTGGAGGAGACGGTTAAAGATGGGAACTGGAAGGAGTATTTCCATCATCCTTAGTCCCCACGGATAAAAATAAAATTAAAAATAAAATTAAAAATAAAATTAAAAAACACCAAATTTTGAAAAAGAAACTGAACCCCAAAGCAGCCCTGATCTTGCTCACATTTCATACACTTGTTTCATGCCCACACGAGACTTAGAGGATGGCTCCATAGGCCAGAGCCCTCCCCAAATGCATCCCAAACTCATTATCCCTCCCTCACCCTGTCTCCCTCTCTCTTCTTCTCACACACACAGTCTTGGGCACTCCCACCCCCACAACCAGTCCCAGACTGTCGTGTGCCAGTCCCTCCCCACACCCAGACACATCACAGCCGCACAGGAGGCCCAGTCGGATCCCCTGCTGGGGCCCCAGAGAGAGCTGCGTGTCAACGTGGGCATTTGTCATTAGCAATTATCTGCTCCTGTGCTCAATAGTCATTTCGTAAGTGATGCACCAACAGCCCCTAAGAGCTGGCTCAGAGGCCAGTATTGATTAGGTCTCAGAACTCAGGGCCCTCCCCATGGGCTCATGGCTAAGCTCTGAAACCTGCGAGCAGTCCCCTGACGATGGAAGGAGGGTAACAGGTGACTAATGGCACCATCTGCTTCCCCTTATAGCCAAGTGATTGGTAGGAAGGAGAGGGAAAGTGGCCGGGCTATCCCTTCCAGTCCTGGTCATCGATACTGGGGACAATCCGTGCCTGTTCCCCAGCAGCCCACATCTTGCCTGCCTGTGAGTGACAAGAAACTTGATCTTGGGGGCCTGAGAAAATGCGTCCCCATGAACTTCTGGTCTGACCCCGTGTCCCGGTTAGCTGCGCCTGCGTGACAAGCCACTCCAAACTAAGTGGCAGAAACAGAAACTACATCATCATGCTCGCAGATTCTATGGGTGAGGAACTTGGACCAGGCCAGCAGGAATGGCTTATCTGTGCTCTGTGATGTCTGGGGCCCCATCTGAGAATCTCAACCAGCTCGAACAACCCCAGGTTGGGATAAACTACTGGAGGCTTCACTCTCGTGTCTGGTAGCTGGGCTGGGGTGACGGGGAGGCTGTGCCCAGCAAGGGCCACCAGCCAGGGGCCTGCAGGCCTGCTTCATCCAGCACAGGCTGCCCCCAGCATGCTAGCTGGGATCTAGGAGGGAGCACCTCCAGGGGGAGTATCCAGAGACAGAATGTTCTGAAAGAACCAGGCAGAAGCTGTGTGCCCTCTTGTGACACAGTGTCAGAAATCTCAGAGCAGCCCTTCCTCCTTATAGGATGGGCCAAAGCAGCCACAATCCCACACAGATTCGAGGGGAGGGGACAGAAAGGGCATCATCGAGGGGAAGGTGCAGAGACTTGCCGTAGACACGCTGCCCCTCACACGCACAGTCTCCCCATTGTCAACAGCCCCCACCAGAACAGTGCATCGCGACTCACTAACCCAACGTAATCACCCAACACCCTCACTCCCGGTCTTGCACAGTCTGCGGGTTTGGACAAGTGTGTAATGACACGTGTCCACCATTATAGCCTCACATGGAGTATTTTTCCTCTGTGTTTCACCCATTCATCTCAGCCCTGCCCCATCTCCTGGCAACCACTGATCCTTTCACTGCCTCCGTAGTTAGGTCTTCTCCAGATGTCACAGGGTTGCACACTCACAGGATGTGGCCTTTTCAGATTGACTTCTTTCATTTAGTCATGTGCAATCAGGGTTCCTTCATATCTTTTCAATGGCCAGGTAGCTCATTTCTTTTTAGCATGGAATAATAAATATCTCACTGTCTGCATGGACCATGGTTTACTTACCCACTCACCTGCTGAAGGTCATCACGGTTGCTTCCAAGTTTGAGCAACTGTGAATAAAGCTGCCATAAATGTCCACATGCAGGTCTTTGTGTGGGGTTTGTTTTTTTTTCAACCATCTCAGGCGGGGACTTCTAAAAGGACCCCTTTGAGAACAACCATATAAATTAGCTGATACTCTAAAAAATGTAAGGCAGGGAACGAAAATGTAAACTGAAGAGTTTAAAATGGTTGAATTAGACTGGAATTTTCCCTGAAGCGTTCAGATCTGGATATAAGCTTCTTCGTGGCTTCTAAGTCTATCGACTCAAGGAGTCTCAGTTTACCCATCTGTAAAAGGGAACATAGAGCTTTCTCTTCCTATCTAGAAGTTGCTAAAACCACTGGGGGGAAAATTCACTTGAAAGCATATTCACCACAGAGCACTGCCAGATGGGTAATGATTATTGTGTGCTTCTTCTCATTAATCTCAGCAAAGGATTTGTTGTGGACAACATTTTAGCCAAGGGAATTTGAGAGCATTTGGTGGGATAGGGGCATGTGGCATGTGGGGTAGGGGCATGTGGGGTAGGGGCAGGGCAGGAGGGGATGGGACAGGCCTGTCGTCCGGGCTCCCGGATTTCGATATTTAGAAGACAAGAACATCCCTTTTCTTTCCGAATTCCAGAATATCAGACATGGATAGGTTAGATTCTGGTTTCCTGCTCCCAAGGGAAGACGGTCTTGGACTGTAATCCCTAATGAGAGAAGAGGGTCAGGGCAGAGCAGGGATGAGGATAGAAATGGACCATTGGAGAACTAAGAAAGGAAGAGGGGATCAAATAGAGAGAGAGAGGATTCAAACTTCTAGGAAAACATTATTAGGATTTTGGAGCACTGAGGGGGCTAACTCTGGTTTTTGAGAGGAGACCAGTGAGGGTTATCTCAGGACCACCGTCTGTGTACTTGGGAGACTCACAAGTTGGCCCCAGGCTGTCCACTTCTCATCGCCCCAGTTCCCTGCACATACAGCCTTCCATGGCCAACCTGCCTCGTGACCTCACCCTCAGCGGAAGCTTGGTGGGGTGGAGCAGGACACAGGATCACACAGCAAGTAGGCTGAACCTTGACCTTGGGTGAGCCACCTTGGCTCTTGGGACTCAGTTTCCTGATAATCAAAATCCTTTCAAGCTCTAAGGTTTGATGAAACCAATCAATGGAAGACCTTTCTTCCACTGGACAAACTGTTATCAACCATATACAGTGCGGACTGGGTGCTGGGGTCCAATAGCAGACCAGAGACGGTTTGGTTAGGGAGAAACACCCCTCACCTCTCCCCACACTCCTGCCAGTCTGTAAAGGAAAAACGTATGCACACATATGCTGGGCTGGGTTTCAATTACATAAGCGAGGAAGCCATTTGAGTGAAATGGCTTGAAGACCTTAGTGGCCTAAATGAGCAAACCCAAGCCTAAGCTTAGGATACCGGAAGGGCCAAGGATGGATATGTAAGGAGCACCAGTCAAAACAGTCATCTGGGCCTTCCCAATAATGCAAACGCTCCAGCTGGTCAGGGTCCTTGCTCGGCTTCTGCATCTTCTCTATAAAAGTCTTGCCCCTGCTCAGGACAGCGGAGCTCTCCTAACCACTTCCCATTTGGTGCCACCGTTTTCCAATCAATTTCTGTTCATATCAGCTCTTCAAATTTTTAATATGCCTCAGTTTCTCTTTTAATGCTGGGCAGAAGCAGCTGCTTCCTTTGCACTTGTTTTCAGAAGCCGTGACTCTCTGTTGGGATTGGGCAAAGGGCCAAGTGCCTATGTGACCATGTGTCTATCTTTATGGAGCTGCCCATGCAATTCACGCACACACTTCCCTCCTCCACTTGGTGAGGTCTCTATGACCACAGGCCTGCTCCTGAGGCCAGTAGTTTTTCGTTCTGCTGCTGTGACTGGGGGAAGGAAGACATAGAGGGCTCATTTTGTCTTTGGGCCAAGTCACTCTCTGCAATCCAGCCTTACTAGCAATCATGAAAAGCCTAATAATAATAAAGAGCCCATCTGACTCTTGTGCTTGTTTCCCAACTCAAAACTCACAGCTTGAAGTCAGGATTCATTGGCATCCCATTCCCTTTCTTCCCCCAAACCCTCCCTTTCCCAAAACCTTCATTCTCCTGGAATGTCTCCTCATTCTCCTGGAATTCTCCTTCATTCTCCTGGAATGTCTCAGGACCGTTGGAATCCGGCATGGCCAATGGGATGTTAGGGACCAGCCCACACTGCTTGGGAATCCTCAAAAGGCTCTCCTGGCCCAGTCCTGCAGGCCGGAGAAGGCTTTGTGCAGGAAAAGATGTCCAAGAAACTGGAGGATGAGCGGGAGTTCAGCCGGTGACAAGGACGCAGTGCATGGGACATGGGGCGGCTGTGTGGTGCCCACTCAGCTCAGGAAGGGTACCTGGAAAGAGTGGCGTGTGCCGCGTCTGGTTATAGGATGGAGCATGGATTTGATGAGGGCAATCTGGAGGCAGGGAGGCCAGTTAGGAGGCTGCCACCCCCACCCAGGGAGAGGCCGATGGTGGTGTGCACCAGGGTAGTGGCTGTGGGGAGGGGAGGCCGGTGGAAGGATGTGAGGCACACTGGGCAGATGGGACCCGGAGACTGAGCTGGAGTGAGTGGAGGTGGGACAACTGGAGGGTTTTCCACCCTGGGGCAGCTTCCAGGTGTGCCCAGAGCTTGGAAAAGGAAGAGAAAGGGGCAGAGGTGAAGGGAGAGGGAGGCCGGAGCAGCCCCCTGATGCTATAGGCATGTTCCTCTCGCCTCCCCGAGGCCCAGCTAATTTATCCACGAGCCTGAGTCTGCCACTTCACCAGTGCATTCTGCTGATGGGCCCCTTGAGACAAAAGGAAATTGGAATTAAGAGGAGACAATGGAATTGCTGCAGGATTATTAGCTTCAATGAAGTTAATGAAAGGAGTTGGGGAGGAGGGAGGAGAGGAGGGCCTCGGGGGACAGTGATTTAGGTTGGGCTGGGCGCTGCGGCAGGACTGGCTGTGGAGGGCTATGGCTGGTAAAACGCGCTCCTCTGGGCTCCGGGGTCCCCGGGGTACACCAAGGTTGGAGCTTCTGTGGGCAGCAGGATCCCATGGGAAGAGAACAGGCTTTGGGATTGTGGGGAGGGCTGTCCCCGAGCAAAAGGAGCACAGCAGAGAGGCAGAGGTGGTGCAAGCATGGGGTATGGGAGACGGCCGTCCCCCCGAGCCCAGGAGAGGAAGTCCAGTCACTGAGTAGCCCCAAGCACCTCTAGGCAGAGGCAAGATCCAGCTGTTTGCCCCCATCTGGGGGAGAGAGAGGACTGTGCTTCTCCAAAGGAGACCCAACTAACTCCATCTGCTCCCTGGCAGCAAGACCCAGCTCAGCCGTCTACCTGAGCTGCCTATCCACGAGGGTCAGATCCCGCCATTCAGCTCAGGTCTCTGAGGCCAGAGGCAACAACACCAATGGAGGAAGCAAAAATAATCATAGCCCAAGCCCACAGAAGAGAACGGGCATCCAGGTCGGGGCACGTCCGCACAAATGCACGCATGAGCACTCTAAGCCCATGTGGTTATCGACCCACCAGGGACAGAGACCCCAACTGCAACACACAGACGCACCCATGTGCACCCACACTTGCACTCTCACCTGACCGTGGGAGGATCTAATGCTAATCTGGTAATAACCATGTCCTTTGCAAACCCAGTCACGTGCCAGCTCCTCTTCCCAGTGGCCTGCGTCTGGGTTCACGTCCCCAGACATGGCTGACGTCCATCCTTCCCTGTCCTGTACCACTAGAATGCCTGGAGGGGAGGCAGGAGGGACGGTCACTCCAGCAATGTTGCCAGGATGACAGGGCTCTGCTCCGAACAGCGAAGCCCCAGTTTGCCCTCCCTGCTGAAATACGGAGATGAGGTGCTCAGGAGACAGAGGCAGTTTCATTTCCAGGGTGGGGGTTTTTTTGTTTTTTGTTTTTTTTTTTTTCTTATATGCAGCTCATGAGTCACTAGATTAGCACCTTTCCAATTACTGGGAGGCAAAAAAGCCTATTATCATCTAAAACCTCCTGCAGAATGACGGCTCTATTCTTTTTGACGGCAGCAGCCAGCCCCACGGAGAGCTGCAGAGCTCAGCAAGCTGAGAGCCTAAGTTCCACGCAACTTTTTGTCCTTGTTTCAAAAGTAAACTTTCAAGAACTCACATCACAACCTCAGCAGCACCTCGCACTCTGAGCGAGATGGGCAGGGACAGCCCGACTGCGGGCACTGAGGAACGGCAAGGCAGTACATCCCCGGGAGCTGCACACGGGCCACGGGGTCGCCCCGTACCCCTGGAGGGCCTGCAGCACGAAGGCTCCAGCGGAGAATCCAGGCCTCGGAGAGTTTGGGCTTCTGGAATGTGCTGGTAAGAATTGCTGAAGATCCTTTCTCTGGAGGCCTTTGGGACCGAGGCATCCAGCCTCACACGGAGGTGGCCTGTCCAGATTGGGACAGGTGGGAAACCAGAGATGGCAGGCCTCAGTTAGGTTCAAGCACGGCCGTACCATCTTAACGAGCCCCACTGTCGTGGGCCGTGAACTGAGCCAGAACCCGGATCTGAAATTGTCCTTAACTCGCTATGTGTCCTCCCTAAGGGGCCTCCCAGAGCCTTCATTTTCTCCACTGTAAAATGAGGGTACCGATACACTCCCTTCCAGCCCTAATGTTCTCTTGTCTCAGCAAAGGTTGTATCTGGACCCACTGAGACAGCTAGCTCCATCCAGACGGCAGCGTCAGGCAGGGAGTCGGCTCCTTCCCCATTATCTTAATGCGCACCCCCCACCCCCCCCACCCCCCGCTGCCACACCGTCCTTCTCCCCACGGTCCAGCCTGGACCCCTAGGATCCCTATGCAAGGTCCAGTGCAGATGGATTGAATGAATGACTGTAGCAATCAGCACCATTTGGGGAGCACTTCGTAGGAGCCAGGCCCTGCGTATAGCTGATCCCATTATCTCCTCCCTTAATCCTGGAAGGAAGGGCTATCTCCATCTCATGCAGGAAGAAACTGAGCCTTAGGGAATTTAAGTCACTTGACCAGCTGGACTCAACCTCAGGAAGGGTTTGAATCAAACCCGGGCTCGTATGCAGAAGCTAGATCACCAATTTACCAGCTGCAGGTCACAGCTTCCAAAAATCCCAGTTTCGTGGGCTCCTGATGGCTACAGCCTCCCGCAGGCTATCTTCTGCCCCTCTAGAGGTACCAGTCATCAGGGTTTGCTGGAGGCCAACTCCAGATCACGGCTCCTCTCCTGGGGAGTGAGGGACATCCTGCATTGCCAGCTCCTGGAGCCCAGGGACACACAGCCTCACCCAGATGCGTCCTCTGCGCAGGAAGGACAGGAAGGACGCATTTGGGTGAGGAAGGAGGGCAGCACCTGTGTCCACGCCCCTCCTTCTACCCCCTTCCCAAAGCTTAAAAGATTTGCAAAGTCAGCTCAGAAAGTTTACAAGATAACAAAAGGACAGCCTGAAGCAGAAACACAACAGGAGCCAGAAGAACTGGGAGGGCTTAGGGGCTGGTGGGACCGGTGAGCCCCAGACCCTTAGGCGTTCCAGTTTACCCCACTTTCCCTAATTCACATGTCACAGCCTCGGTTAGTGTTACTGTCCTTTCGCTTTGGGACTTGGTGAATGTATGCCTCGTAACAACCTATTCTATACACTTTAGACTGCAGGTTGCAGCTGATTGTGTCTCTTTTTTTCCCCTATTAATTCATAACCAAATTTTATGCTGGAATCAGGGACCCCTACCTGGTTCCACTGTCGCCAATGACTTTTATAATCTGTCTGAATTTCTTACAAGCTCCAGGTTGGTCAGCCCGTGTCTCTTTGAAGTTTGCTGCTCCCCAGCCTCAAGCCACTACCACTCCCCACACCATCACAGCCATCCGAGGGAACACTAAGCCATCCAACAAGAGACCAATTACTACATTCCTATGTAGTGTCTTAGCGATGAAATTCTGCTTTCCAGAGACACAAACAACACCTCCAGGACATATACTTGCCATAGCTTTCAGCATTCTCAGAGCTAGCTTTCACTCAGACAAGAAGATCATTTATTATCATTGATATTCACTCCCTTGTGACAAATGGTCCAGCTCTAGAAACAGTATCAGCACCTAACCACACTGATTGTTGAGTTGTGGGTTTTTTTCTACAAGCTACATCTTCTGTCACCCCGTGGATGTCAACTGCATCACTGGAACTGACTGCATTAATCAATCAATCAGAACATTTAACATCCCTCCACCTGTCCCTGTGAAGTCATTTGAGCTTAAATGTAACTCTATTGAAGAGTAAAAGATCTCCATAAATATTGCAGGAAAAAAACATAATTACACTTCAATAGCTCTGTGCATTTATCTGCATTCTGCATTCTGCTCGGCTTCTCCACTCTTTCTTAGACCATCGATTAGCCAAACAACCATCTGGCTACTTGACAGGCCTCAAATTCTAGTTTCATGGAAACCTTCAATGTCCCAGGGGACCAGCCAGGCCAGGAGAAGGAGCATTATCAGCCTGCCCCAGCTGAATCCCACTGGCTTCTCTTTCCACCGTAACTGCTGTGAATGAACAGTGATCGTAATATAAAATAACCACGTAATGAGGATTCACACCTTACCAGGAACTGTGCTGAGCGCTTTATAGACAATGATCTAATCTATTCCTTGCCTCAGTTCTGGAAGGAAGGTGTTATTATCCCGGTTTTACTGGTGAGGATTCTGAGCACAGAAAGATGACATACATTGCCCAAAGAGACATCACGCGTTAATGGCAGAGGTGGGATTCCAACCCAGACTTGTCTCGTTCTAAAGTTTATTTCTTCCACTTTGCCTTCCGCTCTGTACCACTACGTAGGCCTATAATGGCCAACACAATGGGTTGCACCATCGTCCTTCCTGAATGGTCTCAGGTCTCTGATGACCACCCAGTGGCTACTCTCCAGGGAAGGTGCTCTTGTGAAAGGTGTTCTCAAAGTCAAATGCATGGCGGCTGCTTGTGGCCCCAGGCACCCCTTGACAGCCATGCTGATCTCTTCTGGTCCATGGACCACACAATCTGGGGGTACTGATTGCAGGGGGCGGGTGGCTTACACATTCTGCAGTTAACATCCTCAGCTTACATAGAAGGAAACTGAGGCTCAGAGAGGTTTCAGCTCTTTGTCCAAGTACACAGCTAATTAAGGCCAGAGCAGGATGGGGTACCTGGATTGGACCATTTTGTTGAATAAATGGGGCCCTTCCCCTGCCACCCTACCCAGGCCTCTTTCCCTTTGACCGCATCACACCCCCCAAACAATTCATATGACCTCTTATTAAGTCCAGAAGTTCTATCCAGGCCTGAGGCTGTGGGGCTTTGACTATTTTCCGTCTGCACAAAAGCACAGAGACAATTTCCACCTGTTTCGAGCCTCAGTCAGTGTAAAATAGCATTTTTTCTGCTGTCCCTTCATTGAGCTTCAAAGGGATGCCTTCCAGGGCCATGATCACATCTCTACCGTCTCAGTCTCTGTTCTGACACAGACCCTCCTCATCTCTGAATATCTTAGGGACCTTCCTCCGCCTCTTTTCTATCTCTGGGATGTCCTTAGGAGGCAGTGGCCTGAATTCCAAGTAGTCTCTCTGTCTAGGAGAGCTGGCCATTAATCCCACGCATTCTCTCTGCCCTCAGGAGCCCTGAGTCCTAGATCTAGTCCCTCCCTGGTCAGCTCACCAGACACACTGAGAAACCAGAGACCTTCAGGGGCAGCTCCCATGGGGCGCTCTGGGTCTTCAAGGACCACACCCCCCCGCAGAGGCCTCTCTGTCAGCAGCCTGGAGCCCAGCGTCCAAAGTGGGGCCTGGTCTGCTCCACACAGGTCCTCTGAGCCCCAAGTGTCCTCATCTACATGGTGAAGGACATGATTTTTAAGGTTTCTTCCACCAGCTGTGATGCTGGGCAAGTGACTCTCCAGTCCAGTTTCTTCATTTGTATAATGGGTATCACACGACTCAGTAACATGGATCATTCTAGGGCGGAATGCATAGTAAGCTTCAATAAATGTTAGCTGCTATCTTATCGTTTTGTGATCTGGGAGCAAGTTTTGTTTGGAAAAGAGAAAAATGGAGAAGGGTTTAGAGGTACAGCCTATGGGCAACACTGGGCCAGGCACTTCTGCCAAGAGCTGCCCCTGTGGGACAGACGGCCCACACTCACATTCCCTGAGTCTGGGACCACAGTCTGGAGGCTGTGATCTCACCAAGGGCAGCAGGAGGTTCAACTGGGACTTTGTGCCTGTTATAGGCTGGATGGTGTCCTTCCAAAATTCATATGTTGAAGCCCTGACCTCTGGTACCTCAGAATGTGACTATATTTGGAGATAGGGCCTCTATCTCCAAAGAAGATGAGAGGGCAGCCACCCGCAGGCCCAGGAGGTAGGCCCCTGGAGAAACCAACGCTGCCAACAACTTGATCTTGGACTTCCAGTCTCCGGAACTGTGAGAAGATAAACTTCTGTTGTTTAAGCCCCCCAGCCTGGGGTCCTTTGTTATGGCAGCCCCAGTAGACAAGTATAGTGCCCTTCTGAAGAGAATGAGTTTTTGAAGGCCTGGTATGGTTGAGACACTCACCAGGATCACCACATACCCCTTGCTGCTGGGAGTCCCCCTCCCTCTTTATTTATATTGCCCCGCCCTTTGGACAGAAAGCTCCAGGGCTCCTGAGGGAGATGTGTGGGGGTGGAGAGAGGTCTATGGATAAAAGGACACAGAAGATCAGCATCCCATACAGAAGGGAGGTGCCGGGTCAGCTTCTGGGAGCTAGAGGGGTGTTTGCGGCACACAGTTTGTCCATCCCGAGGCAGCAGACATGGGGCCAGGCCGATCAGAGAGGGGTGGTCTCCAGCCTGTGTTCCCTTGTGCAGACCAGCTAAGCAGGGTGTGGGAGCAGAGGTCTCATTACTGCCTGCTCCCTCCTCTGAGACCCCCATGCACCACAAAAGTGGGAGACAGGAGCAGAAAGTTCCAACGTGGGAGACAGGTGATCTAAATGCTGTTCTGGTCTCTTCTGATACTGAGTCCCTTGACCCTCTGTCTTAATCTACTAAATAAGGTACCCACCCCTGCCTTCTTAGCTTACTGTGAGAGTAAGCATGATCTTACTTTTGCAATCACATTCAGAGAGCTCGCAAGATCTCCTTGTCGCTAAAGATTGTTGAAATTTGTGTTATCACTCTCGGCAGGAATATATGGTTGGAAAGCCAGAAGAGCACTAGCAAAGCCAGGCAGCAGGCAGGGAAAGGACTAGGGACTTGTGGCCTAGAGAGACTTGGCAGGCATTAAATGAAGTTGAGTTTGGATGTCAGGACCGAGGGATAGACTCCGGCTGGGTGGAAGGGTCTGCAGAGCCAAGAGATTTTAAAGCTATCTGCTCCTCCCCAGCTCCCATCCCCAAGGAGTCCAGAGTTTTTCAGAAGCTAGAGGTTTTATCTGGACTAGTCTTTGATGGAAATAATCATTATGACTCTGTTTTAAGGGAAAATTATCATGAAGAGGCCATGTTCTCGGTGATGTCCACCTTGGATGGGATACAGGTGATGGAGTAAAGTCAGGAGGTTTGGAGGATTGGGTAATGGAAAATTTACAGTCCTGATGGCTGGGTCCAAGACCGGCTGGGGAGGCAGGTACTGTGCAAGTCTGTTCTCCAACCAAAAAAATCTACCGAGGCCATCAGCCAAAACCTTTGGAAGAGAGAACACACAGAGAGAACAGTAAATTAGGAAGAAGTTCGTTTCCCTGCCATCAGCCAAGGGGAAAACTTCAGGAACAAACAGTAAAATTCAACAAAGACAAAGCTTTCCTCAACCCCTTTCACCCCAGAAAAAAAATCACATGTCTACCTCTCAGAACCTTTTCTCTGGAAGGGGAGAGAGGAGAGGGGAAAAGAGGGTCTAAGAGGACAACCGTCTCTGGTTAATCTTTCTTTTTAACAGCTTCATTGAGGTCCAATGGAAGTATAACCCCTGCACACACTTCAAGGTCACAGTTGGATACGTTTTGACATATGTGTGTACCTGGTGAAACCGTCACTGTCATCGAGACAACAAACATTTCCATCACACCCAAAGGTTTCCTTGTGCCCCTGTGTAACCCATCCTTCCCTCCACCCCCATCTTCAGGCAACCACTCATGTACTTTCTGTTACTAGAGGTTAGTTTGCTTTTCCTAGAATTTGATACAAATGGAATTACCCAGTCTACATCCCACATCAGCCCCTTGTTCCTATAATCACCGAGTAGCATTCCATTGTAGGGATACACCGCAGAGTGCTTATCCATTCCCCTAGCCCTGTCCATGTGGGTTGTTTTCACTGTGGGGCAACAGGGAAAACTGACACATAAAAGACACATAAAGCTGCTATGAACAACCATCAGAGTGTGCAAAAGCACACCAGTCTTCCATTACTGTTTGGCCAGGGAAGGGATGGTCTCTTTAGCCACGACAACTCAATGCTTTCTAAGGCTTTAAATTCCTCAAGGTCTTTCCCCTTCATGATCTCATTAGATATTCCAAACAACCCTGTTGTGTGTTCTATATACACTATCTACTCTGTGAGATTCCATGGCCCGTGATCCTGGATGCGTGTTTAAAAATGCAGAGAGAAAAGAAAGAAAATATCCAAAATATTCAGAAGCACCTGGAAACAAACTCTGGGCAACACCAACACAACTAGTGAGCAGTAGATGAAAAATAGTTGTTGTAAAGGGAGTCGGGTGCAAAGTGAGAGCATGCTTATTTTGTTATAGAGAAACACATAAATACTGATAGAGAATTGATGAGAAAAAATAAACATAAATATTATTTTTAATAAGTTTAATATAACTACCAAAAAGCATAAAAATAGAATTCAAGATTTTCAGTCCAGCAGAAGAAAATTGTATCCAATGAAGGACAAGAAAGGAAAAAAAGCAAAGAGAGGAAAGTAAAACATAGTGAGTATACATTAGAAATAAGGAGCGAAATAAATACTAATATAAAATTATTTCATGATTTGTACTATGGATTGAATTGTGTTCCCCTCCCTCCCAAAAGAGACACTTTGAAGTTTTAAACCCCATTTAAATAAGGAATGTATCCTTATTTGGAAATAGGGTTGTTTCAGATGTAATCAGCTAAATGAAGATGATGTCATACTGGAATAGGGTGGGACCCTAATTCAGTGTAACTGGTGTCCTTATAAGAAGACAGCTGTGAGAAGTCAGAGATGCAGGGTGAAGGTCGTATGACAACAAAGGCAGAGACTGGAATTACCCACCAGCAAGCCAAGAAATGCAACAGATTGCTGGCAAGCCACTAAAAGCTAGGAAGAGACAAGGAAGGATTCTTCTGCAGGTTTCAGAGGGAGTATGGTCCTGCTGGTGCCTTGGTTTCAGGCCTCTGGCCACCAGAACCACAAGACAATGCATCTCTGTTGTTTTAAGCACCAGTTCGTGCTATTTTGTTAAGAGCAGCCCTAGAAAATTAATACAATTAAAGTCAGCAATCAGAAGACAGAGATTCACAGATCAGGGTGGTTTTTACTGGGTAAGTCATACTCAGCAATGTTTTCTAAAAAGAATATTCGTAAACCAAAAGGTGACAGGAAAGCTACAAAGAAAAGAATT
Source organism: Enhydra lutris kenyoni (assembly GCF_002288905.1). NCBI lineage: Eukaryota > Metazoa > Chordata > Mammalia > Carnivora > Mustelidae > Enhydra > Enhydra lutris. The sequence goes on along the minus strand of NW_019154118.1, from coordinate 20,019,382 downwards.
GAAAGGGAAATAAGGCAATTTTGAAGCAAATAAAACTAGGGAGTGAATTTAATATCAAATAACTGAATTCAAAGCAAAAAAAAAAAGTTATAAAGAGGGGTGTTTTTTAAAGAAAACAAAATCAGAAAGCTATAACAATTTTGTACATACATGTCCTTAAAGACACAGATTCAGGATATAAAACTCAACTGCATAACTATAGAGAGAAACATAAAAATTATAATCAGAAACTTTTGCACAACCATCTAAGAAACAGAGAATGAGCAGACAAATAATAAGCAATGACAGAGGATATTCAAATGACATGATTCACACACTTGAAATAATAATTATATGGGAAGAGAGAAGAACTTTATAAAACTGATGAATAAGTGGGAAAAACACATTTTTTTAAAAGCACACGTTGAATACAAATGGCTAAGAGACACATGAAAAAATGTTCATCATCACTAGCCATCAGGGAGATTCAAATCAAAACCACATTGAGATACCACCTGACACCAGTTAGAATGGCCAAAATTAGCAAGACAGGAAACAACATGTGTTGGAGGGGATGTGGAGAAAGGGGAACCCTCTTCCACTGTTGGTGGGAATGCAAGTTGGTGCAGCCACTTTGGAGAACAGTGTGGAGATTCCTCAAGAAATTAAAAATAGAGTTTCCCTATGACCCTGCAATTGCACTACTGGGTATTTACCCCAAAGATACAGATGGAGTGAAAAGAAGGGCCATCTGTACCCCAGTGTTCATAGCAGCAATGGCCACAGTCGCCAAACTGTGGAAAGAACCAAGATGCCCTTCAGCGGACGAATGGATAAGGAAGGTGTGGTCCATATACACTATGGAGTATTATGCCTCTACCAGAAAGGATGAATACCCAACTTTTGTAGCAACATGGTTGGGACTGGAAGAGATTATGCTGAGTGAAATAAGTCAAGCAGAGAGAGTCAATTATCATATGGTTTCACTTACTTGTGGAGCATAAGGAATAACATGGAGGACATTGGATAAAGGAGAGGAGAAACGAGTTGGGGGAAATTGGAAGAGGAGATGAACCATGAGAGACTGTGGACTCTGAGGAACAAACTGAGGGTTTGGGAGGGGAGTTGGCAGGGAGGTTGGGTGAGCCTGGTGGTGGGTACTAAGGAGGGCATGGATTGCATGGAGCACTGGGTGTGGTGCATAAACAATGAATCTTAGAACACTGAAAAAATAAAATAAAAATTTTAAAAATAAATGAATAAAGCAAACATTGAGCATTTAAACAATTTACCATTTACTGAATCAGAAAGAGGGCCTCAACACAACCACCAAAAATCAACATTATATACAATATTATCATAAAACAATGAATTAAAGTGATAAATTATCAAGGAAATACAATTAAAGCCCTGTACACCTGGAAAGTAAATAGCATCATACTCAATAACTCTTGGGAAAATAAGAAAATATAGAGGAAATTGTAAAATACTTAGAAATGAATGATAATGAGAAAAGTACATGACAGAATTTGAGGCAGCTAAAACAGCCTTAAGAATAAAATTTATAGCTCTGAACACATTTATCAGAAACAAATAATTAAAAATAAATGAGCTAAGGTTTTGACTCAAGAGTTTAGAGAATGAACAATAGAACAAATACAAAAAAAAAAAAAGAAAGAAAAAAAGAAAAAAAACGTTCAGGGCAGAATTAAATAAACAAGTAGACCAAAGCAGTAGCAACTACAAAATAAATAAAACCAAGCCAGAAGCTGGACCTTTGAAAAGATTGCTAAGATATACTAACCTCCACCAAAAGCTAATAAAGGTGAAAAAAGACACAGATCTACAAAATTCAGAATAAAAAAAGGAAAATACTAATAGATACCAAAGAATTTAAAATAATCATCAAAGAATACTATGGATAGCTATTCACTAGTAAAATAAAAGTAGAGATAAAATATATTAAAAACATAAAATATTTAAAATTTTAGAAAAATATAAAATATAAAACTGGCCCAAGAAAAATTAGGAACTATGAGCAAATCAGCACCAAATAAAGAATCAAAATGATTAACAACAACAACAAAAATACCTACCCCTATCACTAGGAGGTAAAAAGGCCTTAGACCACTTGGTTTTACAGATGATAATTTAAAAAACAGGGTACTCCTATCTGGAACAATTGTTTCAGAAGGTAGAGAAGCTACCCAACTTATTCTATTAGATTAGTATTAGATTAATTCCAAACCCTAATAAAAATAGAAGAAATAACAGAACCTCTCTTTTGCAGTTATAGATCCCAAAATCTTAAGTAAAACATAAACCAACCAAATATAAAAAATCAATAGATCAAAATTAAATAAGGTTTATCCCAATAATATAAAGGTCATTTGACACCAGAAATCATTGGATATAATCCACACACTACAATGACAGAGAAAAATCAAATGATTTCACAATAGATTGAATAAATTTGATTAGAATTCCATGTATGCTTATGACAGAAATGTTCAGAAAAAAGCTAAGCTGGAACTCCCATAACTTAATAAAGGATCAATACCCCAAATATATAGCAAATATCATTCTTTTTTTTTTTTTTTTTAAAGATTTTATTTATTTATTTGACAGAGAGAGAGATCACAAGTAAGCAGAGAGGCAGGCAGAAAGAGAGAGGAGGAAGCAGGCTCCCCGCTGAGCAGAGAGCCCGATGCGGGGCTGGATCCCAGGACCCTGGAATCATGACCTGAGCCGAAGGCAGAGGCTTTAACCCACTGAGCCACCCAGGTGCCCCGCAAATATCATTCTTAATGGAGAAGATTAGATTAGGCATGTTGTTCATTATCACCATTTCTGGGTATCCTGGCTAATGCTGCATAAGACTTGTCATAATAATAACAACAGCTCAACAATGAGAAGTTGTAAGAATTGAATGGGAAGTGATAAAACTGCTATTATTTGCAAATTATATGCTCATCCATGAAGATCTAGTAAGAGTTCAACAAGGAGGCTGGATACAAAATCAATCTATGAAAATTAGTAACATTCCTGCAAACCTATAATAACTGTCTAGAAATGGGGGGGTGGAGACAAGATTCACAGCAGTAATGAAATCTATAACATAGCTAGGAAATAAGCTAATTAAAAATGCACATTCTTCTAAGGCCTAACTTTAAAACGCTATTAAATTTTTAAAAGCTGTTCAAAAGATACAAAGATGACTCAATGGGGAGCTCTATTTTTCCCCAAATTAATCTATAAAATCAATGCAAATCCGTTAAAATGCAAGCTGGATTTTTGGAGGAACCAGACAAATATTTCTACACTTTGGAAAAATAAGGATGTCAGCTAGTAACAATCAACTTAAAAATACAGTACTGCAAATCACCAGTCACTAGGGAAGAACAAACAAAACCACAAGGAGATGCCATGTGGGTGGCTATCATAAAAACATCGGGATGTGGAAATACTGGAGCCCTGAGCATTTCTGATGGAAATGCAAAATGGTGCAACTGCCATGGAAGACATTCTGGCAGTTCTTCAAAAAGCAAGATAGAGAATTACTGTATGATCCAGCCATTCTACTCCCAGGTATACACCCAAGAGAACTGAGAGAACCGATAGTCGATAGTCGTACACCCACGTTTACTGCCACATTATTTACAACGGACAAAAGGTGGAAACAACCGGGTGTGTATCACAGACAACAGCTAAATAAAATGCGATACATGCATACAGCGGAATATGGCTCAGCCATAAAACGAAGGACATTCTGACACAGGCTACAACATGCATGAACCTTGAAGATATGCTAAGTGAAATAAGTGTCACAAAATGACAAATACCATATGACTCCACTTAGAGGAGGTTCCTACAACAGGCAATTTCCTGGAGACAGAAAGTAGACTGGAAGTTCCTAGAGCCTGGGCGGGGGTGGGGTGGGAGAGGGAATGGGGAGTTGTTGTTTAATGGGTACAGAGTTTCTTTTTTTTTTTTTTAAGATTTTATTTATTTATTTGACAGAGAGAGATCACAAGTAGGCAGAGAGGAAGGCAGAAAGAGAGAGAGAGAGAGAGAGGAGGAAGAAGGCTCCCTGCTGAGCAGAGAGCCAGATGTGGGGCTTGATCCCAGGACCCTGGAATCATGACCTGAGCTGAAGGCAGAGGCTTTAACCTACTGAGCCACCCAGGCACCCCAGGTGCAGAGTTTCTGTTCAAGATGATGAAAAAGTTCTGGAACTAGACAGTGGTGATAATTACACAACACGAAAGGACTTCATGCCACTAAATCATAGCCTTAAAAATTGTTAAAATGGTAAATTTTATGTTATGCATGTTTTAAGACAGTAAAAAATACAGTAGAATAAATGACCAGTACACAGCAGTAAAACAAAATATAAAATCCCTTGGATCAAACAAATGAAAACTTAGCTGATGTACACAATGATAAGTGCAAAATATGGCTGGAAGCTATTAAGGACCTGACTGTTTTGAGAGATACACAGCAACATATCATTTTCCTGAATGTGGGAGTTCAATATTGCCGAGATGTCCATTTTTGCCAAGTAAATCTATAAATTCGTTGCAATTCAGATTAAATTGTGCTGTTTGTGGAAACACGCTCACACAGGAATGTATTTACACATTATGTGCTCCTTTGTACTTAGGTGTGTACAGAAACTCTAGGGAACAAAAGGAAAAAGATACTCTTGCTCAGCCCATCATCTTAATCCAATCTGTCAAAATCCTTTTCTAGTTTGGGGGACGGGAATCTAAACAGAAACAAAAGTCTGCCCAAGGCTACTAGCTGAGCAGAATCCATTTTACCCGGCATTTCTTTTCTGGGAAAAGAAGCCTCCTTCTGTTGCCCAAAAGAAATGAACTCAAGATACCAAAGTGGGCAGATCCGTCTTTTGTCCCAAGGATATTTTGTCCCAAGGATACCCCATGAGTCGGTAGATGGACTGACCTCTGCTCCTTTATCTTAGGGTGCTCTAAGAACAGAGTGAACTGGGGTGCATGGGTGGCTCAGACAGTTAAGCGTCTGCCTTCAGCTCAGGTCATGATCTCAGGGTCCTGGGATTGAATCAGGTGTTGGGTTTCCTTCTTAGCAGGGAGCCTGCTTCTCCCTCTCCTTCTGCCTGCCTCCCCAACCCATGCTCATTCTCATGTGCTCTCTCTCTCTCTCTCTCTGTCAATTAAATAAATAAAATCTTAAAAAAAAAAAAAAAAAGAAGGAACAGAGGAAAGTGGTAAGAAACGGAATAGAGACCCTACTAAACTTATTGGAAAGGCAGGAGGGACCTCTTTCCAAATGTCCATGTAGTAGAGCGTCCATTCTCACACCTGGAGGGAGGGACCTGGACTCTCCTGCAGGCATGGCAAACAGAATTTCAGGACAAGAGAAGCCCTGTACTGAGAGAAATTGCTCTGTGCTGAGTGATTCTTCCAGCCCGAGCAAAATCAGGAAGAGAAGGAAACTCAACTGCACTGTATCTCCCAGGACACTTTGTCCTTGCTTCCCATCCTTCCATGCTGTGTCCCTTCCTTCACTCATCTGCCCACTCAGCAAAGACTTATGGAGCTCTTCCTGGACGCCAAGCACTATGTGAGGCATCAGGGCTCTAAGGAAAGCAAGGACTTAGACACCGACCCAAAGCACTGGACGTGTAAACTGTGTCTTCTGCCAACTTCTTTCATGAGGATTTGTGTTTTAAGAGCCCTTGGGGAAAAGGCAATATTTGATGCAAAGTTATCACATCTCTAATAGAGGATTTTAAGATATTGCTATCTACTGGGAAAGAGAAAATACCTTAGGCAACAAAAACTTTTCCATTATTCCTCAAATCAACAATAGTTAGCATTGCAGTTCAAAAACACTGTCTCCCAAGGACATTTCCTCACTCTACTCTGCAGGAAAATTCCCTAGGTAGCAGTGATTTCCACCATAGGGTGTGCCAGAAGATCATGAAATAGAAGAAAAGAATATGAGAACTTCTAACTCTTTAGGACTACCACAGGCTATCAATTTCCTATCCTTTGTATAAGCTCTATAACACATATATTAGTACAAATGTATGTGTATAGAATTTATGACTGGATACATAAGCAAAAACTGGAATGTGTGCTCAAAAATGTATTACTAATTGGAAAGCATGATCAAAAATTGTGGATTCCTGATGTTACAGGCAGTCTGGCCTGTTATACCTAAAAACAGTCTTGGTAGGCACAGTTTTGGCAGGTTTCTGGAAAATTAAGTAGTATGTCACCAGAATAAGGTGCCACTCAGTTAACTCTGGGTCATTTCATCCCAGTCCCATAGAGGGAAATTCTGGTAGAACAGTAAGGGAAATGAAGGAGTCAGAAACATAGCCTGGAGGGAGAATTGGCTTTTCCAGGTCACTGGCTCATTCATGGCCAACATCCCAGGATCTAAAAATAGAAAAACCATCTGCAGTTTGCCTCCTGGAGCTGGGGCTTGGACGAGCCCCAGGATAGGCCCTCACAGACTGGTGGCTTTGATGACAGCACTGGCCTTACAGGTGACCTCGGCAGAAAATGACCAGGAGCCAAAGCAAAGATGCTTCCAAAGCCAGGACCCTCACAGTAAAACTGAAGAACCAGGAAGAAGCAGGGACATTAGCTCTGCAACCAGAAAGCTGTCTCTTGCTTCTTAGTCCAGATTCTGGTAGCAGTGTAGGGAAGGGAAAAGAGAAGTTTGGAAGAGAAGTTCAGAGATCAGATGGAGTCTCCATTCTCAAGGCTACATAGTGTATGAGTCCAACTACAAGACATTCTGGAAAAGACAAACTATGGAGATGGTAAAAATACATAAATAAATCAATCAGTGGTTTCCAGTAGTTGGGGTGGGGAGGGATGAACAGGTTGAGCACAGAGGACTTTTTAGGGCAGTGAAAATGTTCTGTAGGATATTATAATGATGTGTATATGTCATTATTATACATTTGTCCAAACCCACAGAATGTTCAGTACCAATTGTGACGTATCAGTGGAGGTTTATCAGTTGTAACAAAGGTTCTCTTCCTGGTGAGGGATGTTGATAATGGAAGATGATCGGTGTGAGTGGGGGTGGGGGTAGATGGAAAATCTCCATACCTTCCCCTCAATTCTGCCATGAACCTAAAACTTCTTCAAAAAGTAAAGTCTTAAAAAAATAAAAGCCCTTGTACTCCTAAATTTGAATTGGAAGTATCAGTATTAACTAATGATATGGATTTTTAAAAAAACATTTTCTAGTTTTGCCTACTGAAAATGTCTAAAAACAGTGACTAAGCCTATAGCAATAAGCACCTTTAGAACTAGATTATAATCTTTAAAGTCACTTCCCACTAAAATGAACCAGGGCTCCAAGGAGAAATGGTTGATTCTAGGTCTTAGACAGAAAATTTACAAGATGAGCTTAGAATATCTTATCATACCAGAAATCTATCAGAGACAACTGGGGCCATGTCTAGAACACTCAGGAGCCAACCTGAAGAGGTTCTTATGGGCCAAAGATAGAACAATTTGAGTATCAATAAGAGTAACTATAATTATTTAAATAGATCTGTGTTTAAAGCCATGAGTTCAGATTGCTACATTTTTTAAAAAACCTCACTGGTTTATTATCTTTGGAGAATGCCAAGAAACCAACTCATTATTTGAAAACTGGCAAATAAAAAAAAAATCAAGATATCAAGATCTATCTTGCCTTTTTAAATGAACTATTCTCAAGAAAATCAAATAATTAATGAGGATAAGTTACTTTTTCAGGTATATGAAGAAAGCATGCCAGAATGAGAATATCATGACTCTGCGCCCTCCCGTACGGTAGCCGGCAGGCACACATGGCTATTGAGCACTTGAAATGTGGCAAGTTGGGATTGAGATGTGCTTTAAGCACAGACTCACACTGAATGTCAAAGACCTTATATTTGAAAAGAATATAAAATAATTCGTTAGTAATGTTTATATTGATTTCATGTTGAAATGATAGTTTTTGAAATACATTGGATTAAATAAGATATATTATTAAAATTAATTATACCTGTTTCATTTTATTTTTTTAATATATATCTATGAGAGGGGCGCCTTGGTGGCTCAATGGGTTAAGCTTCTGCCTTCAGCTGAGGTCATGATCTCAGGGTCCTGGGATCCAGCCCCACATCAGGCTCTCTGCTCAGTGGGGAGCCTGCTTCTCCCTCTCTCTCTGCCTGTCTCTCTGCCTACTTCTGATCTCTTTCTCTCTGTCAAATAAATAAATATAATCTTTAAAAAAATAAATAGATTAAAATATAGCTACTAGAAAATTAAAAATTACTTATGTGGCTTGAGTTATATTTTACATATAACTATATTTTATATATATACATATATATGTATATATATATATATGACAGATTGAAGCAATGCCCACCAATACAATAACACTAAGAATACAAAACAACAGCTAACCAGATGTTATATACCTTCTGATAAAATTATACAACATCACCTAAGATGTATCCTTACATAAAACTATTGACCCTGGGCATCCCTGACTGGCTTGGTCAGTAGGGCATGAGACTCTTGATCTCAGGGTCATCAGTTCAAGCTCCACATTGGGTGTGGAGCCTACTTAAAAAAAAAAAAAGTTGACTCTGAATCTGACCAAGACTTTATATTTAGCTACTAAATTCCATAGATACAGGTGGCCAAGAAACAAGGTAAATGACACCATGAGCATACAATCAACAAAACCCTGAAAATAGGAAACTAATTCTACAAAGAAATTGCCCCGTTTGGACAACAGATAAATTACAAAGGAGGGAAAAAGAAGAGGAGGAAACCTAGCAATGAAAAGAGATTTAAAAACATATCAACTAATTGCAAGCTATGGATCTTCTTTAGACTTGATTTGAAAGAACCATAAAAACAAATAAATAGGTACACAATAGGATTGATTCGAACACTAAGTGGATATCCAGTTATAGGAAGGAATTATTCATAATTTAGGAAATTGTGTTACAGTTATTTTTACAGACTGCTCGTCGTTTAAATATACAAAAAGAATATTTATGAATAAAATAGTAGGATCTCCAGGATTTGCTTGGAAATAATCGAGGGACAGAGCCATAGGACTGGGGATATTATGAAATGAGACTAACTAACTAAGGTAATTATTGGTAAAGCAGGAGGATGGGTCTGTGGCTGCTCGTGATAATCTTCTACTTTTGTACACATTTGAAATTTCCCATAATAAAAAGATTTTTTACATGCCAAGTGTGATAGTACTCATTATTAGAAGTAGAAAACTTGGAGGAAAAAATCAGTAATTTTACCATTACCATAATTTAATATAAGCAGGGTTAATGATTTATTGTACCTTCTTCTGGTGTTTTTCCTACATAGTTGACATGTATGCTTTTTTCCACTCGATTTGCTTAATATTGTTCTCATTCAGCAAATGGCTGTATCTGGCAGCAAATATACATTGAGTCAATGAATGAATTATCTTTCTATGCTGCCAGGTGGTCTGTGTATCCATCTCCACTAGTGCTGTGATACTTCATTAGGTGGATGACCTCGTCTACTCATGTTGATGACCTCATCTACTCACATTGATGACCTCATTTCTCACATTGATGACCTCAACTACTCACATTGATGACCTCATCTACTCACGTTGACCACAGCAGTTAAGAGCTCAGTCTGTGAAGACTAATCTGGCTTCAGATCTCAACATGTAACTTCATACCTGTGTAACCTGGTGCAAGATGCTTCAACTCATTAAACATTACTTTTCCACTTAACAACATCAGCCTGATAGCATTTAACTCGAGGGTTTGCTGTAAGGACAAAATGAACTAACAGATGTAAAGGGCTTCACCTAGAACCTAATAGATAGTGAGCACTCGATCAATGTTGTTATTAATTAAAAATGTTCCCTTTTTCTCTCTTATGAATAACACCAAGGTAGATATCTATATGAATATAATTTCCCTTAAGTTCTGCATTATTTCCTTAGGCTAGAATTCTGGAAAAGAAATGACTTGATCAAACAAAATAAATGAGAACGTGTATGGCACTTGCCACACTTGCCAAATCGCCTTCCCAAAGGAGTGCATCAATTTTCAATGCCATGTGTCTCCCCATCCTTGCCAACCCTAGGTATCATTACTCTAACATTAATTTAATAGAAGCCACCTACATCTTAGGACTTTCTTAATTTAATAGAAGCCACCGACATCTTAGGACTTAGGACATCATCTTGCTTTTTGAACACTGTCTAATCCATTAGAACAGTTAAATTGTATATAGTCAACTGTATTGGGGGGGGGTGATTGCTTCGATTTCCTTTTAGCATGAGTGATTGGGTGATCCAGTTGTGAGAGGAAAACCAGAAGGAGGAATAGGTTTAGGAGGAATCTTGTAATTTTAGATTTAGACAAGTTGGGTTTGAGGCACCTGAGGGATTTCTAGATGGAAATGAGAGACTTGGAATTACAGTTCTAGAGCTCAAGAGAGCAATCTGGGCTCCAGATACAAATTCTGAAGGTATCAGTAGTAGCAGTGGAAACTGCATGTGTAAATGAGATTGCCTAGAAAGTGACTTTAGATTGAAGAGAAGCAAATGATAGAACAAACCCTTACATTTGTAATACACACTTTTAAGCATTTGCAGGATTTCAGACTGCAAACGGTTATCTTGAAAACTGGAGAGAGAGAGAGAGGTGTCAGACTCATCACCATGTTCCTTTAGGGGGACAGGGAACTGGGATGGGAAGAAATCAGCCTTTTCAGAAATGTTCTTGTGTGTGTTTGTGTAAGGAAAATATATCTTCATATTGCTTTCAAAATCAAAAATGAATTTTTTTAAATTGGACAAGTGGATTGGATTATAAAACCCACAGGGTTTTATGCATGTGGATCTTACAAACAAAGCAATAAGCTTATTCCATGTGGTTCCAGAAAGGGGGCTCCGGTGACTGTGCCCAGAGAGACAGCAGTCAGTAAATACAGTGCATGAAACATTCATGTGACTCCCAGCTGAAAGAGACAAGCCCAAATGTTGCTTCAGTCAAAATCTGTCCCAGAACTCAAGACAGAATGCTGGGTTCTGGTGTTGGATGAAGTTGACTCAGTCGTCTTAGTCTGGAAGGACCAGGCAACACCCTGCTTAGGCACGTGATAGGTTTTATGTTTATAACGTAGGGCCAGGACCAGAAATTCTTCTGCATGCCGGCCGTATGATAGCTTCACTGCTGGCCAGTGTGAGTGGAGAGTAACAACCTCCTCTTGTTCGCTGCCAGTACTGTGTCAGAGACTCAACCAAGACTTGCATTTAAATCTCGCATCACTGGATGCAGGTACGGTTCATGGCTCTTCACAGAAGAGGAATCAGAGTCTTGGAGCTCTCAGTGACTCACTCAAGTTCACAAAGCCAACAAGTGACCATGCGGGGATTCATACCCTAGTCTTACTAACTCCACATGCTTGTTTGTATGCATTAGGTTATGCTGTATCTCTCTCTTAGCACGCACACAAATACTGACATGGAATGTGACTGAAAAGTGAGTCAAAAGAGTGCCTGCGTGGCTCAGTTGGTTAAGTGTCTGACTCTTGATTTCGGCTCCCACATCAGGTTCCATGCTGGGTGTGGAACCTGCTTAAGATTTTCTCTCGCTCTGCTCCCCACCACCTGCGTGTGCCCATGCGTGCCTGCTCTCTCTCTCTCTGGTGAGTCAAGAACATTCACAACTATTTTTTCTATGTCAGCGATGTCTTAGAACGCCCTGTTTTATGTTCTACTTGGGTGCCTTGCTGCTCAATGTTCTCCTCGGACCAGCACCATGGGCATAACCTAGAAGCCCAAGAGCCCTGACTAAATCAGGATCTCCACCTGGACAAGGCACCCAGCTGATTCTTAGGCACATTGAAGTTAGGGGGCAGCTTCGGTGCATTGAAACCTGAAGGGTCCAAAATGACACCATTGATTCACTCAATGGTAAATAACTGAATGTTAACTTATTCACTGATCCAAGCCTCTTAGCATAAATGCTCTGCCGTACCATTCTTCCTGTTCACGAGTTTTGTGTTAGCTGATCAAATGTTTTAAAAGTTTGGCAGAAACCTAAAGGGAGACCTCATCGGGGCCCATGGGCTGCAGATCAGAGAGGCCATTCAAGTTTCTGGCCTCCTATTAGAGGATAGAACAGGGAGTTCTGTCTTCTAATGAAGACACAGAAAATGGAAACTTCCCAACCTAGTTCCCAAGGCTTCCAGATTCTCTGGGGGCGAGTCTGTCAGCCCATTTTAGAAGCTGGTATACCTCCTCCAAATCTGTGTGTACCTCACCATTTCCCAGACCCCTTGTCACAGACTGGCCAAGTGACAGAGTTCTGGTAATAGGGGATAGAAGAAAGTGATGCGTGCCACCTCTAGACCTGGCTCCCGGCAAATCCCACACCAAATTCCATCTGGAAGACCCACAAAATAGAAGGGGCCTGGCTGGGCCCGAGTCACTGCTTGAAGGTGAGATGCCCAATAGTATAACCCAAACCCATCAACATAAAGTTTTATGTTGGTGTGCCACTGAGATTGAAGGATTATTATAGTGGCTACCATACTTACGATGGCTAGATAGCTCTACGATCATATGGTGCCGGCTGGAATCCAGCCCAACAAACCAAAAAGGTAGGGTCTTCTGAACATTTGAGACAAGAGAAAGTGAAAGTAATTGCTTGTATATTAGTCAGAGCTATTCTAATGCACAGAATGGACTTTTGCCAGAAAAGAATGCTTAAAGTCATGTTGGTTTTTATACCACGTATTTAAATGAGTTTCTCAACTGGTAAATTAAAGTTCTGCATTTCAATAGAGATGGAAATCATATCTAAAGTTCGAGCATTGCCAATGTAATACAACAAGTAATTATTTTCAAGGGCTTGGGGGAAGGATAGTAATGTATCCAGTATTTAGACACTTCAAGAAACAGCCAAAGATTCTTCTTTTCACAAATGCTGACTATATGTTTGCTGTTGGAATTAATGGCCCCATTTTATATACTTAACTGGATACAACTGTGGTAACTTAGAAATCTTAAGTGGAATATAAAGTAAAAAGCAACCGTTTCTCGAAATTGCAAAGAGTGCATATAAAAGATACTTTTGAGAGTTGGATATTGAAAATTACAAAAATCATAATTACATAGAAAGCACTTTATTTCCAAGAAAGGAAACTAAATATATTTTAGAAGTTGTTTGTGTTCTATGAAATTAGATCAAGTGTCTCTGTCCAAATTCGCTCTGATTTTTATCAACACTGACATTATGTTGAAGACAATCTGCTAATGTTTCAGTAAAAGTCAAAACAGGAAGTGGTTGTCAAAATTGTTTAGCTGTTTGCTTATACAACAATTTTTAACTGAAACGGGTTATCATTTGTTATTTTGCCATGACCCTGCAGACTCAGTGGAGCCCCCTTCAGGAGGGCCTGTGACAAGCAGGTTGGGCTTGACTGGGTTTCTAGAGCCAGGAATGACAGAAAGCGGAAGTATTTTTGGAGGATAAATCTTTCATTGAGCTCAGGGTAGATATACTGGGAAAAATTCAGTCCTTTCTTCCTGTGTGTTTCCTTCTCACCCACACAACTACCACACTCAAAATTTTTCTGACCCCTGATACGTGAGGTGGGGGTGGTAGAAAGTGGTGGTGGGAGGTGGCGAGGGGAGGTGGCAGAAGGGCTCCAACCAAGCAATTCCCTGTACACCAGCTGAGTGTCCTAGGATTTCACTCAATTCTGACACTATCTACTTGGAGGCAGCCTCAGATCCCACAGGTTAAGGACTCCGTCCTACAAGACTGCCCCTCGCCTCACTTCAAATGCCAACCACAAGCCTAGGCTGTCATCTGTGCTTGCAATCGATAGCTGTCACTCAGAGGTTCCCAGGATCCCCCTCCTCAGATTCGATTAATTTACTAGAGCAGCTCACAGAACTCAGAAAAACACCACCTTACATTTTACCCCTTTATTAAAGGATGCGACAAAGGATTCAGATGAACAGCTGGGTGAAGAGATACATAGGAGACTGGGAGGTCCCGAGAGCAGGAACCTTTGTCCCTGTGTAGTTGGGGTACCTCACCCTCCCAGCACCTGGATGTGTTCACCAACCTGGAAGCTCCTGGTACCCAATACTATTGGGATTTTTACAGAGACTTCCTCATGCAGGCACCGTCAACTATTACCTTCATTTCCAACCCCTCGCCCTTCCCTAGAGAACGGGGGACAGGGCTGAAAGTTCCAAGCTTCTAATCATGGCTTGGCCTTCCTGGTTACCAGCCCCCATCCAGCCCCCATCCAGGAGCCCACCCAGAGTCACCTCATTACAACAAAAGATGCTCTTAGTGCTCTTATCAGTTAGGAATTTAGAAGGGTTTGGGGGGCTCTGTGTCAGGATCCAGGGGCAGAGATCAACACGGATTTTTCTATTTTCTCACAGGAGATGGCATGAAGTAGAAACCGGAGGTGTCACTAAGGCCAGTTTCAGAGATATATAAGGATTCAGGGAGCATGAGGACTAGAACAATCACAGTGGAACTGGAGAAAGACAAAGGAAAGAAATACACTGGGAAAAAAGACAGACAGGAAGTGATAGCTGGATCAAGGTGAAGAATGAGACACAATATTAAAGTCTGAAACCTTGGGTGCCAGGGAGAAGGACAAGCCTGACAGGGGTATTGGAGGGGGTTGTGGAATAGGAAAGAAGGTAGTGATGAGCTGCTTTGTTCATAAAGGCTAGGACAGCAGGAAGGTCATTTTTGGCCAGAAACTATGTTCCCACTGGTGGAGAAGTGGGAACATGAATGATGTGTCCATAGATCAAATGCCTGGGCCAGCCTGAGAGAAGCTTCCTGGAGGCATCGGGAGAGCATTCGGGAGAGAGCCCAGAACCTGGCATCAGGCAGCTCTGCCTCTGAATCCTGGCTCAGCCCTTGTGAGCTGTGCATGCTTAGGCAATTTACTTAACCTTTCTGAACTTCATAAAACAAGATGAACAGTAGGTCACCAAACAGAAGCTATTCTTTTTCCTTGACCTGTAAGACCGTTTCCCAAACTCATCTCACGTAGAGCCATTCCTGGGATCACAGGGGAAATCATTTCTTAATCCCCTGTCCTTTGGCCCATCTGTAAAATAAGAATAAAAGTGTTTACATCTGTGTTCTTGAATGTTACATACGCATCCAAGTCATCAATGCAATATTTTTAAAATACAGATTCCTGAGCTCATGTCCAAGAACTGCTGACTCAGCACGTCTGGGCAAGGATCCATCAGTATCTTTCTAGTCAAGAATCACTAATCCATGTTCAAAGCCGCAGTGGCGATTGAACAAAACTATGGTTAGCAACCCACGTAGCACAGTTCCTGGCATCCAGTGTTTGCTTACAACGTGGCTCTGGTTGCAATGGTGACATGGTGATGCAGGTGGGAGTAATATGGGCTGGGATGGTAGTGGGTGATGGTGACAGAGGCTGGACCACGCCAGTGGAAGAGGGGAGTGATGGTAGTGACTGGTGGGTGGGGGAAGCCAGGTCCTTGGAGGTCCCTGATTCAGCAAGAAGATTCAGACTACCTCTGGTAGAGTGGGAGGAACTCTACCATTTTTCCATTGGGAACAAGCATTCCTTCTGGCCTCCATCATGGATTTCTTCCTGGACTGAATCAAAGAAACAACAGCTCTTTGGAAAACATATTCTCCTGTCTTGAGAGGTAAGAAATAAGACTGAAACCATGAACTGTAAAATGTCCTGACTCACAAAATAGATCAGTTGTATGCAACCCTGTCTTACAACATAAACTAAGATCAAAATATTTTAACACCAGTTCCTGCAGACCCATGGGCTCCATAAGATCATGAAAATGATTAACCATATGAACTCAAGCTCCAAAGACAAGACCATAGGGAATTCAATTATTTGTAAATTCGGACCAATCCTCACACACTAACTTCTCCCCTACAACCACCCTATCATAAAAGCCCACTAACTTCCCCCTTTTTAGCCATTACTGAAACTCTGTCAACATGACGCTCCCCCTCTCTCAACAGGTTGAATAAACCTCATGTTGCAAAATCACTGTATTTCCCAGAGGTTTTTATAACGGGGTTTCGATAAGGAAGCAAGAGACCACAGTCCTTTGCTCTTAGAACGTCAGGTCATTTTATTCAAACAGCCTGTCCAGCATGTGGACCCCCTGAATATGGAAAACAGATCATTGGGGAACAAACACTTTGAAGAATTCAGTGAGTTACTTACTCCCTGTCTGAATCAAACGTCCAGGATGTTGGAATAAATCCTTAAAGTTAAATTTATTTGAGTTTTTTTCATACTCAGATTGAAAAGAGATCTGGGACCTGGAGAAGCCTTCAATAGGACACTTACCTCCCCACATGGGAGCTCTCTGAGTACCTCTTGAAGAGAAAAAGGCCCCAGTGGGAAAGGTGGGCAACTTGGTTATACCTGCAGAGGCCATTTTTCCAACTAAGGTCAAACTGGCAGGTTCCATGGATCAGGACACAGACATATTTTGGGGGCTACCATTCAACCCCCTACACCTTCTGACATACATACATTATGGCAGTAAGAGATGCCTATCATCAGTAGGCATCTCTAAATGTATCCCTTAGAGCCCACCAGAAGAAGTCATTTTACTCTTCCTGGCAAAGTCCCTTAATTTTACCTACTTAAGAAAACTTTCCAAGTTGCCACCAGCAAAAAGGTGTCCTTATCTTTTCAAGAAATCCCAGAACTTCAGAAGCCCAGATGTTGATGGGAAGCAACCCATTTCCTCATCCTGAAAAGCCCTGTTCCCTTCTGCCTCCCCACCAAACCCTATGCTACAGTTTGAGGCTTCCTTGAAGCCATCTGTCTCCCACCACATTGGCAAGCCCACAGAAATTCATCAGCTTTCTGTAGCCTTCACTAGTACCTGTATGCCTTCTAGCTGCTCTCCTCCCCACGCCCTTGTCCTCTCTGGTATGGACAGCTTGACCTTGAAGGTCCCTAATTCTAGCCACAGAGTTGAAGCTTTGAGCCGGGAAACCACCATCTCTTTTGCAAGACCCCACTTGCCCTCACTTTCCTGCTCAGGGACATCTCATCTTCTTACTCCCACCCACTGAGTTCTCCCCTCCCCTCTGAAGGACTCAGAGCGGAATTCTTAACTCCTTTCCCCAGTTCCTGTTTCCCTGCCAGTAATTAACTTTATGATTATTTAATGAAGACACACCGAGGACTCCAACATTCTTAGCAAAGCACCACAAAAGCCTGACTCCAACGTTACTATTCACCCATCCCACGACCAGTCAGAAAGTGAGTATGAGTAGAAAGAACTTTCTGTGGGTCTCTGTGCCTTCCCTGTTAGAGGTGGCAGATGGTTCTCAACCAAAAATAAATACTTGGTCATGCTTGATTAAAATATATATATAAATATAAATGCATAATGGGCACACCAAACCAAACCAAAATGACAGAGATAGAAAGCAGGTCAACCACCATTACTACTACAGCTTATATTTTGGTATTCAAAGACGCTGGTTCTTGTGCACTGAAATCACATCATGCTATAATAAAATCCATACTGAATTTGAAAAAGAAAAAAAAAAAGACAAACCTGTGTAAGGTATTTTTTCCACCAGACATCAAGCTCAAACACTAGACTGTTCAGTTCAAAACCAAGCACACAGTAATCCTGCTGCCTGTGGGGGCCTGGAACCAAAACATAGCCGGTGTGCTAGCCTCAAGAACCTCAAGTCCAGGGGCAAGGCCAGCACTGCGGATTCCAGGGACCAACTGCTTCAAAGGACTGTGATCCTAGGACCACCTTCCCTACCTCCCTCATGGGCTGGCTTTGACATTTCTGCAGTGGTCAATCATCTTAGTCTTCAACAGAATAGCAACTGAGTTTTCTTTTCCAACCGTGCCCAGGGGAGCAGGCACTTCCCACCCACCTCCAACTGCAGGTCCGTGAGCTGTAGAGCCAGCAGCCCCAAGTCGCTCGACCTGCTCAAAGCCCAGCCGGCAGGATAACAATGGGGAGGCCACAGGGCCACCCTCCCCTAAGAGCTGGCAGCAGACTTGAAAATGTTTCATCGACTGTAGGAAGTAGAAAAATATCAAGCGGGAGGGAAAATAATCCAGTGAGTTTTTCTGTGATAAGCAGGCCCTGAGGTGTCTCTGGGAGCCATTCTTCGGAAGCCTAGAAGCAATGCCTTCCCCAGGGCTGCCCTGCTCTCACAAAAACTGAGAGGCCAAACAAAAAAACTCAGTTTCAGAGTTTCCAGGAACCCCGGAGGAGGCTAGGGTTCCCTCCGGCGGCATGATGGTTCTGTGTAGGAGAGATGGTAAGCAAAGGCAGGGGACATGGAATCTAAAAGCCGCCCCAGGGGGAAATACAGGTGTTAGTAATCTGTACTGCTTGGCTCTCTCAAAATCCCAGACAGCTCCAGACTGGAGAGGTTTCCAGTCCTTCATTCATTCAGTCCTAATGTGTGTCAGGGGCTACAGCAGTCCCTGTCCTAGTAGAAAGGTTCCACAGGAAGATAAAAATACCATTTGGGATCATAAAACATCTGATCTATTTTCTTGGAGACACACAAGTTGAAGTGTTGAGCTGCACAGAGAAGGAGGAAGGTCTGATGTCCGAGGCAGGAGGGGGTCCCAGAGGAAGTCATGTCTAACCTGAGAACTGGAGGTAGAGAAGGACGTTACAAGGAGGAGGGAGAGGCAGGGCGTGGCGGACAATACAATGACAGTGGCCACATTCTGTGACACTGAAAGAAGGTCTGTGGCTGGAGCAGAAAGGAAGCAGGAGGCTCAAGGTGGGAGGCAAGGCTGGGTGGTGGATTACAGATGCTTTAAGGAGTGTAGATGTTCTCCCAAGGGTATCTGGATAGTCTTAAGTTGGGGGGGGTGGAATAAAATGGAGATGGGGAGCAAATGGTATTAGATCTGCAATTTAAAGCATTTTTTAAAAAGATTTTAGTTATTTATTTGACAGAGATCACAAGTAGGCAGAGAGGCAGGCAGAGAGAGAGGAGGAAGCAGGCTCCCCTCGGAGCAGAGAGCCCGATGTGGGGCTCGATCCCAGGACCCTGGGATCATGACCTGAGCCAAAGGCAGAAGCTTTAACCCACTGAGCCACCCAGGCACCCCTAGATCTGCAATTTAGAATTATTTCTCTTAGAAGCAGCACCTTGACCTTGGGTTCTTCATTATCTTTGACATGCTCAGCAGTGGTGCGACAGCAATTGGTAAAAAAATAAAAAATAAAAATGAAAAAAAAAAGATAGTTTAAAAAAAATGGGAGAAGATAGGAGGCAGAAGACGAGGGGAGTCATTATGGGAGCCAGCCTGAGGCCTGCAAGGTCCAAGGCTCTCTAGAACTCACATTTGAAGGGAATGTCCTCACTCCCTCCAAAGCCAGGAAGGAAAGCAACCCCCACCCTCCAGCCTTCCTGCATACAAACGGGCTCACTCCTATAGCCTGCGCACAGGCTGGGGCTTGGTTCAACATTCCACTGTTTTCCAGCCAACTGCACCCCATCACAGCAGGTTGAATCTGTGTTTATAAAAGATGTTCAGAGACCTTCTCTACACTGCTCCACCACCACTGGCACAATCCCAAGAGACCGGCCCTCTCTCCTGCCCACAGTCAGCACATTTTCAGGGCAGGGCTGCTGGGGGTGCTCCAGGACATGCCTGGGGAGCATGTGGCCTGAACATGAGCTGCTATCAGTGCTGTCAATGCCTTTCCCAGGGATCCTGCCTGCTGCCAGCTCTACCAACAGGGATGTTGTGAGTGGACACCATGAGGAGGCCGTGCCAGGCCAAGCCCCACTTGGGGCCTTCTGGGCAACCTTCCTGAAACCTTCAGTTCCAGTGGGGTTGCCCACTCCCACGGCAGGAACCTGGAATTGAGGGCTTGGGATCTTTAGCCTGCTCCTTCCACCCCATTTCAATTGCCAAAGAAAGAAAAAGGAAGAGGAGAGAGGAGGGACCGCTGGAGAAAAATAACATGTAATCTGTGAGCCAAGTAGAAAAAGAAGCAATGAAGAAGACGGAGAAGGGAAATCCAAGAACTAAAGAGAAAAACTAGGCAAGTGAGTTCAAAGAAAGGAATCCTAAAAGGGAAATAAGAACCCTTAATCTGTCTTCTTGCCTTGTCAGATGCTTCAGAGGACTGAATGAGGGAAGTGTTTCCAACGTGGTAAAATGCTATAGGCATGAAGACATGACTTCTGATACCCTATGAGTTTCTGCCACTGTCAATGGCTCAGCCTCTGGGCAACATGCCCAGCCCCTAGAACTGCCCGTCCCACCCTGCTTCCTCAGTTTCTGCGCTCCCAGCCGATCTCCAGCCAGGAATTGTGGACAACTGCTCCCTACATCCTGAAAAAATGCCCCCATGATTCCACAACCTCAGATAGAACTTCCACCTCATCCCCCAAGAGGTACTAAGGACTTGCCTCCCCAGGTTACAATGTTGCTGGGCCCCTTGCTCACCTTGGACTGGACTGCGTGGACTTGAACTGGAAGAGGAGAAAGAGAGAGAGAACAAGTACAAGACGTCTCTTGTACAGGCGGCAGGATGGGAGGGTAGGAGGAGTGTTTCGAAAGCTTTTCTAAATTTAATTATATGTCATTTTCTAATTGTACTTCATAATTGTGTAATTATCCCCAAGTATTTTTCTTTAAGTAATAGAACTCATAATTACATGCTAATTGAAATGTGTAATCTCGTCATTAGGATATGTAAATACATAATAGTGTGAAGATAGGTAATTAAAATTCCAAGGATCACTCTACCATAAAAACCTGTAATGTGTTCCTGCTTCTGTCCCAGGATTCTCTGCTCCAACAGGTTTTGAAATTCCACCTGGATGGGAGAGATAAGCTCCAGGACCCAGGAAACACGGAATGAGACAGAGCATTTACCAACAAACACAGGCCATCAGGCAGTGAGATTGTCTGCCTCTCTCTGCACAATCCCAAATGCCCCAAATTCCTCTCTGGGATTTCCCGCTTTCACATTCTTCCCCAGCAGGAAGGAAGCCTAGACTTCCAGAACAGCTAAATATGGGCTCTCTGATAACTCTACCCCACCTAAATGCAGAGCTCAGGGAAGGCTAGATTGGCCATGACACCAGACCCAGGTGATGCACAAAAGGAAGAATATGTATTCCCCCTATATTAGTCAGGGTTCTCCAGAGAAACAAAACCAGTAGGATCTACACAGACATATTTAAGAGGAGATTATTATAGGAAATGGCTAATGTGGTTATGGAGACCAAGAAGTCCCATGGTCTGCTGTGTGTCACCTGGAGAAGTGGGAAAGCCAGTGGTGTAATTCAGTGCAAATCTAAAGGCCTGTGCAATGGGTGCTGAAGGCAAAAGTCCTGGTCTGAGTCTGAACACCTGAGAACCAGGAACACTGATGTCCAAGGGCAGGAGAAGAAGCATGTCTGAGTTCAAGTAAAGAGAATGAATCCACCCTTCCTCCACCCTTTTGTTCTATTTGAGCCCTTAAGAGATGCAATGATGCCCACCTGTGTCAGTGACTGTCATTTTCCTTACTCAGTCTACCCATTCAAATGCTAATGTCTTCTGAAGGCACCCTCCCAGACACACCTGGAAAAAATGTTTTACCAGCTGTTCAGGCATCTCTTAGCCCAGTCAAGTTGACACATAAAATTAATCATTAGACATCCCCCCCCTCAACCTCCTAACCCCTGTAATACCCAAACCAATCATGGACCAATATCTAAGACTTCCTTCATGGGTAGAAGCAGCCCCTTTAGGGCTCTCACCCTGTGAGAGGCTTCAGCCACCTGGATAGCCCCAAGAGGAAGGCACAGAACCAGGGACACAGATCATGAACAACCCAGTCAATGTGAGAGGACACTCATGACTTCCCCTGTAGGGTGACAGGTGTCCTCATGGAGTAGATTCAAGAGCAAAGGTGGGACAGACAAGGAGGGGCATTTACTCAGGGCAATGGGAAGGACGTAAGGACAGGCTTCCTGGAGGAAATGATATCTCAGTTCAAGCCTGAAGGGTTAGTGGAAGATGAACCTGGTGAAGGAGTCAAAGTGAAGAGGGTGTGAGTGCGGTGACGACATGCACTACAGCTGGGAGGCGAGAATGTGTCTGGTTCAACTGGGTGTAGAGCATGAAGCGGAGGTCAGGAGACAAAGGCCAGAGAGGAGACAGGGCTGGGGTGAAGAGTGTTGTAACCTTCATCAAAGTTTGCACTCTCCAAATATAATGTTATTGGCTATTTTGGAAAAAGTATATGGCTGGGAGGATGGAGTGATGGAAGATGAGAAGTTCTGGGATATCACAGCAACCCTGAAGCAGAGCTACAAGCTGGCCCCCGCGAAGGCTGCGGTGTTTAGTTCTCCTTCTGATCACCTAGTCCCACAAGGCCAGTGGCAAAGAGGAGCCTAAACTCCTAGACTCAGTGCTCTTTCCAGTTTGTGAGCTCACCCTGAGGACACAGAGATGTTCCCTTCATCCATCCAGTGTTTCTTACCTGCTCTAGTCACTTCATATAGACACATACACACTCTAAGTGCAGCACAGCACATAACAACGCTAAAGGCCCTTGAACCTCCAAGTCCCAGAGGAAAGACCTCTCCAGGCTAACATACTTGAAAGAATTTCTTAACACCAGATATTTTTTTCTTGGATTGATATTTTTCTTGATTCAATTGATTTCTTGATTGATTTTTCTTGGATTGATATTTTTTTCCCATCATCATATGAAAAAATGAGGATTTCAGGTGCCTGGGTGACTCAGTCTGCCAGTTAAGCGTCTGCCTTCAGCTCAGACCATGATCCCAGGGTGCTGAGATTGAGTCCTGAGTCGCGTCGGGCTCCCTGCACAGCAGGGAGTCTTTTTCTCCTTCAGCCTGTCACTCCCCCTGCTTGTGTTCTCTCTCTCAAAGAAATAAATAAAATCTTGTTTAAAAAAATGAGGATTTCAAGCAAGCTGCTATGAGATTCAGGGTGTGACCCTCAGAAATCCCAGAGTACAGAGGTCTACAGCCCAGATGTGACAGGGCAGATACTCTCCCGGAAAACGGGTCACACACTTGCTTCCTGAGTGCAGGGCCTGTTGAAGTGTGGCTTGAGTGACAGGGAGGAGGAGGGAGGGTGGCTCTCCGCAGGGAACCCAGTGGAACCCCTTGGTGACAGCTTTGGTGTAGGAGGGAAGAGGAGGGGAGATTAATGTCAGAAATTGGAAAGAAGGTAAGTGGAGCCCCTACCTGTGTGTATTTTAAGCACTTTCTCTGTCTACCAGTCAGATGAGGGTTGAATTGTGACTTGACTCAGTGTCCCCAAATGCCAGCAACCTGTTGCAAGACCCCTTCTAGTGACTTACACTGAAGAATGCTTATTACAAGTCCTTTTTCCTTTTTTCTGAGATGTCGTTTGATTAACATGAAGAATGCAGCCCATCTGCACACAGAAATCCGCATGCCGATGTGGACAGCCTTGTTCCACCCTGATGTGCTGGAAGGCTGGGGATGAGGCATGAGAGCACAGGGACCCTCGGGACCCATCCCTGTGCTACTTGTGCGAAGATAATGGGGACCTTTTTCCTGACAGTTTCTTGGAAGCCTGGAATGTCTACAGTCACTGACACCTCAAATGCCGGTCCTGGCCGGATGGCTTAAACCCCATCCCATTTGTTCAGAAAAGTAACAGTTGCCTTGGCTTAGACATATTCTTTATGGAAGTTTCTATAATTGGCTGTCTCGGAGACACACACAATGGGCTTACATTAGTAACAATACAACAGCATATTAAGTTAAATTACATTTCAAAAGCCATTATCTACCTCAGAAGTCTTTCCCAGTAGGTCTGGAAGATGAGGCTGGATGGTTCCCAGCTGAGTCATTACCCAGGGCCTCTCCGGTGAAATCAGCAGGTGGGAAGGCAGGGACAGATGGGACAGAGGGAGTCACCAGAGATCTAAAAATGGAGCTGAGATCCTCGGGCATATCTTGTAGCCTGAGATCCTGTTGTCTAGCTGCGGTCCTCTGTCTTGGGTTGTTCATCTCAGCATCCTTATGCCAGAGGCCGTGGCTGTGACAGATGGGGCATGGACTCCCGAGTCACACAGATGTGAGTTCAAGTCCTGGCTTTGCCGCCTTGAGTTGAGGGATGTAGAGAATTTTACTTTACCTTTCTGAACTTCCGTTTATTTCAGGAAAATAAAAATAGACACACAGGTCATCAGACTGTTGTGAAAATTAAGTTGGACAGTGTCATTAAGTACCTGGCACATGATACGTATGCAACAATGGTCTTTTCTGGCCTCCACTGGACATAAAATATACCTTACCCTCAGGGCTCTTTCCTTGCCCCAGAAATTATCTCTGTCCGGTTGGCGGGCTCATCTCCCTCTTACCCACCCTAATAAGAAAATGGCTAGTATTTACTGAGCAGTTATTAACAAGTTATTAACAAGTTACTCACAATCCATAGGTGGTGAGTGATAAATCTGGAGGGATGGGGGGAGTGGTCAGCACATGATGTCCTAGAGTCTCATAAATGAAGCCATTCAACATCCAGTAGATGATGAGATACAGGGGTTGAGTGAGGGGGTGAGTGAGACTATGGAGTGGAAAAGATCGAAGATTCCAGAAACCATGCACCAACCACTAGTCCATACTGCCTGTCTTTAAAGGTTTAGAGACAGTTGGAGAGAGAAGACATGGAAATACAAGCCAGGTGCAGCCACAGGACTACGAGATTACGATTAGCTGGGGGACAAGAGTGTGCAGCCAACGCCAGTTCAGGTGGCCAACATCTGGCAATGCAAAGACCAGAGGAAACAAGTTTGGGAAAATAGCATGACTCAATTACTGTGAAGATCTTTTACCTGGGTTTTGGTTCTCCCAAGAAGCTGAATATAGAATCAGAAATGTAGATTTTAGTCCCAACTCTTCTGTTGTTATTGCTGTTGTTGTTGTTGTTGTTATTTATTGAGAGAGAGAGAGAGAGAGAGACAGAGTGCATGAGTGGGGGGAGGGGCAGGGGGAGAGAAAGATTCTTAAGCCCCTGGAGGGTAGAAACTATATCTTGTATGTCTACCTTCCCTAGTTCTCAACACTGTCCTGCTCAAGTTGTCTCATCTTCCTTCTCCAAGCTCACGGATTCCTATGCCTTCTTTAAGATCCACTCAAATGCTAACCCCTCCATCTATAGGGCTGGGCAATGCAAACCTGGCTTCCTACCCCGCCTAGGGGGGCAGTGCTGTGGTTAGGAGCACACACTTTCAAATCTGAGTTCAAACCCAAAACTCTATCAACTCAAAAATTGTGTAACACTGAGAAATTTATTCAACCTCTCTAAGCCTGATCCTTCAGGGCACCTTTTATAGCAAATAAGTTAATACACGTAAAGCATGCAGCACAGTGTTGGGCATATATATTCAATGCTGAATCAGTGTTACCTTAATAATAATACCTTGCTTTAAGCTCCCTGAAAACAAGACCTGCATCTTGATCTTGGTTTCCCTGGTGCCTACACCATGCCTGGTATATAGTAGATGTTCAGTATACGTCTGTGGGCTGCATAAATGAATATGCATTTAATATTCAATAAATAGTGAGTTCATTTATTGACTGTTGGTTGGTTGTTGGTTGGTTGGTTGGTTGGTTGGCTGGATGGATGAATAGAGGTATGGATGGTCTGACAGGTACTTTGTTGCTGACTGGTTGCATGAATAAGTAAATCAGTAGCTATTCAATATATGTTGGCTGGTGAGTTCATTGCTTAAAACAAATGAATGAATAAGGAAATGAATGAATAATAGGTATTTAATAAGAAGGTTGGTTGTTTGCATGGTTGAATTAACAAACAGATTTTCCACAAATAGCAGATGTTCCATAAATGTTGGCTGGTTGAATGAAAGAACAAACATCCCTAAAAATATAACAACAGCCTGGAGCCAAAGCCAGAGAGGCCATAGCTAGAGGATTGGAAGGAGAGAAGGAGGATAGAGACTGCCCCCCATCAACGGCCTCAGAGGTGGTTCCCTTCTGCCTGTCATTTCTGAAGCTCTCCCCTCCACCCCTCAGCTGTTTCTGCATATGGCCTGGGGCTACAGTGTATAGGCTATGGGAATGCGGGGGTGGGGAGAGGACTGGAGGTGGGTCACCCTGACCCTCTTCTCCCCACTCAGCCAAGGACCAGCCTGCACAGACCCCAGAGGCCCCCAGGCTGGCCTCCCTGCCTCACCCCTGGGTGGGGGTGCGGGGCTGCACCTCTGAGCACAGTAGGAGTGAATTCAATATTACCTCAGCCCCCCAGGGGCAGGGATGTCAGCTAATTGGCTCACACATCCTTGGCCCTATGCCTTGGCCCCACTTTTCCCCCGAGGCAGCCTCAGCGGCTCACATCTCTAGTTAATGAATTATTTTGCAACATGTCTGGAGATGCATGAACTAGAAATCTTAAGCATGTTGGAGGATTTTGCCATTTCCATTAAATATGCCATTCATTTGGTGAGTAATTAAATGTGTGATAATGGGCTCTAATTTCCATCTTAAATGACTTCCTAGGAGCAGCAGAAAGGGAGATGCAGGGTGTTTCTCGAAGACTTTTCCCCCAACCCTAAAGCTTTTTTAGCATGCAGATGAAGGGAGAATTTCGGTAAAATACAGTTGGTTTTCATCCTGTTCCACCTGTTGGGGAAAGAGACAAGAGCCTACAACACAGTAACAAACCTGACCCCAAAGCGCCAGGGGAGCCTGGGGACAACCTGAGGGGCGGAGGGGTTGAGCAGCAGCAGTAGCTGGGGGGCAGTGAGGAGGGAGCCTCTCTGCAGGCCCCAGAACCTCCCCTTCCTCTGCCTACTTCCCGCTCCGCACAGGTATTTGGATGTAAGCACACACGCGCACACGCACACACGCAACACGGGACTGGCCTTCTCACCCTCGAAACCCGGGGCCTGAGCAAGCGGCAGGGAGGTTGCCAAGAAGCAGGAGGGAAGCAGTGGCGTCCACACAAGGAATGAAAAGAGCCGGGAGTAAAATGCCCCCTCCTTGGGAAGCAGTGTGGGCTCAGAAGTCAGAAACATCCGGGCTCCAGTTCAACGCCGGGACTTGCTGTGAGAACACAGCGGAGTCACTTTGCCTCTCTGAGCCCCAGGTTCCTCATCTGGAAGACGGGAGTAGTCAAACCCCACCAAGAAGAGAATTGCAGCGATCAAAGGATAAACCAAGGGTAAAGGCCCGTGGTAGCAAGTTCTCAATAAATCACATTCCCTCCTGCCCTTCTTCCCTTCATCTGGCATCGAGGCCAGGCCCGCCTGGGTCAGCCTGCAATTCCAGGCCCCCAGCAGGCACTCACCCTCTGGAGGTGCCCTGATTCCTCCCTACTCTGCAGCATCATCCCTCGGTCCACCTTGCCCTGGGCCCGGTCCTGCCCCCTCCTTGGTCCATCTGCAGGACAGCCCCAGCATTTCCAGGGGAATGAGCCTTTCAGCCTTTAAACTGAGGCAGGCCTGAAGTTGCAGAGAGGCTGAAGAGGCCTGGAGGAACTGGGCTCTTGAAGCAGACACGAAGGTTGCACAAGGCACGAGGCAGGGCTGAAAAGGCTAAGACCGGGCCATGGATTTTCTAGCATGGTCTGTTGTGAGTTCACAGACTTCCTGGCCAGCCTCCAGAGGGAGTCCTCCCTCAGTGACTCTCCAGAGGCTGACGTCTAGGGGCCTGGAGTCAGGCTGTCCTGAGTTTGGAGGGCCCAGCAGAGGGGCTGTCCCTGACTGGGTCTCTCCTCAGCTTGGCAGAGCCTGTGAGTGTGTGCGAGGGTGCCGGGACGGGGCTGAGGGCACTAACTCAGGCCATCTCCCTGCTCCTCTGGTTGATCCACGCTTGGGGCATCTGGAAGGGAGATAAGTACATAACTCCAAGGACACCAACCTCAGATGCTCTCTCAGGATCTCAAGCCAGGAGATGGACTGCATAATGGCCTGGCTGGAAATAGACTTGGGGTAGAGGTAGAGTGAAGACAAAATGGAAAAAAAAAAAAATCTGGTTGACTCAAAGCAGAGGCTCCACTCAAATAAAAAAGGAGTTACGGATGAAGCTGTGCTGGGAGGGGGCGTGGAGTTGCTTCTGAGGTGAGAGCAGAGACTAGAACTGAAAGGGGCCCCGAAGACAGTTACCCAACTATAGGGCCTGGGCCCCATTCAGTGAGGTGAAGGGGGCGGCCCGTATCTCCCTCAAGCCCTGCGGGGTCTGCCCCAAAGTTCTTCCATTTACTTATCCTTCCAGCTCTCACTCTTTGCTCCCTCGATTACTCAACTAATCTCTCGGGACTGTCAACTTCACACAAAGCAGACTCTTCTCATGACAGATGTCTCGGGTAATAGAAGCAGCCAGACCTGGGTGGAGTCCCTGTTCTGTCCTTACTGGTTTTATGACTTTGGTTCAGTTCCTTGAGGTCCCTGGGCCTCGGCTGGGTACGTCTCTGGAATAGGATCGTTGTGCAGATGAAAAGAGGAAATACCTACAAAGCGCTGATCGTGACGTCAGGCACACAGTTGTGTGTGAACTAAGAGAATAGTCATTGCTGTTGCTATGAACACAACACACTCAGACATTGAGATGCTCAAAACGCAATTATTCCTTTGGAAAATCAGCACATAGGAGACACCATATAAAATTGTGTCTCCAAGGAAAAGAGGGTTCTGTTCTTTTTATTGTCTCTAGCATGCATGGTAAGGTTTTACACATAACAAGAATTCAGTAGCTATTTGATAAATGGAGTTAAATTCCTTAATGACCAGGGATGAACCATTTTGGTGCAGTTGATGGAGAATATGACCTTATTCAGGGGCACTGGGCTGGAGAGGCGGCCATTTGAGTTGGGGCATATGATTTTTCTTAAAGATGTAGGACATAAAACGTTACACGTAGGCTGCCGGGTAGTAGCACTACAACAGTCATCTCTTATCTTTTGTGCAATATTCAATCCTTCCTGGAGCAGTGCTGACATGCAAAGCAATTCCTCCTTGTGAAGAGGAAAGGAGAGGTGTTGAGGCAGAGCTGGGCAGATTTCATAAAGTCCTAGGGTATGATCCCTGTTCAGTGGGGAGTCCACTGCTGCTTCTCCATCTGCCCTCCCCCCTGCCCCTCCTGCTCTCGCTCTCTCTCAAATAAATATATAAAGTCTTTTTAAAAAAGAAAACAGGATAATAAGGCAATTTCAGATGGTAATAAGAGCTGCAAAGATTGTCACAAATGAGGGATTTTAGGGGGAAAATACAGGACAAAGTGCATCAGCGGAATCTAGGACTGGGCTGTATGAGTCAGACGCTGACGTGCTCAGAGACTCGGGGAAAGGAGAAACACGGGCAGAGGATATCTGGGACACTTCATGGCAGTGGAGCCCCAAATTAGGCCTTGAACAAAGGTGAGAATCCGGCGGAGTGAAGGGCTCAGGAGCCAGGTCTTCCCCCCATGAAGTCCACAACAAGGGAAATGGGAGTTGGGTGGGTTTATTGAGCAACTAACTATTAAGCCAGATGCTATCACATCTGTCACAGCTCATTCCACAGAAATAATGTGAGGGCGCGGGCACAGGGAAGAGATGGGACTACCGCAGAGAGGGGTGCAGTGAGGGGCAGGGTCAGAGGAGCGACAGTTAAGGCAGACCCTGCCTGCTGGGCCGGGAAACTACCCCTGACTTTCCAGGTGCTGCCACAGCACTGTTCCATGATCGCTCCATAACGTGAGCTAAGCCAGGAGCGACCTGAGAGCAGAGACCGTTTCCACATCACCGCAGTGGTTCCCAGACTTCAGCGTGCCCCAGGGGGCTTACTCAAACCCCGGACGGTAAGGCCCTGCTCCCAGAGTGTCTCACTCAGTAGGTCTTGGGTTAGGCCTGAGAATTCGCATTTCTCACAAGCTCCCAGCCTCACAAATGGCCCTCATCATACTTGCTTCACGAGCAGGTTTCCTCCCACACTGAACAGAGCTGGCTTGTGTGACCCACAGGATACTGTGGAAATGATGGTGTGGGACTTCCGGACGAGGTCACAAAAGACACTGCAGCTGGCCACTTTTCTCTCAGACTCTCCCAGCCACCACACTGGGAGGGCACTCCACAACCTTGGGGAGAGGTGCACAGGGGTTGGGACCGGAGCCTCCCACCAGCAACCAACACTCACGTGTCAGCCGCGTGAATGGGCCACCCCGTAGGCAGGCCCTCCAGGCCCTCTCAAGCCTCCTGCCTGCAGCCCCAGCAGCGCCGTGACAGGCCCGAAGCCAGAAGCTGCAGAAACTGTGAGGGCTCAGAGATGGAGGCCACTCAGTCCGGGGGCCGTGGGTTAGGCAGCCACAGGCCACTAACACATCAGATGGGGCAGACGCAGTGGGCCCAGGGGCTGCACTTGGAGAACGACCGCGTTATTTTAACCATGTACCTAGCATGTGCCTGGCATACAGGATGCACTCAACGAAGTTTTTTTCTTTAATTCGTGAGCCAGTGGGCAGGTGACTGAAAGAAGGCGAGTGACTTTCAGCTACGAGCGCCACAGAGCCGTGGAGTTGGGGAACACGAGGGTGACGGAGACATTTGGGGCTACTTGCTGAGAAGGGTCTGTAGAGCTGTGGTTTGCTGAGGGGCCCAGACTATGGTGCAGTGGGCACTCCAGTTTCCAGCTTCTCTGTCCAGGGACTTGGCAGGCAGGGACGCCCAGTCCTGGGGACTGGTCTCTCCAGTCCTCCTTTGAGCCCACAGAAGACCTGCCGGGACATCCACCCAGCCCTGCCTTGTTACAGCCATCAGGGTCTATCAGTCCTCTCCCCGCTCTCCTCTGTCAGCTCCTTTGTCTCCTTTGTCAGCTGCTGGCCCCGGGATGACTCTGCCTCCTCCCAGCCCAGGATGCTTTCTCCCTTCCACAGTACTCCTATGAAGTAGTGCACAGCACAACGCCACAAATATTTACCAAGCACCAGCCGCCTGTGCCAGCCAGCACTAGACTAAGCATCTAGTGACAGATAAGACCCATGTCCATGTGAAAGGTTTCTAGTAAAGACTGCAAAGTCCTCAGGACCAGCATCCCTGACTTCACTCTAATCCCTCTGTGCCCAACTCCAACCCCCACCCGCCACCCAACCCCATTCGACGATGCCATCTCTTTGGGGCCGGTGTGGGGATGGGGGCTGTGACCAGCGGCAATTAGCTAGGCACCACCTCACTCAGTGGCAGAAACATGCAGATGTTAAACGAGGGTGCTCGGTCAGAGGGGTGCTCTCATCTCAACCCTAGCCCAGGACAAGTTCTCTGCTCCTCTAAATACTTGACGATTGCATTTGCCGCTGGCCTGGAGTCTCGGAAGAAGCTGACTTCACTTTGATGTTTTGCCAGCTCTCTCTCTCTTGCCGTACTGGTCTCAGTCACTCTGCCAGGCTCCGGACTTGTTTGTTTTCCCTTGTATTTCTGCTCAGGGTGTTTGCGCAGCAATACTCAGGATTCAGTTGGGATTTCTGAAAAACCCCGTATCTGATATATCTGATATGCTGCAGAAGCTTGGGGGTGTCTGGCTCACTTCTGAGCAGAGCCTGGGGTGCAGAGCCATTTATTTTCGGCATTGTTACGGCCAGCGTAAGCCAGCCCACCCAAGCCCCCTTCTCTCCTGTGGGGCTCAGAGGTCACTTTCCAGGATGCCCAGAGTCTTCAAGACAAGTGGAGGAAGCCTCAGCCTCTCCCAAGCCTTCCACACAGGAGCTCTGGAGTTATCTGATGATCCCAGGAAACTTCCAGAGAAACTCTCAGTCCACGAGGAAGCCACCCACATGGTCCCACAAAGGACACAGACCACCCGGGTCAACTCAGGCAGTGCCGACCCCAGGAACATTTCAGCCCTGCCTGTTCGGGCTCTCACAGTCTGACTTCTGGCCCCTTCCCTGAGGCTGCTTTCTGTCACAAAAGCCCCTCAGACCACGTCAGTCCAAATCAGAACATTCGATCTCCCCCTCTATCTGCTCACATTCATTAATATCGCCACCAACCAGCAAGTCTTTAAGTATTGGGAAGCTCCTGGTGGGTAAACGCTTTCCAAAACCCTGATGCTCACTTGAAACTTCAAATGCCGCCATTGTCAACCCACGTTGCTTCCCTCAACTTGCCGGCTCACTCTGTGCATTTTTGTTAATGTCTGCAAAATATCAAATCTGAATAACTATGGTTTTTCTGTCAATATATCTCAGAAGTAGAATGGTGTTCCGTTTCTGAAAAAAGTGGCTAGTTCAGCTCACAGCTCAGAATTCGAGGGCTTTTCCTAAACACGCCCACTGCCTTTCCAAGCGCAGCAGAAGGGCTACATGGGGTGCTCTGCACAGGCTTAAAGTCTTGTCTGAAAAGTCGAGAGGTAATAAAATGGTACTCTATACCTTCATCAAAGATACGCTTTAGTGCAACTGGATGTCTTTTTTCAAAGGCGAGTATGTGGCAGTGAAAAATAGGGTGGAAAACCACTAGAACGTTTTGGTGGCATTGCCTTGATCTGGGCCTAGGTGTCAGCGGTTTTATCTGCCACTATTTTTGAAGTGGCAACACCACAAAAAGGGCAAATGAGATCTTAGTATTATCATGAAAAGAGTTTCAACCCTAGAGATCCCTTGAAGGCATCTCAGAGCCCAGGGGTCCTCAGACCATATTCTTAAGTACTGCTGGGCCAGAGCAAAAATGATTAGCTAGGTCAACCAGATTCCCTCTCTGAGGGGTTTAAACCAAGAAATGCTTAACCAACAAGGTAGCTAACAGCAAGAAGTGAACTGGAGAATGGTAGCCTGCTCAGATCAGAGCAGCAGCGCCCCTGTCCTGGGTGGGCCTCACACCTCAGGGGGGCCAGTACTTCATCTCTCATGCCTAAGACCTGTGGTGAGGGAGGCTAGCAGTATCATCTAGAGGGAGCACCCCAAGCCTGGACTAGGACTTGCAAAGGTCCTGTTTTCTGCTTCTTCCCTTTGGGAACCTCACAGATCTTCTACATCATATGTGGGATTAACCAGATTCCCTGAGAGCTCTAGGCTCAGAGCAATGTGGTTGTCTTATGCCCTCAGCCTGGTGAGAGGACTGCTACTGTTAGCCAATGCAGTACTTCTTTCATGGGATTACAGAAGGTTAGGTGATCAGGATGGTATCATTATATTTCTTTTAGTGACACTCACTCCGTCAGGCACAAGATGAGTTCGGGACTTCAGGCTACCAAAGGTCCATCACCAATCCTTGGGCTCATGTATCAGCTCTCATCCATCTGTGTTCATCCATGGAACTCCCTTTAGTCTGCAGCACCCAAAGACAGCGGGAGCACTGATGCTCCCCCACCATTAGCATCTCTGCTTTCTGCAAGCTCCATACACATGTCAGACCATCCTGTGGGGATGACTGGGCCATCTCCTCCAACGGCTTTGGAGATAATGATTCCACCATGCCAACAGGCCATTCTTATCAATGTCTTCTCTTGATTCTGGTGGATGTGATGACATCAGATTCTTTCAGGTTAGTCTTCCACCATTCAAAACAAAGGACTTTCCATTTCTTCCACTTGTGTGTCCTTCATCTATCCTCCCTGCAGGGGACAGTGTATAGAATACTGGAGTGAAGTCAACAATGAAAGAGATCATATTCCAAAGCACCTGAAGAAGTCAAAAGAAGACATGATTGGGGATGTCTTAAATTCACCTTCATTCTTTAAGGACACTTCATTTTTTAAGGACACTTGTGCTGGATATAAACTTCTTGGCTGACATTCTCTCTTTTAGGATGCTGAATCCCATGCCTTTGGGCCTCCATGAGTTCTCATGAGAAGGCAGCTGCTAACCCCATGGAGGAGCCCTTGTAAATGATGAGTCACTTCTCTCTTGCCACTTTCAAGGTTCTCTGTCTTTGGCTTTTGATTATTTGACTATAATGCATTTAGGTATGAATCTCTTGGAGACTGTCCTACTTGGAGTTTGTCAGGCTTTTGTAGGGATAGATTAATGTTTTCAGTCAAATTTGTTTTCGGCCATTATTCCTTTAGATTTTCTCTCTGTCCTCTTTCTGTCATTCCTCTCTTTCTGGGACTCCTGGTATGTATGTTAGCGACCTGATGGTGTCCCACAGGTCTGAGCTCTGAGCTGGGTCAAATAAAGATAAGCCTTGAGAATGGCTCTCTTAAGGAGCTTCCATATGACCCAAACAATAACACTTTTTTGGGTACAGTGTTTTTTGGTGAGTCCAAACTCATTCTGCCCTCTTCTGTGGCTACTAAGCTGCTGGTTTTACAGGAAACATAGTTGTGAGGCTGCCGGCTTCTAAGGTTACTGTGGAGCTGGGGAGAGGGGGATGGGAAGAGGGGAAGACAAAATACCACAAAAATATGGTGTTCTTGCTGACATTTGGCCATTTCTTGTGTAAATGATCCTCAAATTGTTGTAGATCTTGGTTAAATTCCAGAATTCTAGAAAAGTTGATTTTGACTATTTTTGCCAGTGTTCTCATTGTGTTTATGGAGAAGATTTTTGAAAGTCCCTCCTCCACCATTCTAGAAGTGCTTTAAATGGGACACCCTGTTCCTGGTAATAGCCTTATCTGAAAGAATGTCAGTGAGGTAGAACATGAGCCATGGCTCAAACCAAAGGAAACAGAAACTGAGTAAGATGAGGAAGAACAAGCAGAAGCTACAAGTCAGATGAAAAACATAGAGTATCGGGGAAGCATGTCAGCTGGTGGAAAGCAGAATAAAGAGCAGATCCACGGAGTTGCTGAGTCATATAGTGGCCAAACATTAGAGGAAATGCACACACATTGCTGCTGCTGATGTCCCTTCAGACACCTTGAAATCAGAAACACCCACCTGTTTCTGCTCTTCCTAAGATCTGTTCAGCCTCTCTTGGGATCTTTAAAATTAAGTCCCTATAAAATGAAGTAATTAGAGTGAGTCACTCTTCCTTCTAACCAAAAGAGGCTAATAAAATAGCCAGATGGAGAAAAGGGAAGGTAATCCCGGGCAGAGAATTTAGCACAGACAATGGCACAGCCAAATCATAAAACAGTCTGGAATGTTTGAAAAGATAGACCATGAGAGCCAGAAAGGAAAAAAAAGGCTGAGAAGCTGAAGAAAAGAAATAGGCAGAAGAACAAGGATTGTATCATTGTTGTGGTTAAAGGAGATGCTCGAGAAACCTGGGAAACGTGGGCTCTGGGGGTTTCTGTGAGGGGAAGGCAGGGCACAGTTTTGCAACCTGGATTTTCAGGCATACACCAAGGTTTGATACTCCTGAAGCTGAGTTAATACCTAGAGAATCCAGACCAAAAGGACCCGTTCTTCCGAGCAGAAATGCTCAAAATGTTCTGCCAGGACCAGCAGCACCAACGCCACCTGGGACTTTGTTAGAGATGAAAATTCTCAAGCCCCCGTCTAATCCTACAGAACCGGAAACTGCATTTTAAAATCTCTCCAGGTGAATCTGATACATGCTAAAGAACCACAGGTCTGAGAGAGGTCTCTGCTTGGACCTAGTGGGGGAAAGTCCGGGTAGAACTAGAGAGACACACGTACCCACAACTTGGCAAGGGGAGACACTCACCCTCTATGAGCCCACCTGCATGCGGCTGAGACGGAGGAAGCCTCACTCCTGGTCACAGGACTCTGCGTCTCCATCACTGGTTTAGGGTGGAAGTGTGGAGGAAGGAGATGGAGAAGGGAGCATTGCATATGGTAAGGACAATGAACTTGAGCCCCTCATAAGCAGAAGGATCCAGAATATCCTCGGTCCAAACTTATCTTAGCATTATTGCAGGATCCCACCTTAGTCTTCTAGCTGATCAGAGCTGCACGTCCTGATTTCAACATCAACTCAAGATTGTGAAAGCAGGAGGCGGAACCGTTCTCCCCCAGACTATGTCTCTTATCCCCTAAACCTGGGACTAGAATGTTTGGGATTAACTTGGTCAATCCCGAGACAGCTCCACCTCTCCTCCTCCCTCAACGGCAGGCCTGCGTGCAGAACCAGCTCGCTCCTCAGCCTTCGGCAGCTTGGATCACATAGTTTATTGATCCTAAACATTAGAATCAACAGAGGAGCTTTCAAAAAAAGTTTTAAGTCTGAGTCCCGGCCCAGAGTAATTAAATCAGAATTTCTGACGTGGGCCTATCGCCGGTATTTTTAGGGTGATTGCCATGGTGAGTCTAACACACAGCCAGGGTTGGGAACCACCGATGACTGTGGTTCCCCTGGGAATCCCATCCTCCTGCCATGAAGGAGGAACCCGCTGGGCAGGGGCAGGGCAGCTGTGACAGAACACACCAGGAACTGCAGGTGCCTGGGTAGCACAAAGGGTTTAAGAGCTGGAGCGAGGGAACTGGGACTAGATGGTGGGAGGACCTGGATTGTGCTGGAGGGTCCATACTCAGCTGAGGAGTTCCAACGTTATCCCGAGGACACTGGAGAGCTGTAGACAGACCTGATTCAGGAAAAATCACAAGGTGGTGGCAGCGTAGCGTGAGGACCACGGGAAGGGAGCCGGTACTGAGCCGTGTAGTTAGTATGTTTGGCTCAGTGCCGGCTACAACGGAGGTATCCCAAGAGCACTGGCTCCCTCCCTGCTCTTTACAACTAGGAGTAGTGGTCTGGCCACATGGAAAGAGACCACGCCCTCGTTCTCAGAGCCGCCGCTAGGTTGGAACCAGCTCCCTGTTGACGGAGAGGCCTGAGCTCGGGATGCTCTGCTGGAGTTGACACCTAGAGGTGTGTGGGCTGTGAGTAGGGGTATGAGATCTCGGAACATGATGCTCGGACAACCCCGGGGATGGGGGTGGCACTTGGGAACCTGAGCCCTCGAGGGTCACGTGGCAATCGTGACTTGTGCTCACGTGGGTACGCAGGGAAACCAGGAGTCCGGGGAGGCTGCTGAACTCCCCCGTAGTGATCCCACAAGGTCAAGCAGCTCCCCCGAACCTCTTTATTCCCCTCACTAGCTCTTTTGCTCTCCACGCTCCAAGAACTCATTAAATCCTTCCTTGATGTGATCTTCACTCTCTGATGTGAACATCAGAGATAACAAGCTCTCCTAGCAAGAGATTCCTTTTGTTCATGCTAAAATAAACTCCAAATTCAGCTTTGAAACCCAGCCAACAGGTCAGCTGCCACCCTGACCATGACCTGCTTCTAATGTGTGCTGTTCCTGCCAATGCACCAGCCCGGTGCATTGAAGACAATAACGTGTCTTCATTTATTCAGTCCGCTCAGCTCGGCATTTGTTCTCCAGAAAATCCAGCCTGGCCTCTCGGGACCTTGTCTTAATAGACTGGTTTTGCAATGGCTGCCCCCACCCTGCTGTTTCCTATCAATTTAACATGTTGCCAACTCACTTTCATTACATTCTCCTCTTAAGCTTCTCAACCTCTTACTTTCGGTGGAGGCTTAATGGGCTGCTTCTCTCTACTTGGAAGGACCAATGCCAGAAAAGGGTGTACCTGAGGAGGACCTGGGAGCCAGGACCACCCCTCACCCAAAGTTTCAGCATCCCCCCACCTTCTCTGTCCTGGGTCTTTCTCACCCTCTCTGTATCTTGGATCCTGCAATTAACAGAGAGACAAAGGTTGCCTGACTCACAGACCCCTAGAACAATTTCGGACTCCATAATACCTGATGTTTCCTGATAGGGCTCAAGCCCATCTCCAAAGAATACATTTCAACAAAGTTCACATGTATGTTAAGTCCCTTTCCCCCCTATACTGCCTATTGCTCAATTTCTACTAAAAGTCCACCTTGAACATCAGAAGAACCTATGTTTGGGGCACCTGGGTGGCTCAGTCGGTTAAGGATCTGACTCTCATCTCAGGGTGATGAGACTGAGCCCTGCGTCAATCCCTACATCTGACTCTAAGCTCAGTGGAGAGTCTGCTTGAGATTCTCTCTCTCTTTCTCTCCTGGTCCCTCTGCCCCTCCCCCCACTTGCACACATGTACTCTCTTTTTCTCTCTCAAATAAATAAATAAATCTTTTTTTTTTTTTAAAGGGAGAAAAAGAAGAGCCTATGTTCTGTGACTAGCATGGAAGATATTCTTGGGAAAAATTAAGGGGCAAATGCAATGTTCATTCCAATTAAGAGTTATTTGAGCTCAGGGGTCTAATGTAAACTCACTTTGAAGAGGAAAAGACAGCGCAGTGACTGGGTATGCAGGCTCTGGGGACAGACTATGGATTCAAAGCCCAGCTCTGCCACTTACTAGCTGTCTGACCTTGGGCAAGGCATTTCACCTCTTTGTGCCTCGATGGGGATAATGAGTAGCAATCATCTCATAATTGTTGCAAAGGTGAAGAGTGCTGATACACGTAGGGTGCATGAAGCACACACGGGACACAGCAGGTGCTCAGTAAAAGGAGCAGTTAACCAGTTTCCTCTGGGGTGGTGGGGGGGAGCGGGCTTTTGTGCTTTGCAGAAGTTCCATTAAATGTACATGGATAGAAGTTTCCCAATGGGCATGAGGTCTCTTGATAAACTGACGTTTTGCTTGGGTTCTCCCAATGTCCACAAATCACATATCAGACAAGTCCCTAGACTATACAGATGCCATATGCTGTTCAAAGGAAAGACGAACCCAATGTACTCAGTCCCCTTTCCCGCTCCCGCCAGTGCTGAGAAAAGTGCCTGTCAACGTCCAACTAAAGAAGTGTGTATTAACGTAACCCTAACTTATCAACGTTGGCCATGGGAGGACCAGCTGCTGTCACCCAGTGAATGACCAACACAAATAAGCCACTTAACACCCTTCACTCAGGGGAGGAATCATCTCGCATGTCTTCAGTTTCCTTATGTGGCTTGGGATTTCTCAAGTATTTTATTTAAATCTCACTTAAAATGTATTTTAGCCATCTAAACCATAATGAAAATGTGTTATATACCCAGTTTTGGTCCTTGGGGACCACCAGCCCGTTAACCTCGCTTACAAAATCAATTCATTTTTATACAGGCCTCTGAATGCAGTTTTCTTCCTTTAATTAAAATTGTCCTGAGACTGAAAGTCAAGATGTGCAAAACCCATTCCCATTACTAATAACTTCACCAGATAAGTCAGGATTCCTTGGTGCTATGCAGCTAAAACCCAAGTCCATAAAAAACCGGGATCCGAAGTGAATTGATGCATCGCCCCTGACTTCAGCTTCTCACACTCATCCAAACAGCATCTCTGTTCACACTGATTCTATACTAAGTCAGTATGGCCAGTTGGGAATTATAAAATAAATGCATGCCCATGAAATGCCGCTTTGTGTGATCTATTTAAGGGCTCCAAATCAAGATTTTTATCTTTAAAAGCAGTTTGAAACCTTACACTAATGGTTAGTGCCCCTCAAAGCACACCTGCATGTCTCTTCCAGCATCACCTCTCCGTTTTACACAATACCCTCATTATATGTGACCGTGGCTCTCTTCTGCCTCAGCAGTCTCCAAGGCTCCCTTCCCCTTCCCAGGAGACAACATGAGGACTCCTTGGCTTGGCTGCCGCACATTCACTGGTATCAGATCCTGTTCTGGGTCCGCAATCATAGAACCACTAGCACAGAACTACCAGCTCTTTCCCAGGAAATATCGAGTATTTCTGTATTGCTGTTCTCTTGGTCCCAAAGGCTCTTGTTCTCTCTTCCTCTCCTTGCTGTATCCCCGCCCCTGGCCCAGCTCAGTCCTGACATTCATCCGTCAAGGCCCAGCTCAGGCAGAGTCTCCTCACCCAGGCTCGTGCCTTTTTCACACTCTCATAGCCCCTTAAACACCTGGCCCTTCCCTGAAATGGTTCGTGTACGTCTCCAAGCTCCCTGCCTGACTTGGAGTTTCTGCTGAAACAGGGAAATACTTATCTCTACATTCTGGCACACAACAGGCATGTAACAAAAACAACGGAAGTTCAGGTGGGGATATGGGAGAAGGGAGGACGGAGGAAAGAGGGGATGGGCAGAGGTCAGCAGGATAGATCGGGGAGGACTGGCTCCTCTGTGGCAGCCATCCTGACAAGGCAGACACAAAACTAAATGTGGCCTCTCGTGCCAGGCGACCCAGCCCCTGGAAGTGTGCAAGACCTTCTAGATGAAGCTGTTCTGGACCACCTGTGTGACTATCCTGCTGCTTGCTCTGGCAAGATAATGAAGACAGACACTTTGGCAGGACGCTTAGTCTTTTCTACTACAAACACGATTCAGCCAAGGCTTGCCTTCTTGTGAATCAGAGGCAGTGTTTTGTTTTGGGGCTTTCTAATCGGCACAGATATGTTGGTATGGAAACCACACTTCTGAGATTATGATCGAAACATCATTTGCCTCCACCAGCTTTCCTGAAACCTTACATGCTGATAGTAGGTGGGAAATGTCTGCATTTACCACATCACTTCTTGCTGGCAACAAGCATCTTTCCGTAAATGGTTATAAAATAATTGTAGCCCACTCTTTCAAAATAGCTCTTATTTGTGTCTTTCAGCAAATAATAAATATAATCAGTTTTCAGAGCTTGCCTGTTACCAGATCATGAACCCCTTGAAGACAGTGCTATTTCGTTCAGTTCTGGGTGATCCAGGCTTACGATGGGGCATGACACCAAGAAAACATCCCGTAAGTGAGGCTTGACCGGCCAACCATGACAACTGGCAGATGTACCATCCGTTTCGGAAGCCACAGCCTTCTCCATTTGCCTAGCTCTGTGCAATCGCCAAAGCCTTCTCGTCATTTAATGGGACTTGGTCTTCCCATCTACTCTGAGTTGCGCAGGGCATGTTATTAGCCCCATTCCATACAGAAGAAAATAGGAACTCAGCCAAGTCCAGACACAGCTGGGCTCAATAAGAAGTGACGAGAATTGGATCAGAACCCAGGCTCCGGGGCTCCCGGGAGCAGCACTGCCCTCTGGTGGGCCTCCCTAAATGCCTCCCAGACATGGTGCAGCAGACACCCAAGCCACAGGCCTCACATCGGGCTATGACACCCCAAGTTTCCTCTTGTATTTATTCTCTTGTTTGATGAGCACCTTCTACGGTGATTTAGTTTGATATTAATGGGTGAGGACTGCTGTAACAGAAGACCGCAGGCTGCTTGGTTTAAAGGACAGAAATCTATTTCTCACCGTTCTGAAGCCCGAAGTCCAAGGCCAAGGCACCATCAGGGTCAGTTTCTGGTGAGAACTCTCTTCCTGGCTTGCAGGTGATCACCTTCTCAATGCGTCCTCCTGTGGCCTCTTCTCTGTGCTTGGGAGGAAAGAGAGAAGGCTGGTGTCCCTTCCTTTTCTTATAAGGACGCCAGGGAAGACCTCATTTGACCTTAATTACTACCTCCCAAGGGCCCTGTCTCCAAATATAGTCACACTGGGGGTTGGGGCTGCGACATATGCATTCGGGGAAGACAATCTGTCCATACGAGCTTAATCCAGATCTCTCCAAAACGCATACAGATTGTCTCCTGGCTCCTCTCCCACAGACCTTTCCTGACCCTACACATCCATTTTTCTAATTAGCATTGACTCACCATTTTAATGAATTCTGTTCTGTGAGAGAGTTCTGGAATACCATCCATTTGCACACTAGAGTTCTTCCCTGTGCTTATCTCTTAATTTCTGAGCAGGCACATGAGTGGGAATCATAATGAGTCATTCCATTTCTCCCCTGAGCCTGAGGGCAGGGACTGCCAGAGGAGCTGGGCTGATGTGAGGTGGAGGTCCCTGAAAGGTGGCTGGGTGAGGGGGGTGACTTTATCATACTTTAGAGCAGTAGGGGCACACGGGAGAGGGGGTCTACTTCTGCCATCTTACCTCGGTCTCACTCAATGGTAAGATGACCAGAAAGAGAAGCCTGCCCTCCTCTGGGCTGCTCACTTCGTAGGACCCTGTCCTGTAGGGCCAGCACCAATGAGGCAGGAGCCAGCCCATCCTGTGTGATCCCGAGAGCCTCATCTCACTTGCCTTACCCTAGGCCTGCCCCTGCTGTCCTGGCCCTCTTTGACCACTCCCTCCCTCAAGGGAGAAGCTCACAGGGCTGAGATAATGTGCCCACGCAGAGCCCACGTGCCCCCTTCTAGACCCTAGAATTCAAGTGGCCCTGAGGCTGCACAGGCCTCTTTCCCATTGGGCACAGCCCTAGGCAGGAGGAAAGCTCACGAGGCTATCCACCAGGCTCTGCGTAGGAGGGGCTGGATCAGGAGGTGGGAAGGAAAGGCGGCCCCCTGCTGGCCCTCCCCAGCCCATCGTGTTCCAGGAATGAACCCAAAGATTTGGATCTGGTCTTCCACAACTTGAAGAAGGTTTATTTGTCATGGCAAGACATTTTAAATGTATCTATTTGCTAGTTTGATGTCTGACTTTTAACCCTTTAGACAAAGGGTCTGTGGCCTTCCACCCACATTCCTGCCCTAAGCCCCACAAATGTTAGTGTGGACCAGGCAGAAGCAGGCTTCAGAGGCTA
This sequence comes from Enhydra lutris kenyoni, assembly GCF_002288905.1. Classification (NCBI taxonomy): domain Eukaryota; kingdom Metazoa; phylum Chordata; class Mammalia; order Carnivora; family Mustelidae; genus Enhydra; species Enhydra lutris. The sequence continues at coordinate 19,976,917 of NW_019154118.1, read as the reverse complement.
ACTTAAGAAGCCCCTGTAGGGAAATGACCACACACACATTCACACACACACACACACACACACACACATACAAACAGACAACTACAGGTCTTTGGTTCTCTTATATGACAACTGTGATGGTCACTGTGCTTATGATCAGGGCCATGAAGGATTACTTCCTAGTAATTTATGATCATGCCTGCTCGGGTAAAGTGTTGAGGTGGTGTGTGTGTGTGTGAGTGTGTGTGAGTGTGTGTGTGTGTGTGTGTGTGTAGTGGGGAGGAGGGAGCTAAATGTGGGGGGCCTGTACGTAGACACTGGCCAGAATTAGATCCACCTCTTCGGGGTTAGGGGAGATGTTCTGTGCGCCTCACACACAGGTAAACACACAAACACACACACAGGAGGGAGGAGCAAGATGGCGGAGGAGCAGGAGACTGAATATCATCAGGTCCCAGGAGTTGAGCATGATAGTTATCACACCATTCTGAACACCGACAGACTCAACAGGAGATGGAAGAGAAGAAGAGCGGCAATTCTACAAACAGAAGAGCGACCACTTTCTGGAAGGTAGGACGTGCAGAGAAGTGAATCCGAGGGGACAGATGGGAAGGTAGACCGCGGGGGGAGGGGCTGGCTCCCGGCAAGCAGGAGAGCAGCAGAGCACAGAATCGGAACTTTCAGAAGTCTGCTCCACTGAGGGACGCCGCTCTAGAGGCTAAGTGAGGGGTGGAGCCCTCGCGGGGACAGTGTGGTCTCAGGACCCGCGGGGTCACAGAAACACCAGGGGTGTCTGAGTGTGGCAGAGCTCGCAGGTATCAAAGCGGGGAAGTCGCTGCAGAGACGCAGCCAAGGGGCTTAAGGGGTTACCTTAAACCGTGATCCAAGGTACAGTCGGGCCACTGCTCTCCGAGCAGGAACCCCACAAGTGGCAGATCTGGGAAAACCCCCGCCTTCCTCCTCCGGGAGAAGCAGTGTGGGAGTGAGCGGCAGGAATCTGCTGGGTTTGGAGACTCCAAACAGGGCCATGCACTAGAGACAGAAACGCTCCGTCACAGACCGGAAGAGCACAAGTGTCGCTGGAGACCAGGGAGATGGGAGGGACTGACAGCTTTTCTCTGAGGGCGCACTGAGGAGTGGAGCCCTGAGCTCTCGGCTCTTCCGGTGAGATACTGGGCGCCGCCATCTTCATTCCCATCTCCAAAGCCCTATGGAAAGCGATCAGGGAACAAAAGCTCCTGAGAGCGTACCCTTAGCCTGGCCCTGGCAAGGGCAGTGCAATTCCGCCTCGGGCAAAGACATCTGAGAGTCACAGCAACAGGCTGCTGACCCAGAAGATCAGCAAGAACATCCAGCCAAGACCAAGCTCACCAATCAACGGTCAACGAAAGCTGCGGAAATGTGTAAGCCTGATGATTCACAGACCTGTACCCCTGGGGCAAATAATACATTATATGTTAATAAAAAATTTTTTTAAATAATAAAACATTAAAAAACTTGCTTCAAACTTAACTACTTCACATAGTAAATAAATTATGTGAATCTTAAAAAAAAGCACACACACACACAGACACGCACACAAAAACACACACAGACCACACATACACACAGACACACACAATACGGATCATATCACTTCCCAGGGGCCACCCCAGCCCCTCAGACTTTCCTCTCTTCCGCTGCCTCCCACCACCAGTTTTGACCCATTAGGACGACTACATAAAAAGTTGTCCATCTTTTGTTGGCCCCAGAAGCAGTACAGTGTTGCCAAGATATGGGTTGTATCACCTTGGACATGCACGTGGGGGTGACAGGGGACCCCGTCCAAGGTTGATGCCAGTGGAAAGGTTCCAAGCCCCAGCCCTAGCCCCAGGCCCACCCAGCTCCAGACTGGGCTAGGCCATGATAAAGGTCATATCTCGATTGTCATTACCAGGGCCATGAATGACAATGAACCCAACCTGGAACCCTTTCTTCTGAGGTCCTCATGGGCAGCACACCCCTCAGGCCCACCAAGTGCCCCTGGGTTTAGAGATTCTTGAACCCAAGCTGCTTGCTATGGGTTCATGCAGGCAAGAAGGTGGGAGAGGGGAGGGACCCTCTGGACCCTGGTGATGGGACAGTTGGCCTAGACAGCCCCTCGCAGCCTGGCCTGCAGCTCCCCAGGGTCCTTGCAGAAAGATGGCCAAGAGTCTTTCTCCCTGAGTCCCAGCCTCGCTCCCACCTGCTCTAGCCCCTCCTCGCCCGGATCCGCTGTGCAAATACAGGGCCACCACCGACTGTGGGAACAGTAAATTTTCCCTCACTCTTTTATTCATGCCCTCACCTCTGCAGACAGTGCTGAGGAAAAACAAACCCCACAAAATCCCTGCGGGCTCCAGCAGTCTGGCAGTCTCTTCTTTGCTCTTCTCTGATCCCCTCCGGATGGCAGAGGCTGGAGAAGAGGCCTACCGGCCTCCTAGGGGGACGACGGCACCCCCCTTCGCCTCCCCCAATGGTGCTCGCTGAGCCCCATATCTGCTCTGGGGAGCAGAAATCAGTGAGACCTGGGGAAACTGGGAAATTATTATTCATGGCTTCCAGGAGCAGCACTTGATCTACCTCACCTGCCCAGCCTCCCCAGACTGCAGGAGAGCACCAGGCTGGCGAGGTGAAGTGCCGCTGCCCGGGCCACCATCTGAGGAATGGCCGCAGGGAAGGAGGGGCAGCCCCAGCAGCCGGGCCAAGGCAGCGTCTACACAACAGTCCAGCCCTCCAGAATTCCCAGGAAACCTCTCTTCCTCCAAATCTGGGGTCACCAGGGCAGGTTTCTTTTAAGTCCAGTCAGACTGAAGGAGGACTGGAGGCACAGACTGAAGGGGGCCAAGGGGCACTAGGTTTCACAGAATGCCTTTCATAAATACAGTGGACTTGGCAGGACCCACTGTCCTGGTTTGCCCATACAGCGGTTTCTGGGGACATGGGGCTTTGGGAGTTAAAACCAGGAGCATTTTAGACAAACCGGGAAGATAGGGTCACCCTGAGGGGCCGTGGGAAAGGATTCTCCCTCCATGGGACTGAAGGAGCTGGGGAGGACTTGAAACACTGCCAGGTCACGGGCCTCCACCTATCCTGGAACCTTGACCCCATACATACAAACACTGGACAGACATGGGGAAAAAAATTTGTTTGCCTGGTGTGGTCCCCACCCCCATCAGGACCCTGAGGGCGAGCCTCAAGGGAGAGCACTGGAAGTGCTGTCCTGGTATGGGCCTGAGGAGCCGGAACGTGCCTGGTCCTTCACATCTGCCCAGCACCACCCCGAGGTGCTCTCTCCACGGTGGGGCAGGTGTCTCCAGAGGTAAAAGAGGTTTGAGTTAAAGCTGAGAGGGCAGATCCGTGGAGACCACCTGGCCCAGGCTCCCTGTTGGACAGGTGGGAGACCAAGTTCAAGGGAGGTGGAGTCCCTTACTCAGGGCAGCACACTCTTAAGGGGTTGGAGGCCCAGACTGGGGCTCTACTCCATCAGATGCCACAGCCAAAGATCCATTAGAAGGGAGGAAGCTCGGAAGGTAAGCCCAGGCCCGTGAAAGCCCCCGCTTTCCTGGAGCCCATATTTTGCTCTGAGAGAGGCACATGAGCGGGAGATCAGCGTCGTCTGGAGCCAGGACTGCTCTCTCCATTCTGAGTCCCCAGTTTGGTCCGTTCCAGCACCAACTCCAGGCAGAAACCTTCCAGCAGATTGCCCGGGACTGCTTTGCCTGAGAGCCTCTGGAGCCCTGTGCTATAAGTCTACAGATGTACTGCCTGCTCCACGTCTCACTGTCCAGGTCTCGGAATATGTAAGAAAGATCAGCCTTGCCCTCAGAAGTAGGAGTTCCTCCCCATCTGCTACTAGGAACCTTCTAGAGGTGGTGGTATTTAAGACAGCTTAAACAGCCATTAACAACCCTGAACACCAGTCGGTTAGCAGGAAGCAGGGTCCCAAGGGTGAGGCTCACCCAAGGAGTGCATCTTGATGTGTCTGAGTCGAGAGGTGGGGGGTATCTGGAGCTGGAGGCTGGGAGAGGCTGAAGAGTGGTAGCAGGTGTAACTGGGCTCTCTCTTGAGTAGCCAGGAGGGTCCTAAGTGCATGGCCAGGAGAGGGCAGAGCACCAAAAACAGTGGGAGGACTGAGGGAAATCTGCTCCTGGCAGCTCCTGTACCAGCTTTTAGCACTTATAGCATTTCCAGCTTTGTCGTTTTACGGGTGAGCCCAGCACTTCCAAAAGTAAAATGTAAGAAAGAGCCTGGGAAAGGTTCCCGAGGAATGGCAGGGCTGCCCCTTCGTTCACAGCAACCTTTCTAGGAAAAGCAGGACTCCACAGAAGGGCTAACAAGGAGAGAGAGCCTGCACCCGCACTGTACCCTCCAGACCCCGAAAGCATGGAGAAGGAGTAGACGAGCGAAGGAGGAGACCCTGGGCAGGGCAGCCAGGAGCTACCTGCTGGGGAAGTCCCAGGGGGCTTGCCAGCTCTGCTCAGGTAGGGGGGACGCAGACCCCTTTGACAAGAGAGGCAGGTTTCCTGCACAGAAATGCCCGGACTTATTCCACGAGAGGCCCTTGGAGCTCCCTTAGCAATTACTGCCTCGCCATGTAGCTTTGTGCCTGACTGGCCACTATAATTTATTGCAAATCCGTCTCATTGCTCCAATAAGGCAGTCGGCTTCTCTACCTCTGAATGCAACTGGGCACCCAGCTGGTCCCCCATTAAAATCCTTCTGGACCTGAATCTTCCCACCTTTCCTTGCCCCCCATCTCTATCCTGGCACTCGGGCAGCTGGCCCAGGGGAGCAGGACGAGCCCCCACGGACACAGCTCCTCACCGTCCTAAGAGCTAGATCAGCAGGTGCAAACAACTAAGTGCAGGTGGCGCCTCAGAGTCTACAGTCCCGACTGGTCGCCTGGCAAAAGACACTAGCAGCTTCTGTCGGGAAACAGGGAACTGCTATTAGCAAATTCTCTAATTAGGGTTCTCTTTATTGTCCTCCTGTGGAAAATACTCATTTGTAAGGTTTAAGGCAGACCGTGAAAATCACGGAGAACTGGAAATCTGTAAGAATATTGCCTGAGAAGGGTCTCTGGCAGGAGCCCCTTAATTTCCCAGGTTCTGCTTTACCTCACCTATAAACAGCAGGGGCGGCAATGCCTCCGTGCAGGCAAGTGACTCAACTAGGTAAAAAAGCACGTTCCAAGTCCACACTTCTGGGCGGCACTGGACCTTTCGCTCATCCACGTGCAGAACAGGGGTGTGGAGGCAGAGCGAAAAGCCCCAGGCTTCCCTGGCACCTACTTGTGGCGGGTCTTGGGTGAATACCCAATCTTTCGGAATGGAGTTTCTTGCCTGTAAAGTTGCCGCAGTGATAATGATATCTTCGCTGCACAGATATTATGAGATCTAAGTGAGATACACATGAACAGTGTTGATAAACTGGAATATCCAGCTGTTTCTGGTTATTAACCAACTCCAATGACTGTGATAAAGAAAAACCTCCCTTTGAATAAGCCAAGGCTTCCGGGTGACATGAGAAACACCAAGAAGATCACCGCTGATGGATTTGTTGGTAACTCTTCCCTGCCCAGAGTGATCAGCTGTCCCGAGGCTGCCTCTTGGGATGGGGGCTTAGCAGAGTCAGGGAGTAAACGCTCGAGCTCAGAGAAGCGGCTAGAGGACCACGAACACAGGGTGAGGCAATTTGCCACCCACTAGGCCCTCCCCGTGCTGCTTCTGGGGTTTGAGAGCAGACCCAGCAACCTCCTCCCAGGTAACAGAACCACAGTAAACTGAGGCCCCTCTGTTTTAGTGCTCTTCATGGAAAGGGAGCAGACCCTCCAGGAAAAAAAAAATGCTGATAAACTCACAAAAAAAGTTGTGTTATTGCTAAACGCTCATTGCATTTCCTTGGGTAAGCACCATAAAAAATTCATTGCAGTTTTTAGAAACAAGATGCCAAGTGTATTTTAATTGCTAGAGGGGAGAGAGTCAGGGAGAAGCTGAACCAGGAAAATGCTAACTGAGCATAAACTCAGAAAGAAATCTCCCCAAGACGGGAGGCCCAGTGCTGAGACCGGAGCTCAGGAGACACAGGTATTGGGAAGCCAGGCCCTCCTAAGAGAGCAATGACTTAATGGTTCTCAGGCCTGCGGCTGCGGCCCACCCAGAGACCTGGGGCTTTCTGCAGTAGATCATGTGGTGTGGACTTAAGAAATGTAAAGAATTAAATAAGAGAATGCCGAAATTCTAGAAAGATCAGCAGGAGTCCCGTTCTAGAGCTTTAACATGTATAGGAGGAAAATTAAAATTCTATATCTTAGCATGTGGGTGTGTGTGTGTGTGTGTGTGTGTGTGTGAGAGAGAGAGAGAGAGAGAAAGAGTATGAGAGAGGGAGTGTGTATGTGTGAGAGAGAGACAGAGAGACAGAAAGAGACTGAGAATGAGAGGCAGACCTAGACGAAACATCATTTCACTTTAATAACAACACGCCTTGGACCAGTTCACAGAACTGTCATTTATAAACCAACACCCTATCCCAGTGCCAACCAGAGCACTCTTACAGGGCTCCTGCACCCCCCACCCCACAGGGCCAGTCAGAGCCAGGAGGGAACAGGCAGTAGGTGAGAAAGACTGCAGAGTGGGGAGGGTCCTTGACTCCATGGGCTTGGCCCTGCCTTGAGCCAGGGGCTCCTCTAGGGCGGCACCGGCCCCACCGGAGAGCACATGGAGAGAGTGGTTGCAGGGCGTCCCTGAGCGTCCTTTCAAAAGATGTGCACAAGGTGGGGGGGTGGGGCAGAAGGGCAGGCACGGAGCTGCTGCCGGTAGCCTCTTGCTCTCCCATTCCTTCCCGACCCCCTCCCAACCCTCCTATCTCCCAGCCCAGCCCCACCCGCTCTCCTGTTACATGAGCGAGGCTGGCCCACAGGTGGTGACTGTCTTGTGTGGTAGGAGGTCCGTGCCTTCGGCATCTGAGGCTGCTGCTTCTCCTCCATCTAGTGGACCTGCCAGAGACCCAGGAAGCATGAGGCTGCGTGCAGCACTGGGGGAGGGAGTCCCGGGCTGACAGAGGAAGGAGCCAGACCCGCAGCGTGGCCCCACCACCTACCAGCCCAGTAGCAGTCACTGTAGTAAATCACTTGACCATTGAGAGCCTTGATTTCTACTTCTATCAAATGCAGCTAAATATACCTGCTTCTCGCGGTTTTCTGAAAGGCCTGAAAGAGGAGGTGGGTGCCTGTGTCCCCTGTTGACTCTAAAATTTGTTACCTACCACCCGTGCCTGTGCCCAACCCTGCAGAAAGAGGCGTTTCTTCATCACGCCCTGCACTTGTAAAGTTCTTCATACACGTAACCCATTTCGTACACATTCTCCTGCTTGGCCCTCCCACCGAACGGATGGTTGAGAGCCTTGCCGGGTGTTGCACAAGAATTAATCCCTTGCTGAACCCAAACTGCTAAATACCACGCTCTCTCCAGAGCGCAGGGAATGCAGGCGCTCCTAACCACCATAGATACCAGGAATAAACCCGCATATGAACAACACGCAGACCACTGGCTGGAGGCCTAGAGCCAGCACTGTGTAGCCACTGCTCATAGTCTGGCCTCATTCACTCATCACAGGAGCGGTCAAGGTAGCCATGGTGCTATTACCAGGAAACTGAAGCTTGCCAAGGTTAGCGATTTGCCAAAGCTCACACAGTAAATGGCAGATCTGAGCTACAAAGCCAGATCTACTCTAACCTAGCGAACACTTAAATCCATAAAAATCCAATGGATTCAGTGTTACAAGCATCACTTCCTCCTCCCACTCTCGGGACCATTCCCCAGCCCCAAGCAGGGCCCAGGCCTAAGAGGTGAGGGTCCCAGTTTCCAAAGGTTGGGTCCTTTACAAACCCACCCATCCTTGCCCCCATACTCACCCTCACAATGTCATGGATCCAGTCCAGGAACTCAGCAACCTTGGCGTAGACGCCCGGGTGATTGGGCTCCGCACAGCCACGGCCCCAGCTGACCACCCCCACCAAGTGCCAGGTGTCCCTGTCCAGGCACACCAGGGGCCCCCCGCTATCACCCTGAGAGCATGGAGACACAAAGAAAGAGGCAGTTAGTCCTTCCTGGTGGAGGGGACAGTGCCTCTGTTCCTGGTCCCCGCTGCTTGCAGCACGGGATTTCCGCCTGCCTCACCCCTCCGTAAATCCTTAGCACACCGCTCGACATGCCTAGGCACTCCTCCTTCTAGAGAGGCTGCTCGGAGAAGAGGTCAAGACACCGCAGGTCCCCCCGTGCCCCCCAACGCCACCACGGTCCCCCTCCGTGCTGTACCTGGCACGCATCAGCCCTCCCATCCACGTAGCCAGCACACAGCATGCGGGGGGTGAGCGCCCCACTATACATGCAGGAGCTGTTGCAGAGCTCGGTGCTGAGCAGGGGCACCACCGTGTCCTGGAGTGTATCTGAGCTGTGGGCTGCAGGAGGTACACATGGAGAAGGAGGGACACAGAGCCAGGCCGCGGGGCACAAAGCAAGACCAGGAAGACACAACAACAAGAGGGAAGGTGATTAGGGGCCCTGGAGGCATTAGACCCATAGAGGGGAGCCCAAGGTGGGATCTGCGGACCCCGGGAAGGAAACATGGGTCCATCAGACGTAAGAGTGAAGAGGAGTAGAACTCACACACACACACACCCCCAAACACTGAAGCCACAGCACTCCTGGGATGGAGGGCAGGGGTGTCAAACACCTGGCTTCAAGGGATACTCAGGGAGTGTTCTTCCAGAAAGACCCAGGCCAGGGAGACAGGGGTCCTAGGTCTCGCCAACAGTGATGCCAGAGAACAAGGGGGTTGGCACCACCATTTGGCTGGGGGAGGTGGAGGTGGAGATAGAGGGGCCTCACCTTGGCCAGAAGGTCCCCCCACCCCTATTTTACCCAGGACCCTGGGAGCTGACTCACTGTGGCTGGGGTTGGTATGGCCCCAGCCAGACACCCAGCACTGTGATCCCCTTGGAAAATCTTGTTTCTCAGCTGGCAGGCACACAGCACCCACGGTGTCTGTGGAGAAGCAGGTGATCCTGGGTCCCACTTGGGCTTAGTTTCCTTTCCCCACCTCCTCACCCTCAGGTTGGGGGAAGAACCAGGGCTGGCAGGTCCTCTCACTCCCTCTCAAACAGTCCTGGCTCCCCGCCTCCCCCAGCCAGGTCTCCTGTAAGGTTGCGCAGGTCATGCACTGCACCACAGTGGCACGGAGGTCACCACTGACACAGAGGACGATGTATAAACCACCATGTGCCTGGTGCCTTCTAGGTTGGGCAATGGACACCCCGCACAGACCTAACCTGGGGAATGAGGGAAAATGGGAATTCCTTCTGGGCGTTTGTGCCCAACTTCTCCTAATGAGGACTCATTTTGCATTTTCCTTAGGGTATTTGATCCCTCTTGGGGCATGGTTTCCAAAAGTGTGTGGCAAGTCCTACAGGGTTGGGCCCAAACTTGTTCTAAAGTAGCAAACAGACATGCTGATTATAAAATAAACACTGAGTCCCATGGGGAGAAAGGATTCCCTTCTCAGGGCTCTTTCCACCTCTGCAAGAGCAGCCAGGAAAAAGATTCCCTCCAGTGCCATTCCGGGGCTCCCCAGTCCTGCCAGCCTCCACCTAAACACGGAGAGTGCAGGCCTGGGCGCGGCTGGTCTGCAGAGGGCAGCGAGCTGGAGCCCCAGCGCTGTCTTGTTTTCTCTCTGTGTTTCTACGGTTGTTACCTATTCGCCACAAATAATACGGGTTCTCTGGTTCGGTCGTAACTTAAAGCTCCCCTTTCAAATATACCCGAGTCAACCGAGAAATATTAACTGCTGAGCCAAAGTTCAGGGAGTACACATGCGTGGTGATATTTGTGAAGGGCGTGCAGCAACAGCCGCGATTTGGGAAACCCAAGGCTACAGGTGGTGATGGGAGGGAGGAGCACGGAGCGTGCGTGCACATGTGCGCCTGTGCATAAGTGTGCATGCATGGGAGTGTGTGTGTGTGTGCGCCTGTGCATGAGTGTGTACGCATGGGAGCATGGGAGCACGTGTGTGCTTGTGTATGAATGTGTACGCATGGGAGCATTACTTGCGTGAAGATGGCATGAACGAGTGCGTGCATGTGTGTGTTTGTTGGTGAGGAGGCAGGCACCCGTGCGTGCTATGGGCAGGGGTGGGGGTTTGAGAGCCGCTGCCGGAGAGAAGCCGGACCCCGGAGTCAGGACACCAGGCTCAGGAACAGTTTGCTGAGAGATCTTGTAGAGTCACTTTCCTTACTAAATCCTATGGTCCTTCCCTGTTTATACCTGCCTCATCTACCTGTCAGGGTCAGACGGAAGGAAAGGCATTTGGGAAAATAAAGCTTAGTAACTGGGACATGTCCCATGGTGGCTGGGACCTGGGGCCAGCCTGGGGTCGGGGCGGAGCAGTGCATGGGGAGATGGAGCACCGAGGAAGCTCTGCCAGGTACTTTGAGGCAAGTCCCTCTTGCAGCCCAGCTATGCGGGGGGCCAGAACCTTCGTCCCCAAGAAAGCCCACACACGTTGCTGCATGCTTAGGTCCAGGTAATGCCCAAGTTCACTGTGGTCATCCAATGAACTGAACGTGTTAATGTCTACAGCACTAGGAGGGAACCTCAGAAATGAGCTCACCCCTCAGGCCCCACCCACCCCCCCGCCCCGCCTCCACCCCAGGGCCTGCCTCCTTCCCCACAGCCTGCACTTGCTCGGGCCAGGTCAGCGCCTCACCTGAGAAGTTGAGTGGCGTCCAGAGCCGCAGGAGGGCGATGTCATAGTCGTGAGTCTGGCTGCTGTAGAGAGGGTGGGGGACGATCCTCTCCACCACAGCCCCCTGGTGAGGCCTGATGGCACTGTGGCTGACCAGCCCCACATGGACCCGCCAGCTGGACAGGCGGGGTACCCTAGAACTGTACACGGGAGCCATGCTGAGCCCGGGGAAGGACAGGGCGCACAAGGCTGACCTAAGTGAGGTGGCAGATGGGGGAAGCTGGCCAGAGAAGCCATTTGTGGCTGCCCCCATCACCAGGCTGGGAGCTCCCAGAACCCAGGCTCCACGCCTCCTAGTATCCTTGCAGCAGCTGGCAAGATACTGGGCATGCAGTAGGTGCTCCATAAATGCTCTAGACCGGCCAGAGAAGTAAGACAGTGTGGGAGATCTACAACTCCCACCGTCTCTGTCCTGAATAACGCTCCTCCATGTTTTATAACAGACATCAAAGGGGCTTGTGTGATATGCTAACTGCGAGTCAGAAAAACCATGAGTCCTGTCTCTCCGCCTACTGCGATTGTGGGGAATTCGCTTCATCGCTCCCAGCCTCGGTGGCCACCTTGTAAAATGAGGAGTACACTATCTGCCCCGCCTGCCGCCAGAAGGAGAGGTCCACAGAGCTCATTCACTCGTCATTCATTCCTACACCACTCCAAGCTGTAGTTATGAAGCACCTATTATCTGCCAGGACTGTTCTCGGCCAGAGGGACATGGCAGCGGGAAAATCAACACAGAAACTCAGTGGTAAACAAGACTGAGAGTGTCAGCCCCCACGGAGCTTCCCGTCTAAAGGGGAAGCAAGACATTAAGCCAATAATTACACGGAAGGTGATTTAATTACAGTTGTGATAAACATTAAGAAGCACAGAGCACTGTGAATGGGAAAGCCTTTGAAAAACTTCAAAACTGAGCAAATATAAAGAAGCGATCTTTGTGTTATCGCCGCTATTCGTGCAGAGCTGTTCTCGGCAGGGACCGGGGAGAACTGCGCCATGCACGCCCCTCAGAATGGACGCGGGAGGCAGACAGTCCGACGGACATGGACATGTTATACGGGACATACCGCAGGCCAAACAGAAAAGGCCGCTGAGGCGCCCTCCGGGTCCGCGGCCCCGAGACTTGCCTGTGCACGCAGTGAGCGGCCGTCACCACCCAGTGGGGCGCCACCACGGAGGCCCCGCACGTGTGCCGGGAGCCCAGGGCCACACTGGCCTGCCAGGGCCAGCGCCCAGGAGCCACGGCCTGCCCGCCAACTATCCGGGAGGCCAGGGGCCTCGCCCCACACGCTGCAAACAGAGAAGCACAGGGGAGATGGTTAGCCAGAAGACAGGTGGGTGTCAGCATGGTCCTACCCTCCGGAGTGTGGCCCAGCACGGACAGCTCTCATTTATTACTCCTGAGTTTGGGGGACAGGATGGTCCAAGTGTCAGCTACACATCTGTCTGCCCCATCAGGCTACAAGCTCACTGAGAGCTGTGACCATGCCTACATTGTCCATGGAGCCCCGACACCTCATAAAAAGCCTGTTCCATGGGAGGGGTCGAAATGTTGGTGTATGGATGGAGGCACAGATATATAGAGAAATATAGATGATTGGGGGCATGGGGTCAGACGAAAGGAGCACCACAGACTGTCTCCCATGTGGCCTCTAGTTTGCCCCCTTCCTTAGTCTCCTGAAGGTGCTAACTGGTTAGCAGCCAAGAGTAATCCCTTTGGGGCTCTCCAGATGAAGGGGGGCGGGAGCTTCAGAAGTCAAGGCAAGTAGTCCCAGGAGGCGAAGCAGATCATCCGCCCAGATCAGTGGCTGGTGGGGGACAGGACAGGGGCTTGGTCAGGGCTCTGTTGGGGCAGAACCGTGTCTACAAGAAGGGGACCAGTAGGCAGAGGGGCAGGTGGGTAAGGAACCCCACCCCAGACCCACACTAAGGACAGGGGGAGACTCCCTCCTCTCACTGCCACCGTCCTGGACATGCCTGGATATGACTCACCAGAGCATCTGAGGGAAACGATTTGGCCGGAAGCACAGCTGTTCCTACAAACAGAGGTGGCAGCAGGAGGCTGGGCAGGGGCCCACCCAAGGGCTTGGAGGGAGGCCAGGGGCAGTCATCAGGTGCAGACAGAGGAGGCCTCTGGTGCAGCCCCCATCTGCGTCCTGCCTGCCTCCAAGCCCTGGGCCCCTCCTCATTAGCAGTTCTCCAGGACAGCGTGCTACTCCACCCCATCACCCCAGGAGGTCGTGGCCCTTGAGGGTGGTCTTGGGCAGGGCCCAAAGTTACAAATCTGGTATCTGTAGATGGGAAATCCAGCTATGCCTACTAAGAACCCCAGAACAAACGTGTGGTTGGATAAGGGAGCGAAGGAAGAAGGCGCATGTCACCCCACGCCCCTCCTGGGCTTCCTCTATTCTCTCTCCAACCCCTTCTTGCTCTCCCCTCTCCCTCCTCCTTCCAAGCAAAACTTCAATTTCTGCTGGACCAAAGCCCTCTTCTCTCTCGTACTCATCTCAGGCCCCGGCGGCCCCGATCCCTCTCATATCCCAAACCCTCAGGGCTCTGGCTCCCTGACAGTTCCACTCACGTGAACTGAGTTTGTGATTTCTGACTGGGAAACGCTCCTGTGTCCCATCTCACACAGCCAATATCCTCACCCCCAGGTTCCCACAACAGGAAAATTTTTGCTGAACATTTCACCAGAAGGGACCCACTCAGCCTCCTGAGAGGTCCTACCTGGACTGCCACACTTCCTCCAGGAAGCCCTCCAGTCTGGGAGGGAGCTGAGCAAACCGCTGGGAGCTGTTGAGCTTGATGTCAGACAGGTTCACTCCCTTGAGGTGAGTGAGTCTTGGCGGAAAAGAGGAACAGAACGGGAGGAAACTGGTTGATGCTGCAGCACGGAGATGGCAATAATCACGACCAAGATGTGCCTGAGATGCCGTCCCCAGCGGTACACGGAGCAAGACTGACAATGACCTCTTCTCGGATTCATATTTGTTAAAGAGCAGGGACGCTCAAAGGAGAGAAACAAGCTGAGGTCCCATCATGCCCAGAGGGCAGGAGACGGCCAAAATGACCTCTTGTCAGTTCCTGAGCACTTTGACGGGACAGGCAGATAGAGGTCTCCGCCTCCCTTTCCCCTCCACCCTCGCCCGGGCCCCAAGTCTGCCCCCCCCTTACCTGAGATGCCCCAGGCTCTGGCAGATCCGCACCCCCAGGGCAGGGCTCCAGCCCTCGTGGCAGACCAGGAGCCAGTCTGGCCGCGCTCTCACCTGTGCTTCCAGCAGGAAGTCCTCCGTGATTATTCTGAAAGATACTGAAGGCAAGGCATGGAAGTCACATCCTTCCTCCTGCAGGGCGGAGGGACAGGCTGGGCAGGGGGAGCTGGACCTGGCCAAGGGGGGACCTGAAGAGGCCTCATGACAGCATCTGGGTCATCCAGTGTCGGGCTCCCTGTCCCCCGGGGAATCAGGCCAGTTCTGAGAACAAAAGAGCCCCTATTTATAGTGCTGCATTCCAGTTTGGTGTTTAACCAAGTGCTTTTAAATGTGCTGTCACCTGTTGTCGTGGCAACCCCCCAGGGGGTGAGTATGACCATCCTTCCATGCTGCAGAGGGACCACTAAGGCAGGGAGGGTAAGGGACCTGCCCCAGTTCACAGAATCTGCGCGTGATGGATCCAGGACTACGTCCAGTCTTCCGCTTTCAAATCTTGTGATCATCCTAGTGATGGTTACCCGCTGAGCCTCTGCCTTCTTCAGGCTCTGTTCTAGGCTCTTTCACCCATTAGCTCGTATTATTCTTACAACTTCATGTGGCAAATAGTGGTATCTCCATTTTGTAGAGAAGGAAATGGAAGTTCCAAGAAGCAATGTGCCCAAGGTCGCATAACTAGCACTAGCAAAAGGCAGGCCCCATGCTAACCGTGACTTCTGTAACTGATTCCAGCCCCCTCCTGGGCAGCTCCTCTTCTGATCCTCCACTCAGGTTTGGGGGGAAGAGGACAATGTGAAGCAAGGTTCCCCTCCGGCTACACACCGGCTCCCCACATGCACCTGTTCCCCCTTCCCCATCCTCCTGGCTCACTCTGCCCCAGATGGCAAGTTGCCATCCTTCCTCCCAGCCTGGGCTCCTGGCTGTGCCCACGGTAGGGTTCAAGACCGTCCCCAGGGAGTGCTGAAAGCTCCAAATCTGAGATGGATTTTCAAAGCTGGACCACATTGCTCCCTCCCCACCAGAGGAGAAGCCCCCACTGCCGGCAGTGATGTCAGGGCACTTCATTCTGTCCCCTTGCCCCGGCCAGAAGTGGGGATCCCAGAGCCATGAAGGGGCTCAGGGCAGGTGGGGGTGGTCTGTAGTCTTGGGGGTGTGGCCCACCTGTTCTGGGCAGCGTGGGGAGCAGGGCTTCCACACCGCCGGCCTCGGAGCAGCTCAAAGGGATCTCCTCATCCTGCAGGGTCCCGGGAGTGGGCTGGGAGGTCGCCGGCTGCAGATAGAGCACTTTGGAGGACAAGGACAGGAGAGGGTCACAGAGAAGAGGCTAGGAGAGGGGAGGGATTCCCACATGAGAGGGCCAAGGGGCAGAACAAGACCCCTGCACCAGAGGGAGACAAAAGCAGCTGCTGGGGACTCGCCCTCGACCACCCAGCCTCAGGCGCGTCCCCACCTAACACACTAAGAGGCACAGCTCTCTCTCCCTGTCTGTCTGTCTCTCTCTCTCTCTGACTGGGAAAGATTTCTAGAGACTGTTCAACTTGGGCCTCCCTGGCTCATCCACTCAAGTACCTTCACTTCCCCCTGCAAGACTATAGCCTTCTGGACACAGAGCCTAACTCCCTCCTGCTGAGGTCCCACCCCCCCCACTCCTTCTCCCCTGTGGGCAGTCCAGGGGAAAGGAGAAAGACGGGTCCTGGCTGCCTTTTACAGCTGCTTGTCTCTTCCCGCAAGGACCCCCCAGACCCTGGTCTTCGGCCCTCCCTGGAGCACAGAAGGGTCCCCGCACTGACCGAGAAGCCAGGAGCTGATGCTCACACCAGCCAGCAGTGCCAGCACTCCCAGCCCCGCACAGCAGCGCTGTCCCGCACCCGGGCACCCTGCCAGAGAGGCTGCGGGAGAGGGGAGGGCAGCGTCTGTGTGCCTGGCCCCTGCCTGCCAGCCTCCCTCTGCCTGAGGCTCCACCATGGGGCTCCAGCCATGGGGCTACAGCAGGAGCTATACCCCCCCACTGAGCCTGCCCGCCTGCCCGCCTCCCCTTGTCCCCATGCCCACAAGGCCCACAGAGCCCACTCAACCCCCAAACTAGACACAGAGCAAAAGCAGGTCTGGGATAAACCATGGAATAAACTCGCCTTCAGCCACTGGGGGTTCTCTCAAGAAGGGTCTGGGGAATGTAGGAAGATTACCCATTCGCTGTCCCCACCCTGTCATTCCCCTATAGCCCAGTCCAGCCTACTGGGGTGCTGCTGGGCTTCGGGCCTCCGCAGTGGGTCTCTCAGCTTTGCTTGGAAGTTCTTGGGTCCTGGGCTCTCCTCTGCATACTGAGCCTCCATGTGGGTTTGGCCATCCGGCATTAGGCTCTGGGGAAATAACTTTTGGTCACTTGGGATCCCCACACCAAGGGGAAAAGCTCCGGCCCCTATAAGACCCCACTCTCTAACCTTGGCTGCGCGCTCACTGCCTTTTTTTCATCTTAGAGACTCTGTGTGTTCCCACTGATGCCCCCCACCAGTCCCTCTCTGCTCTCCTGGAGCCTCTAACCCTGCCCCCCTTATTCTCACACAGCCCGTAAGCACCACAGCCGGTATTCAAACCCAGACCCAGCGCTCCTCACCATTCCCTCCCCTGGCCTCCTGCAACCATCAAGAATGTCCGCTGAATCTCTCAGCATCCCTCCTCAGGCCTCTAGATCCCAGCTTTCTTCATTACCTCCTGTCTCAGAGGAAGAAGCCCCCTGCCCAATTCACCGTCCATTCATTTGCCCAGTAAATAAGACTTAGCCCAAGTGCTAGGCCACAGTGGAGGACAAGGTAGGGAGCTCAAAATAAATCAACATGGAAAAATTCCAAGAATAAAATTACTATCTGCATGTTCAGTTTTTTTAAATTATTGTTATGTCAGTCACCATAAAGTACATCATTAGTTTTTGTTGTAGTGTTCCATGATTCACTGTGTAACACCCACTGCTCCATGCAACCTTTGCCCTCCTTAATACCCATCACCAGGCTCACCCAACCCTCTACCACTCTCCCCTCTGAAACCCTCAGTTTGTTTCCCAGAGTCCATAGTCTCTCATGGTTTGTCTCCCCCTCTGATTTCCCTCCCTTCATTTTTTCCCTTCCTTCTCCTAATGTCCTCCATGCTATTCCTTATGTTCCACAAATAAGTGAAATCATATAATTTCTTTCTCTGTTTGAGTTATTTCACTCAGCATAATCTCCTCCAGTCCCGTCCATGTTGATGCAAATGGTGGGTATTCAGCCTTTCTGATGGCTGAGTAATATTCCATTGTACATAGGGACCACATCTTCTTTATCCATTCGTCTGTTGAAGGGCATCTGGGCTCCTTCCAGTTTGGCTATTGTGGACATTGCTGCTATGAACATTGGGGTGCATAAGTCTAAAATGAAAACTTATGATCATACAAAAACCTATATGTATATAATGTTCATAGTAGCTTTATCTGTAATAGCTAAAAAGTAGGAACAAGTCAGGTGTCCTTCAATGGATGAATGACATCACCCATCGCAATACATCCATACCAAGGAATAAAGAAAAAGAATGAACTATTGACACGTGGGACAATGTGGGTAAATTTCCAGAGAATTATGTCAAGTGAAAAATAAGCCAGTCTCAGAAGGTTACATACTGTATGATTCCATTTATATAACATTCTTATAGCAATAGCATTAAAGAAATGAAGACAGATTCCTGGTTGCCAGGAGTTAAGGAGGGATGGGATTGGAAGGGAAGTGGGTGTGGCTACAAAAGGCAACAGGAGGGATCCTTGGGGGGTATCTTGACTTTATCAATGTCAATATTGTGATATTGTACTAGAGTTTGGCAAGATGTTAGCACTGGGAGGAAAAGGGTACAGGTGAGATTATTTCTTATAAGTGCATGTGCATCTGTAATTACCCCCAAATAAGTTTAATTTAATTAAAAAAAACCTCAAGAACTAAACAAATAAAAAAATAAAATTAATTAAAAAATAATAATAAGGGGCACCTGGGTGGCTCAGTAGGTTAAGCCTCTGCCTTTGGCTCAGGTCATGATCTCAGGGTCCTGGGATCGAGCCCCGCATCGGGCTCTCTGCTCCGCGGGGAGCCTGCTTCCCCCCACCCGCCTGCCTCTCTGCCTACTTGTGAGCTCTCTCTCTCTCTCTGTCAAATAAATAAATAAAACCTTTAAAAAATAATAATAATAATAAAGTAAAATTATTACTAAAATAATAAAGTAAAATAAATCAACATGGAACACTCCCCAACTGCCCCCAGAGAATTTGCTGTCGAGTCCTGACATGTTAAAAAAAGGCAGAACATGTTAAGTGACAGAATAAAGCAGGAGAGCTTCTCACTGGGGGATCAAAACAGGCTTCCTAGAAAAGGCAGCCTGAGACGGTCCCTCCTAGATGAGCCGGGCTTGCACGGACATACATGGGCACTGGGGGAAGAGACAAAGGCACGGGGGTCAGAAAGCACAGAGCAGAGTGAGCCGCAAGGCTGCGAGACGCTCACGTGCCATGAAGAAGAGTGACGGGAAAGAAGATCTTGGAAGAAACCCCAGACCAGCAAAGCAAAGCTCGGTCTGCAGCCTCTTACGTGAGCTGAGCTCAGCCCCTCTCCAAACTTCAGTCTCTAGCATCTGATTTCCACTCACTGTCCATGCCGCAGCAATCCTCCTCCAATTCCAACATGAGCAAGCTGACCCCCTCATTAAGTACCCAACGAATCTTTCTACTCTTTAAGAAGAATCCAAAGTCCGATGGCACCGCCTACAAAATCCTCTGAGCTCTCGCCCTTCCTCACCTCTCCATCCCCATCTGCCGGCATGACGCCCTCCGCAGTGGAACTCGGTCCTAGTAACACACATGCCAGTCTTCTGGGCCCTCATGCACTCTCGCGCCACAGAGACTTTGCCTCTGCTGTCCTTCTCCCCGCGTCACTGACTCGTAAGACCCAGCTCAGACGTCACTTCTCCAAGAAGCATTTTTCTCTATGAGGCACCTGTTGTGTCCCTATATTGTGCTCATTTACTTCTCTTTCTCTCTGCCCTTCCTCACTGGTCTAGGCTCCCAGAGCCTAGCTCAGGGCCTGCCACAAAGTGGGAATTCAGTTAATGTACATTGAGGAGGAAGGGAGGCAGGTGGGGATTATATGACCAAAAGGGTTTTATAAGTTATAAAACACAGTGCAAATGCTAAGTATGATAATAATATTAATAAGAAATAGGGGGCGCCTGGGTGGCTCAGTGGGTTAAGCCTCTGCCTTCAGCTCAGGTCATGATCCCAGAGTCCTGGGATCGAGTCCTATATCAGGCTCCCTGCACGGCAGGAAGTCGCTTCTCCCTCTCCCACTCCCCCTGCCTGTGCTCTCACACTCTCTCTCTGTCAAATAAATAAATAAAATCTTCAAAAAAAAAAAAGATTCTTTCTCTCTCCCTCTCCCTCAGCCCCTCCCTGCACCTCCTCACCCACACGGGCACATGCACTCTCTCAAAAAAAAAAAAAAAAAAAAAGTTAATAAGACTTGTCTCCTCTGAAGACCACAACTTGCCCTGCCAAGATCCAGAGTGGTACCCAATGATCATAAAAACCTGAAACACTGGGTGCTTGGGTGGCTCAGTGGGTTAAAAGCTCTGCCTTTGGCTCAGGTCATGATCTCAGGGTCCTGGGATCGAGCCCCACATGGGGCTCTCTGCTCCGCGGAGAGCCTGCTTCCTCCTCTCTCTGCCTGCCTCTCTGTCTGCTTGTGATCTCTCTCTCTATCAAATAAATAAAATCTTAAAAAAAAAAAAAACCTGAAACACTGACTCCAAGACAATGTTGGTTTAGATGGGATTCCCAATGGTCAGAAGGAATGTTCCTGTCACATTCCTCAGTCCTGCCTTTGTGTTCCATAGAACATCCTCATGTTCCTGACCCTCTGGCTAGGAGGAAAAAAGGCCTTTGAAGACTCACCCAGATCAGTCACTTCTAAATCACCCTGGAAATCGTTCTACCAGACCCGTGAACACCCTTGCCAGCTCAGCTCGCAAGTAGGGTAGCAGCCCAAAATTCCGTATGAAGACACATCACCCCTACCTCCCCTCTCCTCCCCTCCCTTCCCCTCTACCGGTCATGGCCCAGGACAGGTAGGGCTGGTCCTCCCACCAATAGGGCTTGCTGCTCCACAAGAAACATGGGGTCTTGGCTTGCCCCTCACCACAGACACTCCTTCTTGGGTCCAGAGATGAGGCTCAAGGGCAAGAGCAATGAGACTGGAGAACCGCAGGCTTGTTAGATTCAGTCGAGCACCCATAAGAAAGCACAGAAGTGACAACGGCATTTGGGGTTTGGGCTTCTCCTCTGGGAACATGGTTTCTCTTGAATGGATGTCCTTCTGAGCAAAGAGGCAATGCTTGGTCTGGAGAGAATTCCAGGGCATGGCCAGGCTTTCTTCCCGTCTCAGTATCAAGGGAGCTTGGTTTTCAGTTCAGCTCCCGGACTAACTGACCTCACCCAGGAGTTGCTCTACCTCCAGACCCATGTGTTTGAGCTCATCAGTAGCCTGGAACGACGGGCTGTCATGGAGCAGGACCTCCTGGTCCTCCCTTTGAGTACAAGTTCAGTGTAATAATGACTTGCTAAGCTCTGTCTATATGCAAAGCACCTGGATAGGCCTATGGGGGACAGGAGAGACTGACAGTCAGTCCCTGGGGACAAACGTGGGAGGTTAGCCACAAGCGTCCCCTCTAGGATCTAGCCCTTGTGCAGAGCTGCCAGACGGGGCTCTTTCCACCTGCCTAGAAGCCCAAGTGTGGGGGCGGGGAGAGAGGAAGAGAGAAAGAGAGAAAGGCCAGGTCAGGGAAGGCAGACGTACGTACGGCCTTACCATTCGGGTCAGTGGCACCGATGTAAACACTTGGGGTCTCTAGGCAGGGTTCTGCTCCTGTTCTTGGATCAGCATCGATCAAACAGCCCAGCCCGCTTGGTCGGAGGGTGAGGTCTCCCTAGTTCACATACACCCCTCCCTTTATCCTCCCCCTACACACACACACACAGACATGCTCCAGAGAGACAATAAATCTGCTCAGAACCATGAATAGACCCCTTGTTGCAGGAAAGGGGGCCAAGGGCTGGGCTGGGCTGGGCAGCCTCAGCCCCTCCCATCTGCTAACTAGAAGCTTAGAAACAGAGAAAAAGGTTACAGGGAGGAGGGGAGGCCAGTGACTGTTGCTTAGCAACCAGGTCCCTTGTACCCAACAGTGTGCCCCATGCATGCTAGCACAATCCCCCTTCCTGCTGACAGGGCTCTATCAGAAGGACCGATATCCACATCTGTGGAAATGCTTCTGAGCCCTCTACATTATACCTCCTCTCTGTGTGGGCTGGCCTTCCCAGCAGCCTGGGGCTGTCACCGTGCTGGAATGGGGGAGATAACGAGGAATCTTTGCCGTTTCTCTCCTCAGGGATGCACTTGTCACCCCAATGCTGTGGAAATAGGAGCCTCTCCCCACAGCTTTCCTGGAGGCCAAGTCACTGCAGGAGCCCTCAGCGCTCCCTTGCTTCAAAGCACACGGTGGCCCAGCTGAGCCCAGGGTGGGCTGAACCCACCTGGGAGCCGCATCTCTTCAGGGAGGCAGAACAGGTGCCAGGGAAGAAAAAGGCTTGTGTGGTCTCCCCTCCTCCGAATGCTCCTCATGGATCCCTCAGATGAAACAGTTAAGAATATGGGCCTTGGAAGCCAGGCCTTCATCTAACCCCAGGTCTGCCCCTTTCCTTACACGGCCTCACGTGTAAAATGAGGATAACAGGACCCACCTCCTAGGACTGATGCTGGAACCGAATGAGATACTGAGTATAAACCTCCTAGCCCGGCATGCAGCGTGGAAACGACCCAGTAACTGTCGGCTGTCGGCATTGTTATCACTGCTGAAGCTCACGACACGGGCTTTGCCTCTGCCCTCTGCTTCCCTCAGACGCTCAGTCAGCTCTGAGCTTGCGGTAGGCTCGCAGAGCTCCCCACACTTCCAACACGATGGAGACATGAAGGTCAGCTATGCATCTCTGAAACAGGAGGAGAGACCTGGTGGCTCGGGCTGAGACTCCCCGGGCTAGGCTCAGAGATCTCCTAAAACAAATACCCCTAGCCTAGAAGCAGGCATACTTGCTGTGTGTTCCAGAACCAGTCTGGGCACGGACAATGAATAAGTCACCAGCTAGGAAATTGCAGGCTGCGAGAAGACATGGGAACAGACACAAGTAAGTGAAAAGTGAATTAACAAGGGCATAAACACAGGGGTATAGGAAGATAAAGGAAGAGCTGACTCCTTTGCCCAGAGGACACAGAAAAAGCATCAGAGGAGAGGAGACATCTAAGCTGTGTTTAAGAAATGAGAACGCAATCATATAGAAGGGCATTCCAAATATACTATAGGTGATGTCAGTGAAAATGCCAGAGTAAAGACCTCCAAAAATGCTCTTCTCCATTAGAGCAAGGAGAAAGCAGACAAAAAATTTGTCAGAATCAAATTTTTAAAAGTCTGAAAATTAACCAAAGGCTCACAGCAATATAGAAAGTGTTTATTCAAGGAAAATGACACAATCTCAGTAAGAACAGTGATCTTTGTGGCATTTTAATTTGTTGTAATTCCATCGAGCTCTCTCTTAGAAACCAGCATCCCGCAATCGCTAGGAAAACCAGCAGCCTAACAGCCACAGGTAGAACGGGGCTGGAGTTCCTTCAGAGCCTCCTCTCCAGAGAGCTGCCGTCATTTGAAGTGTCTGGAAAATCCCTTTTGTGAGACTGTCTTACTTTGACTGGACGCTGAGCTTGCCCAGTACGAACAGCTTTTTCTCCAAGGAGTTTTGTTGAAAACAATCAAGGACAGTTGCTGGACTTTATGGCTGCCTAAGGCATAAGAATAACACTTGAGGCAAAAATCAGCTAATCAGGGGCGCCTGGGTGGCTCAGTGGGTTAAGCCGCTGCCTTCGGCTCAGGCCATGATTCCAGGTCCTGGGTTCAAGCCCCACATCGGGCTCTCTGCTCAGCAGGGAGCCTGCTTCCTCCTCTCTCTCTGCCTGCCTCTCTGCCTACTTGTGATTTCTCTCTGTCAAATAAATAAATAAAATCTTTAAAAAAAAATCAGCTAATCAAAAACCTTAAAATAAAAAGCTGGGGAATGAGGCATCCTTAGAGGCTTTGAAAGGCTCTGAAGTATTCCAGAGAATCTAGAAAGCAGGCACATGCACAGGAAAGCAAACATACACAGGGCTGTGTACGTACTTAGAAAACACTTCAGGAAGGTCCTAAGCTCTCAGCTCTGGCTAACCTTGAGGCTCTGAAGAGGCAGGACATGAAGGCTAAGGCAGAGTTGCCAACTTCCTGGCTGAGTGTTGACGGCATGCCCCAACATGCCCATGGAGCCCCCCTGCCAAGGCTGAGAGACTTAGTGGTTCTAGGCCTTGAAGGCAAATCTATGTCTAATCTTTCGCTGACCACTAAGCTAATTGAGCAGAGACTTCAGTGGCCACACATGACAAAGAATATAGACGTTACAGAATTCATTCAGAAAAGTCACTAAACCGGGGTGCCTGGGCAGCTCAGTGGGTTAAGCCTCCGCCTTCGGCTCGGGTCATGATCCCAGGATCCTGGGATTGAGCCCCACATCGGGCTCTCTGCTCAGCAGGGAGCCTGCTTCCTCCTCTCTCCTCCCTCTCTGCCTGCCTCTCTGCCTACTTGTGATCTCTGTCTGTCAAATAAACAAATAAAATCTTAAAAAAAAAGAAGAAAAGTCACTAAACAAACAAGAACAACAATAAACGCTAGGGAATGGGGAGAATCTGATTTCCAGAGTCAATGTATTACATTACTTAAAACCCAGTTTTCAATAAGAAACTCTGAGGCACACAAAAATTAAGAAAGTATGGCCCATATATGGGGCCGGGGTGGCAGGGAGGAATCAGTGAAGGTTTCTGGTTCAAGATGATGACATACAAGGCTCCTGAATTCCGTTCTTTCCACAGACACACCAAATCTACAGTTGCACACAGAGTGACTCTCTCTGAAAGAAATCCAGAAACTAGCTGAGCGACTCCTCCAATACGGCCAACAAGGAAATATCCACATCAAAACTGGCAGGAAAATATGAGACATACTCTTGCCATAAACTCCACCCACGGCCCAACAACATATCATCAGGAGGGAACTCACAATTCTCAAATTTTCCCTGACGAGGGCAGCGTTTGGACCCCACTTTTCAGATCCAACTTTTCAGACTTCTACCTGAAGGACAGGCTCCCCCAGTGCCTAGTTGTGGGAGAGAATGGAGCTTGCATGCCTGATAACTGCTGGAAGGTCTGAGCACCGTATTCATCTTAGAACTCTTTGAAGTTATAACTTCATGACTATAGTTTATAACACTGCAGTGTATAATTAAAATTTGCTAAGAGTATATAACTTAAATGTTCTCACCAAAAAGGACGTAAATAAATATGTGGGGGGATAGATGTGTTAATGAACTAGAGGAGAAGTAAGAACCCTTTCGCAACACACATAGACTTCAAATCATTAAGATGTACACTTGAGGGGCGCCTGGGTGGCTCAGTGGGTTAAGCTGCTGCCTTCGGCTCGGGTCATGATCTCAGAGTCCTGGGATCGAGCCCCGCATCGGGCTCTCTGCTCAGCAGGGAGCCTGCTTCCTCCTCTCTCTCTGCCTGCCTCTCTGCCTGCTTGTGATCTCTCTGTCAAATAAATAAATAAAATCTTTAAAAAAAAAAAAAAAGATGTACACTTGAATTTTACAATCACAATTTTGTTGATCATAAACCTCCAAAAAGCTGGGAAGAAAAAAAAAAGTGTGTCTTAGAGTAAACCGGGACTGACCTCTCTCTGGCCATTCTTCTCTGCTTTGCTACCTAAGAAGGCTCCCCTGTCTCTCTCTACTCCTTCCGTTCTAGGTGAGCTATTCTGAGTCCGCTGGCCATTTCTCTGGTCAGGAGAGAATACCCAACTCCAGCATAAGGCAGAGGGGCCTACTTTAAGTGCAAACTTTAAGGAGGTGCAAACTAGCAAGCAGAGTGTCAGTCCCTGAATACCCTAAGAGTGATGCCTCCTTAAATTTTGTCCCTTGGGGCACTGAGGGAGCATGAGCCCTCTGCATGAAGGCCCTGGGAGCTCTATTTTTACCATGGTGATTTGTATGTAGGCTCATTTTAAAAAAATTTTTTTTTTTTTTTTTTTTTGGTAGACTCATTTTAGTCCTGACCCTGCTCCCTTACTTTCTGCCCCCTGACAACTCCCTGACTCCCAGGACCATGTCTACGGATAGGCCTCGCCTCCTGAATGTTGAAATTTTGCTTTCTCTCCTCCTTCAGTCACTCTTCTCCAAAACAAGAAGGGCCTTTCTCAGCGGTCCTTCGGGAAGATCTCTCTGTTGTTGTATTTCTCCTCTATCCAAATGGAAATGCCTGAGTTCAAGTTATATAGAATTCTCAGACTTAACAAAGTTTGTTGAAAGAATCTATCATTTATGCCACAGGAAGTTGGAGGCCATCCAAACCCAGGTCCCCCGACATCCGGTCTGGGGTTTTCTCCCATTCCTACCACACATACATACCCCGCAAGTCACCTATTCACAGAACATGCAGGCTCTGAGAAGAAATCCTGTCTATGGACCACTGCTCTGGCCAGTGCCTGCAGAGTTCCAGCCTCCTCGTAATGCTCCCTTCCTGTCTGCCGGTAGACGACAGCTCCGGCCCTCCTTTGTGGATTTAAGCCTGCCCATGATCCTCCCTTTCTGACTGTCGGCCCTACAGATTTTAGACAGGCTTGCATGGCCCCCATAGTCATTCACTCTTTCTCTCCCAGAGAAAGGGAGTTTGGTGCTCTTGGTGGAGGTCGTGAGAGCAGACGTGGAACGAGATGCAGGATGGAGATACTTAACAGCTCTGTACATCCCCTCAGTGCTGTCCATTCCCTTCTTCAGCTTCCTCTCTACCAAGAACGCATCTCTTGCTCTCAGACCCTATCTATTGCATAGTGCATCTGTATATACAATATCCCCAGGTCCCCTCAAACAAGTCCCAGCCCCTCCCAGTTGGGTTAGGACCACCACACTGGGGTTAATTCAAGCCACCAGACCCTCTAATGCCATCTCACAGCCTAATGAGGCCCAGCTACGTACCTCCTTCCATCCAGCCCTCTGGAGAGTGGTTTTCTCAGTGAAGAAATGAATGATTCCTAAGTCTAATAAAAGATAAGCTTTAAAGAGTGAAAACTGGGAAAATGCGAGATCCAGTTAACTTATTCCAGACCATTACTGCGTCTTAATAGGCAGTGAAGAAATCCTGACTGTCTGTTATTGTTTTGCTTGCTTGGAATACAAAGAAATGGATAAAAGAGTATTTAGGAGGAAAAGAATAGCTATGTGGTCTCATATGGTAATGAGTTGCTTATTCATTAGCATACTGCTTTCTGAGTGCTCCCTTCTGTCTTATTCTGACTGAAATCTAAAATAGGGGATGCCTAAGCAAGTGTGGAGGGCAGCTTCCTCAGAAGGGTCCCAGAGATGACCCCCATTCCGTCTTCTCCTTTCCCTCCTCCTCCCTCTCCCCAGCAAGACCCCACTGGCAAGAAGTTTGACTCTTGCTCGGCAAATAGAAATCTTGAATATCTTGGGGTCATCTTCACCTGCTCCCAACTCCTGACCTTCTGCCCAGTCATTCAAATCGGACACCTCTCAAATCTACCCCTTCTTCCGGCATCCTAAACATCCACCGGCATTTTCCCCCATAACAGCCGCCCAAATGATCTCCTGCCTCTCGTCTCTTCCATCCTGATCGATATGTGCACCTTCCCTCCTTTCAAGCAAATCCAGATGCTCCACTAGCAATACAGAAGGATAAAATAAATGAAAACAGACCCTCTTTTGTATTCTGCTGCCAAAGTAACATTTCCTAGAGCAAAACTAAAAATATTTAAAAACCTTCCATAGCTCACCGTAGCTCCCACGATAAAAGTATTGATTCATTTGCTCATTTATTCCTTCAACAAGTGTTTTGTAGGTTCCTACCACATGTTAGGCACCTTCCTAGATTCTGGAATTACATTAGTGAGTAAGTTGGGCACTGCCTCTGCCCTGGAGGAGATCATAGTCTTGTTCTAGCAACCCAGCAGTTAGAACGCAGTCTCCGATGGGGGACGAACAGGGTATAACAGGGTATACCTAACTTGCATCCAAGTTAGTATGGCACAGGTTTTTTTCCCCAGGTTTACCCAACATACTTTTCTAGCCTCATTGTTTTTCCTCCCCTTTAACCTCCCTCCCGTAAGCCAGTCACTGGTTGTTTCTAGAATATCCCCCAGAACAAACCACTGCACCTTCGTTCATGCTGCTCTCCATTCCTGAAATGCCCTTCCTCATTTAGCTAATTAATTATTTTAGCCCATCAATCAGCCAATATGCATTCATGGAGAACGTACTATGGGCCAGGCACTGTGCAAATACTGAAGGTAACAATGCTGAGCAAAACCAGACACAATTCCTGCCCTAAAGAGCTTACCAGTTAGTGGGAGGAGACACACACGAATCAGAGGACCACATAATGCGCACACTTACAGCTCTGAGAAAAGCGCTGTGAGAGAGAGGTACGAGGTGCTAATGAAAGCATGTGACAGAGACATGACTGAGTCTGAAGACTCAGGAAAGACGTCTCCAAGGAAGGGATGATTCAGATGGGATCTGGGAGAGGTGAGAGTGCTCCAGGCAAAGACAACGGGCAAATTCCCTGTCTCAGGAGAGAGTCTGCTGACACCAAGGGACCAAAAGAAGTGGAAGCCAGACAGCAGAAAAGAGACACTGTGAGCGGAAGCTGGAGCAGGGGTGGACCAGATTAGGTGAGCCTTTAGAGCTAAGGTAAAGGTTGGTCCTTATCCCCAGAACCATAACAACCATTTTTAAAGATTTTATTTATTTATTTGAGAGAAAGAGAGAGCATGAGTGGGGGGCAGGGGGTACAGGGGTAAAGGGAGAAGCAGACTCCCCACTGAGCAGGAAGCCCAATGCAGGGTTGATCCCAAGACCCGGAGATCATGACATGAGCCAAAGGCGGACGCTTAACCTACTGGGCCACCCAGGTACCCCCAAAACAACCATTTTTTAAAAGCAGCCCATGGACATAATCAGCTTGCCACCATCCTTTAAGACCCAAGTTAAATGTCCCTCTAATTCCCCCATAGCCTCCACACTAGTAGCTCATGAATCACACATATGTGGGACATGATTGAGGGCTAATTAAGGTAAAACCTTGGGCCAGAGACACTGTCTCTTCATCTTTGTCCTTTCAGCTGCACAGTGCCTGTCTGGCTGTGGTAAGTGCTCAGTAAAGGTTTGTTGAAGCAATTGATCAACATGTGCCAGTCTGTTTTATTACCTCCCCTCCACCATCCTGCCCACTCAGGAAAGTTCTCCCCACCACTCCCCACTCCCCAACCCTACCTTAGTTCAGACTCCTGTCATCTCCTGCTTTCTAAACAATCTCCCTGCCTTCCTTCTCAACCCCACACAACCCACACTCCATGTGGCTACAGAGTTCCTCCCCAAACAAAGGTCAAACCAGGCCACTCTGCTCCTCATATAAACCTTCACTGACTCCCCATTCCCCTCAGGGTCAAATTCAAATCTTTTAGTCTAATTATTCAATGCACATCATGATCTAATCTCAAACTAATCTTTTCAGTCTCGTGTTGCATTGCATCCTTTCTCCTCCTGTACCCTGTATTCCAACTACAGTCAAAGTCCTAGAATATTCCTCAAGTAGACCTCCACTTCCCCCGCTCCGACTCTTTGCTTAAACTGTGCTCTCAGCCTAGAACGTCCTTCACTCATTTTTTTTTTAAAGATTTTTTATTTGTTTATTTGAGAGAGAGAGAGCAGAGTGAGCGAGAACATGAGTAGAGGGGAGGGACAGAAGTAGAGGGAGTAGCAGACTGCCCCCTGAGCAGGGAGCCCAACATGGGGCTCGATCCCAGGACCCTGGGGTCACGACCTGAGCCAAAGGCAGAAGCCGAACCGACTGAGCCAGCCAGACACGCCGTCATGCAGTTTTCATAAGGAGAAAACTGCAGGTGCTTCAAGATAGAGCTCAAATGCCAACCCATCACCAAACTTCTCGCTAATCCCCCAAACCCAAAATTACTGGCTTCTTTCCATACAGGCAGACCTTAGAGATACTGCTGGTTCAGGTCTAGGCCACAGCAATAAAGCAAATATCACAATGAAGTGAGTCAAATGAATTTTTTGGTTACCTAGTGCAAATAAAAGTTATGTTCACACTATACTATAGTCCATTAAGTGTGCAGTGATAGCATTATGTCTAAAAAGCAATGCACATACCTTAATTAAAAAATATTAAAAAAAACTGCTATCAACTGAGCTTTCAGAAAGCTGTAATCACGGATCACAGATCACCCTAACAAATACAATAATAATGAAAAACTTTGAAATATTGCAAGAATTACCAAAATATGACACCGAAACTCTAAGTGAGCAAATGCTGTTGGAAAAATGGTGTCATCGACTTGCTTGAACCTTTAATTTGTAAAAATGAAACAAAACAAAACACTATCTCCAAATCACAATAAAGCTAAGTGCAATAAAGAACGTATGCCTGCATAGATAGAGTTATTCCTAGCATTTTACCCAGTAAACAGCACATCATAGTCCTCAAATTAAAAAAAATAAAAAATAAAAAAGCTCCCTCTGTCCTCCCCTGCACTCCCCCCGCATTAGCCACCATGGCAGCCATAAAAAGTGAGAAGGACAGCAAAAGCGGTTCTCTCCTCTCCACGCAGGAGCATGCATTCCCAAGAGGCTAGGGAAACAAGGCCTCCCTTTGTTCAAATATTCAGACAAAAAATTACCCAAGTTGTATTCTAGGAAATGATTTCTAAGCCTACAAAGATCCATCCATTGTTTCTGGATGATTTCTCAAGCTCAGACATAAAATATGAAGTTTGTAATTTACATACTATAAATAAAATATCCCCCCTCAAATTGCTCATTTGTTTTTTTAAAAAACTTTGTTTAAAGGCCATTTACTTTGGGAGCCATTCACATTTCTATCTGAAGACTTACGCTTGTGGATTACTCAGCCGGATCTGGACTGTGAGAATTCCCCACAGGGTGAGTCGGTGGTGTCGCTACTGGACACAAAGGGCATTTTTCATCTGCTTTTAATTGAGACAAAAAGGAGTAGCGAAAAATATCAGTCATGGGGTTGATTAAAAGTACCTTCGCGAACATTTGCCCTAGCCTAGCAATAGCTGTCTGACACTTTAAGTCAATGTTTAACGACTGGTCAGACTGTAAAACCTTCATGACTCAGAGAAAATAAGTCCCTCTCTCCGTGTGCAACCTGCTGGGACACCCACTTTGTCACCCACTTGTCTTTCCTTTCTTCTCCGAGATTGGCCTTCTTCCATCAACCGAAGCCCATTCCCGCCTGACCGCACGCCGCGCAGGGTGGGGCGCCACGCAGAGTTCTCGCTTCCTCGGTGGTCGGTGGTCGGCCCAGCTCCGACAAAACACATGCAGAACACAGAGCCCGCATCACGACCCGGCCAGTCTGCCGCTCCGCAGAAGGAAAGTGAGAGTCGTCTTCGTTTCCTCATTGGCTTGTGTAGGGGCAGCTCCTTTGAAGTTGATTCCCGCTTCACGACCATCCTGGAAGGTGGTCCAGACAGGGACTCCTGTGTCCGTTTGGTAAGGGACCACACTTAGCAGAGGAGCTAAATGGTTTGCCCAAGTTCACACTGCTGGGCCAAGAAGAAAATTGTGTCTTCTGATTTTGCGTCCAGACCTCTCTTCCCATCTCCAGGGCTGCCCTGTCCGCCACAGACTGGGGGAGGCCAGTGAGAGACTGACAAGTTCAAGGGCTCCTCAAGAGCAAGAGGCAAGCCTAAGACTGGGGCTGATGAGTTGCAGGGCGGGGGGCGGGGCTTAGGAGAAGTTTGGGGAACCATGTCGTCGGCTTGGATTGGGGGAGAAGGATGGAAGCAGCTGCCGATTCCAGCAGCAGCCCAGGAAGGTTTTGCGGTAAAGGGGACTTTTGGAAAGCCTTTAAATTATGGGAGAACTGACTTGCTAAGTGGCAAGATCAGGAAAGAGGGGAATGAAACTGCAGGGTATTGACTTTCTGTTCTCGTTCGCATTTAATTTTAAAAGATACATCCGGGGTAAAGAACCCCCAATGCCCCTTCTCTTTTCCCACCAGAACAGGGGCAAGGTTGCTAGGGCCCGGGGCTGCCCCGGGGATGCCTGGAATCAACAGCGAGCTCTTCCAGTCTCGTCTCTGTCCTCTGCCGGTCTGCGAACCAGGGTCACAAAGCAGCTGTCACAGTAACTTGACTAATTAAATTAGAGCCCACTGAATGCCTTATTGACCTCAAACTCAGCCCAGCGAGCAGGCCCACTTAAAAGGTGACTGTGTTCGTGGCTGTTAGTTAACAGATTAAATAAAACAGACACAGACAGTGACGGGCAAGAGGAAAAATCCTGCTACCGTAAACAAAGTGTGAGGAGCACAGCTGCCAGAGTGTGTGACCTGTAGATGTGTGTCATGCGAGGGGGTGAACTGTGGCTCCCCTTACACAAATACATATGTTGAAGTCTTAACCAAGAATCTGACCTTATTTAGATAGGGTTTTTACAGAGGTAATCAAGTTAAAAGAAGGTCATTAAGATGGACCCTAATCCAATATGACTGGTGTCCTTAAAAATGGGGGAAATTTGGACAGAGACACATAGAGGGAAGATGATACAAAGAGACACAGACAGAAGATGGCCATCTGCAAGCCAAGGAGGGAGGACTGGGACAGATTCTGCCCTCACAGCCCTAGGTAGGAACCAGTCCAGCCAACATCTTGATTTTTGGATTTCCGGCCTCCACAACAGCGACAATACATTTCTGCTGTTTAAGCCACCCTCTTTTTAGTTCTCTATTATAGCAGCTCTGGCCAACTAACACATCTGGAGACATCTGAGAGGAAGGAAGACCCCTGGGTGAGAAGGACTTTTCATGAAAACACTAAAAAGAGCACCAGCACGGGACTCAAACAAACCAGGGCTGGGTGCCTGACTTTGTGTTACCCGCTGCGTGTCCTTGATTCATCATCCATAAAATAGGGATAATTTGTGCCTTGATTCATCATCCATAAAATAGGGATAATCATATCTTCCTCAAAGGAGCGGTTTTAGGATTAAATGTGAAAACACAGTCTTTGGTTTATACAGACCCATGCTGCACACGACCCATTAGCAATTAGGCACAATGGCCCATGTAAATCCCGACCACCCAACAAATACTGATCGGAATGATCGTGAGTCACTTTTGTAAAATAACTACAAACTACACATGACCCTGATAACCACGCCCCCACAGGATTCTGCGAACGTGACTATTGACAAACATTCGCCATCTCTGTTCCTTCTGTCTCAGTTGAATTTATTGCCCACTTGTTCTTTCTCTCTGTCGCTCTGACTAAAGACTTCAGCTCTCTGCTCCTGTGTCCCTCTCTTGCATTTCTTTCTCCTGCCAGACATGGAACAGAAGGGGAGTTTACTCAGCAGCCCCCAAAGCCTCCATCCCTCATCACCTCCCTCTCATGCTCATTTCTGGAGACAGAAATACAGACTTTGAAAAAAATGTTGTTGTTGTTGTTGCCTGCTTTAAAAAACAAAACAAACAATAAAAAAAAAAAACGTTGTTACTTAACTCCTCCCACCTCCACCCAAAGATAATCATCATTGTAATAAAACTAAATGGAAAACCACTTCCAGTAGCAGTAGTAATAATGATAATAAGCTCACATAATAAAGCCCTATTTGTCCAGAATAGTTGGCAAATTGACTGCTTGGGCTAACTGCCTATTCTATTTAAAAGTTGCCCAAAGTTGAAGACCAACTTTCAAAGAACTAGAACGTAAATCACTTATGTTAACTCCAAGTGCACTAGGATGGTTTGATCTTCGCCAGTCCGGAAGCCTTGCAGAACTTGGCAATGGTTCAGAGACACTGTCAGGGTTTCAGTTAGTGCTGAGGACTCCTGATAACAAGAACTGAAGGTAATATATATCTCTAGGTGGTATAGATTCTACGAACAGGCTTTTAAACCTATACGTAAATACAAATATCTACACACAGCCCACGGAAAAAGCCCCCTGGGGACCCAAAATCAACCCTTTCCCATGTTAGAGGCCGCACAGGTTACTTACAAGGGCACCCCAACCCACAGAGCAAAGGTGCCCCTTTCTCTCTTTGTGTGGGCCGCCATGTCACACATCATGTGGGGCTGACATCCAACCACCCTGTGATTATTCATTAAGCTTACTCTACCCAGCTCTAGATCAAGAAAGTATTGGACACCATTCCTGTCCTCGGACGACTTCCATTCGGATCAGGGAACTGCCTACAACACTAAACTCTAAATTGGGTGCATTGAGCTAGAGGCGGCCAAACTGGTGTCAACGGATCTATGATCACTGTGCTGTGTCAGGCCTATGCTGTGTGTTTGACCATGGATTATCTCAGTCAATCTTCTTAGTGAGCCCATGAGCTCAGTCACATTATTATCCCCACTTTACAAATGAAGATTCTGAGTCAGACAGAATCAACAGCTTATGTGAGGTCACAGAGCTAAAGAAATGTGGACTTGGGTCAAGCCAGGTCAGTGCGAGCCCACCGCCACCCTCCAACCGTGCCCCTTCCGCCCTTCCTTCCTCCCGAGTCCAGCAGGACCAGCTGGCCCCCAAGAAGATCAGCCAAAGGACCAGAACCAAGTCCCTTCAGTTTTATTTCCTTTCCCTTTTAACCCCACGGACTCACCCACAGTTCCCACTAATCTTCCCAAGATAAGATGAAACAAAAAAACAAAAACAAAACAGAAAAACTAAGTCTAGAGGCTTTCTTGGGAGCTCTTTTCTTCTACTCTGAAGCAAACTCCAAGGCAAAATATATTTCAGTGCAAATTTAAAAAGGTGTTTACTATCTTCCCTTCATGGAAGAATAATACTGCTTTCTTAATGAGACTGTGAGTTTGCCTTTATGAAAAAAAAACTGTCATATAGGTCTGCTTCTCCTTGAGCCGAACCACCCTTTCCTACTTACTGCTTTGCTGTCAGAAATTACTCAGAGACAAACAAAGGCCAGAAAGTTAAGGTTCTGTGGCGTTCTCAGGGACCCCGAGTGAAATGATTATGGGTTGATAAAACATATGTGAAACAATCAGGCATGGGAGTTAAAGGGAAACAGAAAAGGGCGCCTGGGTGGCTCAGTGGGTTAAGCCTCTGCCTTCGGCTTGGGTCATGATCTCAGGGTCCTGGGATCGAGCCCCGCGTCGGGCTCTCTGCTCGGTGGGGAGCCTGCTTCCTCCTCTCTCTCTCTGCCTGTCTCTCTGCCTGATTGTGATCCCTCTCTGTCAAATAAATAAAATCTTTTTTTTTTTTTTTTTTAAAGGGGGGAAACAGAAAAAGAATCAGAAGTATGAAGCACCCGGGTGGTTCAGTCAATTAAGTGTCTGCCTTCGGCTCAGGCATGATCCCAGGGCCCTGGGATCAAGCCCCACGTCAGGCTCTCTGCTCAGTGGGGAGTCTGCTTCTCCCTGTCTGCCACTCTGCCTGCTTCTGCTCTGTTACATAAACAAAGTCTTTAAAAAAAAAAAAGTAATATTGCCACACGCGTGTACTAAGCACCACCCAGCTAAGTGGACAAGGAGGCTGGTATTTTTCTAAGATGAGCAAGAAGTTGATACAGGGCTGTAGGGGCTGTCAGCTCTCCAGACGCCTACTCGAAGTCCCACTCTGTTAAAAACCAGAATGTCCAATGTGTTAACTAGTAGTCTTGCTAATAATTGCTTTCAGAAAGTCAAAGAAGCAAACAGGGGAACTTTTGTCCAAAACATCCATTAGAGAACAATTGCGAATTTCACAACAGGCGAGGAAGAAATGATGTGGCCTAGACATAGGGCCTGACTTTAGAAAAGCATAGTCCAAGACCACGGAAGCATATTTCATGGCCTCAGACTTTAAAAGAAAGACATCATTCTATGAATGAAAGTGGGGGGAGGCGAAGTTGAAAACTGAAAATCTGACAATATAATAAAATATGATTATATGAAAAAATGTGCTGCTATCATATAAAAACAGCAGTGTGGCTGCAAACGGAAACCAGCAATGAGTTCCACAAAACAACAACAAAACCAGCAAAAAACAAACAGGCCCTTCGTATTGCAAAAAATAGCAGAATGGCCTGGACAGAGAAAAATCATGTCAGGAAGATTAAAATCCCAGTTTATGAAAAACATTATTTCAGGTGGGGCAGGGAGGGAGTGTTGTCAGTGAAAGGAAAGGAGCAGAAAGAAAGGCTCTGCTGGAAGCCAACAGGGTGACGTTAAAAGCCAACAGAAAGCAAGCTGAACACCTCCACCACCACTGTGCTTCCACACCCATAGCAAGGAGAATTCTCTTTGGCCTGGAAAGGATAGAATAAAAACATAGTCAGGAGGAAAAGGGAGCCCGAGGTGGGTGACAAGACAGGAAGAGAAAAACTGGGCTTAAAATGAGCTCACAATTCTCCCGCAGATGAATTCTATCCCACGGGACTTAATAAAAGAAACGGCACACGTAATCACAGATCCGTGCTATTGGTGAATGTGAGCAGGTGCCCCGACTTTGAGAAAGGGGAGCAAAGATCTACTGGTCCTTCAGACCCATGCAATTGAAGTTAATTTTACAAAAGATCCTAGGACACATTACTAAACAGATAGTTGGTGAACAAAAAGTCCGTGTTTTTTTGTGGTTTTTTTTTTTTTTTGTTTTAAGTAATAATAATGTAGATACAGATGTGGCAAACTACGTAGATTTTGCACTAAGGAATAGAGCTTGGTATTGAAATGCAATGAAATTGATAACAGGGTTAATCTGACATATTTAATGTTATGCAAAAATTTTACCATACTGCACGATAATCAAGCATAAATGGAGCCCTTCATGCAGATGAAAACAATTACTATTCTTTTAAAGCAGCATTACTAAAGTCAGAGAAATGGAGAAAGGGGAACGGGAGACAGAAGAAGCCAGGTAGTGGCTGTTATACCCCCTGTATCACCCCCCACCCCCAGACAGACCCAGGGAAAGGGGGCTGCCTGGCCTTATACCAAGCCAGTGCTGGACTCCAGCCAACAGCCAGTCCTTGGACCCACCAGCTGGAGCTGGGTCACTATGTCCACTGAATTCTCTGTGAAAGAAACCAGGAAAACCTGGTTTTAAGAGGGCAGAGGACATCCTCTGATGAAGACAATCAGCAAGAGAGAGGTCTTTTCTGGGTACCTTTAGAACACCCACAAACTATGGGATGTCTGGGGCAAGTGGCTGGGGCAGAGAGGACTCGAAGGGAAGTGATGGCATAAGTCGGCTGTCAAGTGTGGTGGGTTTGGTGTTTGTTAGCTCACACCAAGTGTTCAGGGAATGGGAGTAGAGTGGGACAGGATGAACCTACATGGAGAAGTAAGGTTGGTGAAACAGGGAGGGAGGCAGACAGCTAGAGGACACTCCTGCTGGCACAGAGAGAGGGAATGATGAGATCTGAAAAAGAAGGATGCAAACAGACAAAGCTTCAAAGGAAACAAAATTCAGACTTTACACAGGAATGAGCCCTGGGTTTGAAATGATATGCTGTCTGGCATTTGCTTCAGCATCTAGTGTTTGCGGGAGCAAGGAGGATAGAGGGGATACACATGATCACAGTTGTTACATTGCCTGTATGATCATAATTGTTGAAGACGGGTGATGGGTACCTACGCTTTCACCATAGTATTTTCTGTGCTTTTATATATGCTTCCCCCCACCTTTCTTTCGAAGCTACTGAAGCTTTCCTACTTACTCAGAGGTAAAAAGAAACAAAACAAAAACCTTACGATGGAGTACACAGTCGTACCTTCTCCTGTTACTTCTTTAACTTCCCTTCCTCCTACTCCCCTCCCTCACTCTCTGCTATTTCTTGAGTCCACCAGCACACGCCCACCACCCTAGGGCTTTGCAAGGGCTGGTCTGTCTACTCAGAATTATCCGCACCCAGGTAGCCACATAGCTCGCTGCCTTCTCAAGAAGATGTACTCTGACTATCCTCTTTAGAATGACAACTCCCTCCCCTTTTCTCCTTTCTCTGGAACTCTTGTGGGGTTCACATTTATCACTCTACATTTATTTTTCCCATAGTGAAGCTTAAAATCTTCAAACATACTATCTAATCTACTTACTTTATTACCTTTGTCACTAGAATTTAAATCACCAGAGGGACAGGAATTTTTGTTCCAGGGCAGGGGTGGGGGGTGGGGAGGTTGTTCAGCGACTAGGACAAGCCTGAGCACCCAATAAACTTAAGTGGGGGATGAACGCAGGAAACTTTAGAACTGCCCAGAAGGCTGAGGCAAGGCAGAGGTAGGTGTCTGTGGTCTTGATACCAGTTTTCTCCCACCACAGTCTTTCACACTAAACAGGAAATCTAGGGCAGCTGATTTCTGAGGAGAAGTGCAGAACTTAAACGGAGCTCATCAGAATTATTGCCCTCCTCCCAACCTCTAGGCAGAGATTTCATAACTTGGTTTTGAGACATCTAAGTCTGTCCCCAGTTATGTCAGGTGACATCCCAAAATTCTTAAACCCCCCCCCAAAAAATCTTAAGCCAAACCCCTCGTGACAAAGGGAGGAATTTTGTCTAAAACATATGATAATTGAAAACCTCAAAGTGAGGCTTTGTTACTTTTAGGAAATGTTAGGCTTTAGGACAATTTTTTTAGGTGGAAGTCACCTTTTTAGTGTATTTTTAGGTGGAAGTCACCACAAAACAAATGTTCAAAATCAAGTCCATGATTAGAACAAATGTTCAAAATCAAGTCCATCAAAACCCAATTTTAAAAGATTACTTTGTGCCAAGACTTTTTGTATATGAGACACTTTCCAATAGCTTCATCCTTTCCTGCATTTACAGTTACATCCCTTCCTGAAGAAGTTCCTTCTATACAGAGCTTCATGTATCCATGCTACAAACTAATTGTGGAACTTGGGCAAACTCTTTTGGGCCAGTTTTCTTATAAGAAAACTACCCTCGGGGCACCTGGGTGGCTCAGAGGGTTAAGCCTCTGCCTTCGGCTCAGGTCATGATCCCAGGGTCCTGGGATCAAGCCCCGCATCGGGCTCTCTCCTTGGTGGGGAGCCTGCTTCCTCCTCTCTCTCTCTCTGTCTGCCTCTCTGCCTACTTGTGATCTCTCTCTGTCGAATGAATAAATAAAAAATCTAAAAAAAAAAAAACTACCCTCTGTGTGTGTGCATGTGTGTGTGTGTGTGTATACACACACATACCACACAGAACTTACAGATGATAGACAAAATCTTGAGACATCAAATTAACAATAAAAAGAAACCCCACAAAAGGCCAGGAATCACTGCCGTAAGCGATAGTATAAATATTATGCAAGTGTGGGAAGCAGACTATCCACTTCTTTCACAACATTACTGATGAAAGAAAACCCGTTTGATCTACTCACAAGTGATGGGTCGGCCACTCTCACAGGTTACAGTAAGTAAGGCTGCTGTTCGGGAGTCTGAAGGATCTTCCTGGGCTGACCCAGGCCAACTATATACACCCAGGGCAAATTTCCACAGACCAGACCTACAGGCCTTGTGATGCTCCCAGGCCTGAAGTAAGAGTGCCATCTGGAGGATCTCCATTTTAGAGAGAAATCCTCACGCAAAACTGACCATAGAAAATCAGGAGGGAAG
The DNA here is from genome assembly GCF_002288905.1 of Enhydra lutris kenyoni. NCBI lineage: Eukaryota > Metazoa > Chordata > Mammalia > Carnivora > Mustelidae > Enhydra > Enhydra lutris. Next base: position 19,938,092 of record NW_019154118.1, on the reverse strand, counting down.
TCAAAAATCCAGGATCCGCATAGGGACAGAAGTCACTACCAATTAGATTCAAGCTGTTTGCCATCTCACCTTTTTAACAAAACTCTTTCTCCTAAAAGCTTGGGGAACCTTCTTGAATTTCACTGTTAGCGTCATTCGTAGAGTCCTGGTTGTTATTGGGAAAGGGGTTTTTTCTAGCTGGCCCACAGAGCCACTCAGTGAGTCCTCCGGAAGTTCCCTTCCTCCCATAATCTGTGTGGTCTCTCTAAAAGCAGGTTCTACTCCCATTCCCACTCACGTTCCCAATCAGAACAGGTACTTTCAAGGGCCCTGTAAGAGCTTCCAGACAAACCCAACTGCCAAGCGCCCCACCGGATGGCTTGTCTCTGCCCAAAATGAACGTCCACTTGATCACCAGCTCCCCACTGCCCTGGCCAGGGAAGAAGAGCCGTGTGCCTGCTCTGTGTGAGTCCAAACTGTTCGTTGGGGGAAACAGTCCCGAGAGACACAGTCGACACGGCCTCGCAAGAACTGCATGCGATTTTCTGTGCCACTGAGGGGAGGGAAAGAATGCGAAGTGTGCCTTCCAGTTACAAGCGATCCCCACGCCCAAACTGCTATACCTGTCAAGCAGCAGGAATAGCTTCTGTGAACAAAAGAAATCCGCTCTTCAGTGTAATAGCCCTGGCATGCCTTTATTTCAGCTCTGTCCTTAGTTCCCCATTCTCTCAATTGCTGAGGGAAGAATGCTACCTGAAATTGTGCGAATTTTCAACAACAGATATTTTCTTCACCCGTGAAAACGGCTCCTTCCTCTCTCAAGAGAGACAACTCCTTTGTTCTCAAAAAAACTAAAGTTGGTTCAGGCAGTACTTTTTTCTGTGAGTTCTCAAGGTAGGACGTGCTCAGTATAGATAAGTAGTTCATCATTAACCACAGCTGAGCTCTGTTATTAAAAACAAAAACAGCCTTCTTTTTTTTGTTATTCTCTGACCCCTATAGTAGGTAAAAGAAAAACTAAGCAACCGGAAGGAGTGGGGGGCTGAACCAGAACTGAGGGGAAAGGCAGGACACTTGAAGACAGGAGGAAAAATAATTGTTTTTGTGTGCCAGGAATCAAGGGGTGAAGCCTAAGGAAGCATGCCCACTGCTCTGAAAACTTCTTCCAGGCCGTGTCTACCTGGACAGCATCTAAAAAATCACACCCTTTATTCTTTTCATGAGAGGAAACTGTATTTCAGTATGAAGAGTCCTACAGAGGGCCAGGATAACCTAGACATCATGCAAACCTCCGATGGCTGAAAAAGAGTTAAAAACAGATTAAGCAGAGCTGAAGAATTGCCCATGTCAGCAAATCAAGGATTAGGCTACGGAGCCCAGAGTTAGTATCTCAGGGCATATATTATGTAACAAAGGAACGTGACCAATTTAAAACCTTTGCCATTTGATAAGGTACAGAAACAGTGGAGTTTAAGAAAAGGTGAAAAAAGATTTCCAACCAAAAAAAAAACAGAATTTAGTTGAAATAGAAAAAAATGCCAAAAATGTAAACTGAAAGGAAGTCCTAAGACTCCTATAAATTACCAGATAGTTGAAGAAAGAAGATGCAAGTGAGTCCTCTGTGAGAATCATGAATGTCAACAGAGAGAATGGCACAAAAGACCAGAAAACTCATTGGTCTCTTTTGTCAAAGCTCCTATGTTATTAAAGACAGTCACCCTTAACTCTGAAAAGCATTATTTATTGGAAAGAAATATTAAAGGAAGTCTTCTTAATTCTGGCAAGGACAGATATGGCTCCCCTAGCCCCCAAAATATACCTCCCATCTGCTCACAAATTCTTCACCCTGACTCTTGGAATCCCCAGGATTCCTCCATCGGAGGCCAGGGTCTACATCTACAATGGATACGGTTCCCAGAAGGCCCGGAAGCGACATGAAATAATGCTAGGACAGTTTCTTATCAAGGGAGGATGGCTAGAAAGTCAACCAACTGAGGTGCGTCACTTGACAGCTTATCTTAACGTCCAGTTCTTTAACAAAGCCTCATACGAGCCAGAAGGGGAGGCGTTCTTGGGTGAAGTCAGACTTCCCTGATATCCTGGTTCACCAAAACTCATGGACAATTCCAAGAAGTCTTCAAAGTAGTAATTACGCCAAGCGAGGAATCCACACAGTCAAGACATGGCTTTCTTAGGAAGACGCAGCTATTTAATCCTAGCAAGGGCAGCCGCTCTTCTTTCTGTGTTCTGGAACAAGGCACGAATTAAAGCTCTTACTTCACTGGAAGAGAATGCAGCTGCCAAGGGCCCTTTTCCATCTGCCCACCTGCAAAATAAAAGATAAAATTCTATTTCCTCTTATGTCTCTGTATAAGCAAGATTTTAAAACTGCTTATTTATTCCCAAATGCTCATTTGTCTTAAATGGAAGTAAAACAGATCCTGGCATCCTTCCCCCTCTTGATGGCTCTACCACCCAATCTCTTTAACTTTTGCTTCTCTGAGTTATTTTGGAATCAACACAGTTAGATGAAGAGATGAAGTTAGGAAGATAACACTGTTACCCCTTATTCTATACTCACTAAGTCCTGTTTGAACTTGAGAAATATGGCCACATCCTCATATGGTTAAATGGAGTCTTGGGATGGGTAACTATTTTTAAAAATGAGCCACAGGCAACAAACTTTAACCAACAAAGGACTGTTATAAAAAATACAGAGCGAACTTCCCTGAATCAACAAGGAAATCACAAACAATCCCGTAGAATAAAGGGCAAAAACCATGAATAGGCATTTTACAATAGAAGAAAAATAAATGATCAATAAAAAGATGCCCAATATCATTAGAATTTAGGGAAATATAAATTACAATGACAATGAACTCCCATTTCACACTAACAAAAATTTTAGAGCCTGATAATACCAGGGAAACTATGAAGCAACAGGATAAACAACAAAATATCTGTACAACAGAATCTGATACAGCAGTGAAACAAACTACAGCTCTGCATACTCTCGCGAGTGAATTTCAAAAACAGAATACTGAACACAAGCAGCAAGTTATGGAAGACTCCGTTTATAGAAAGTTCAAACACAAGCAAGACTAAACTCCATTGTTCAGGGATATGTGCAAATGTGGCAAAACTCTAAAGAAAGGAAAGGAAGTAAGTAAAATTCAAGATAGTGGCTGCCTATGGTGAGAAATGTCTGGAGCGGGGCCCACAGGAGTCTTCACGGTACTGGTAATATTTTTCTTAAATTAGGTAATAAGAACACAAACATTTTACTTGTTTCTTTTAGACTGTAAATATGTTTATATATACATGTATATTTTATAATATTAAAATATTTTATATGTATACATATGTATATTTTATAATATTAAAAGATTTAAACTATATAACTGCAGGTAGTTTCCTCAGAAAAAAATTACCCAATTAGTTACCATTCTTAGATTTAAGTGAAATCTCTAGGAGAAAAATTCTTCCTAGGGAGAAAATACGAAGCTAAGATACACCAGTGCTCTAACTGTTCTCACAACAAAGAATTAATGATTATTAGGCTGCAGGAGGGTTAACAGCAGAAAGAAAATTTCTTATCTGCTGCCCTCTGGAGTCTTACCTAAAGACATTACCTACTAAGGACTTGTAAATAACAAATAAATAAATCAAATCTTATACTAAGGTAGTATAGGTAGTATAGAAATCTCATTTTCACTGTTTTAGGACAGACAGTATATGCTGAGAATAGCTCAGGCACATCGGGGTGACTGGTCTGATACACTGGAGCATCCATAATGAACTAGTAAACCAGGCTAAAATAGGTAGACAGGTAGCTCTGAGGATGGAGATGGACCTGAAGGCCGACTCAGGGAGTTCCCTATGCAAAGTACGCGTACCCATCAATAATTTACCCAGACAATAATAAAAGCACCCACAAATGTATAACTAACCCATATCTATTCTCTTCTGTGCAGCATCAGTGACCTCCACACACCAAGTATGATACATTAAAGCATGTATTTACTGCTCACAGCAATGTTAATGGACGGTCTCTGGTGTCGGGGAAAAACACCATCCACTTTATTTAAGAAAAGATGAATGTTCTCTATGTGTATGATGCTTAATCTCTAAAGCCACTACACTCCCTGCAGAAGAACTGCTGATCGATCAAACAGTGGTTTGATGCTGAATATTCCATTCAAACAAAAGTCACTTCTCTTTTAACAAATCAAAGTCAATCTTAAAAATGTATCCACTTGGGGCACCTGGGTGGCTCCATCGTTAAGCATCTGCCTTCAGCTCAGGTCATGATCCCAGGGTCCTGCTTCACCCTCTCCCACTCCCCCTACTTGCGTTCCCTCTCTTACTGTGTCTCTCTCAGTCAAATAAATAAAATCCTAAAAAAAATTTTTTTTAAATAAAATGTATCCACTGTTGGTTAAAATGGGCAACAATTTCCACCCAGGTGTCAGAAGGCTGTCCTTCTTAAAAATGCAAGATTATTGGCACAGCCTGCCAGAACACGTTCAAGACCAAAATAATATGAAACAAGAAGTCTTTATGTTATCAAATAGGAGAAAGTGGTAATGAGATCTACACTATTACAGATCATGCAAAGGTCCCAACTGCTGTGACTCAATATGAAACTTGCCTGAGCAAAATCAAGAAACGGAGAAGAGCTCTGCTATCAATGGCACCAATACTTTGTAACTATCTTTGGAGAGACAAAGAGACAGAGAGAGAGAGAGAGAGAGATAACCCTCTTTAAAAGGGTTATACCCACCGATCCCCAATTTCTTGCAGGCTGGCTTGTAATATCATCATCAACTCCTTGAATGGCATCCACTTTGGCACAAAGACTGGAACCTCTTCTTGGTATTTCTTGTTCTTGCTTTCTTCAGACAGAGGTGCAAATACTTGGGGTCCTTCATCCATCACTGTTTTGCATAAGGAATACAATCTATCAGCATCTTCAGTAGAGATGTCCTGGTTTTGCAGAGAGGGAACACAAAAGAACAGAATTGGGCCAGCTTAGCCGTCAGGAAGATCTTTGGTGCATGCTGTCCAAGGGTCAGCTACAGCAACTTGTTTTCCGAGCACCTAAGCACACCTTAGCAGACATGAGAGATCATCAGCTCCCTGACAGTACTCCTCACGCTAGAATGACACAAAGTGTGTTTCAACAAAATGTCAATAACTTAGTATGCCTACATGAAGAAGCCCATTTCTCTAGCAGAAATATTGGACGGCTTGCTGAAAAGCGGGGATATTTTTATAAACGAGGATTTGGCCAATCTATGCTGGAGAGACATCAGCCGGCAGAGTCCAGGCAACCTGCATCTAGGTTCACATATGTAATCCCAACGGCAAGAGCATGCTGAAAAAGTGGTATCGGCACCAGGCTGCATCTCACTTTACCAAATCATTTAGTTCACTTGCAAATTAAATAAATATATGACTTCACACTTTACAATACATCTAAGGACTACACGGCCTTCTCATTCATAATTCACACGATGCTAAAGGGAGAAGCAGTATAATCCTACTTCCTTATATAAGTATAAAAGATAGAAATTAGCAAGTCTCTAGCGAAACAGAATTAAGATGGAACTGAAAAAAATAACAGTATAATGAGTTAGACATTAAAACATGAGCAATTTCTTCTACCATCTGTGTTGACTAGAAATGAGATTTCAACATCATTTTCTTAGTAAAGTGACAATCTGAGACAAGGACCGCCCTCTCAAGTCTGGCGAGCATCTAACGGCCCTTACCTCTAGAGCAGTGATTCTGCCGATGATCTCAGAAACTGCTGTACTGAGTAAAGTCCCCATGGCCTTGCAGTATATATTCACTGGCAGGACATCCTGCCACACAATTCCAAGTCTCTTCAGCTGGTGTAGTACCTGTCAGGAGAGCACAGCTGCTGACCCGAAAGAGAGACGGGTGCCAACTCCATTCTGCACATTCACACTCGGCACATGGATATAGGGAAAGAGGCATTATAGGAAGGGGAGGTAAAGTCATCAAAAGAATAAGCTTCTTGAAAATGTCACCCTAGTGATACCCCTGCCAGGTGAAAAGGAGACTTATCCCAAGGATGGGAAAACCACTGCAAGAAGATAAACCACACGCACTGAGAAATGTACAGGATTGTGGACTTACTACATTGTATGCCTGAAGCCAATATAATACTGCGTATTAGCTTTCACTTCAATAAACAACAAACAAACAAAAACCATGTGCTCAAAAAAAAAAAAAAAAAAAAAAAAAAAAGACAACGACAAATCACGTAGGTGATTTGTGCCCCAGAGGGGCACTGAGGTAAAAGCTATTATTTCAGATTTCCAAAACTCAAGTTTGTGGATCAAAACCTTGCTGGGACACTTATTAATAACTAGTCATGTTATTGGCTGGACAGAAAGAAAGATAGCTTTCTATTGGCTTGGTGGGATAAGGAAAGGGAAAGATCATAAGCACGACTATAAAAGGTACCCCTATCTTCCCATGGGCGTTATAGAGAATCAACTGAGCTACCTGCTATACATTCTTTACTGTGTACAACACGAGGGGGAATTATCTAGAGGAAAAGTACAAATCCCACAGCTAACAGCAGCTGCCCACCTGCCGGACTGCTTTACTTGCTGCAGAGTAATTCTCTTCATCGTCCATGTTGGAAAAGTTTCTAGCACTTGACAGTCTTTCCAGAAGTTCTCCTTTCTGTGCCCTCATCTGGCCCAAAAAACACTCTGTCCCTATGGTGCGGAAATAGAAGAAAGAATTCTAAAAGTTGTTCCGTTGCATACTAGAACCCCAGGGTGGAGGAAGAGAGACAAGCATGAATCATCCATAATTCTGCTTATTCGAAAACAACTGCTTGCCTGATGACATCATAAAGCTGCTGTAAGGTTACTAGAAATAATCACTTCTCATACATTAGCCAGTCCCTCCAAACCCACTCTCAGGATAATAAGTCTTTCCCAGTAGTCTGTCCAGGGTCAGATAAGAAACATTAGTTATTCCAAAGAAGCAGCTACTTATTTTTCTCATAGATCTACACCACCTAAGGGAGAAATCAGGGAGTAAAAAGCTAAGTGAATCATATACGGTCCCTGCTTTTCTTAGAATATCATTATAGTAAACATATTGATTTATTCCACATTTCATTTCTTTTGATTTTTTAATAATGCCAAGTAAACCTAGGTAGAAGGGCGGAGAGCCACCTTGAGGTTTTGCAAAAGAACAAGCAGTGACATTAGTAAGCTCTTACCAACAATGCTAACAGAATTACCGCAATCCAAATCTCATTATGTGTCATTCTACTGAAATGACTTAGATTTGGTGAATTCACGGCACACCAGCCATGTAGCCTGGATCTCTAATGTACCATGAAATCATGTCATAAAAAGTAATACTTCCACAAAGACTGCATTCACTTTATAACATTAAATAACCGGGAACAGTTGCAAACTAAATGCTCTCCCATTTCCCATATAGCGCAGGACCACCATCTAATTTCTAGCTTCCTGATTCATAAGTTACAAAGACACGAGGCTGAGAAGCTGCATGATCACTATGTTTTCCTAAAATGAAGGTATCCGTTACCAAGTCTCCTGAAGCCAGGTACGAGATCCACAAAGGTCGTGGTGCCATCACAAAGAATGGGGGCAAAACGCGATCTGAACTGATGTCCAAGCGTCAGCAGGTGGTGAGCAATGTACATACAGTTGTTGTGGTGAATAGCGGCCAACTGGGGAAGTTTTTGAAGGTTCTCCCTAGGCCAGGAGGAGGGGGAGAAAGAGAAAGAAATCACAAGTTACTGAGGCTGAGACAAGGTCCAGTCTCATCACTCCCACCCCAGTCAGTCAGAAGGAAACTATTCTGCCCGAGTGCAGCCTGATCCTATAATCCTATCCCTGTAATTAACAGGAAAGAAGGAGCAAGGGAACCCAGATGTTGACCTGTGCTGCCTCTCTGTACGTAAACCGAGCAGAGCTGTACCCAGTCATTCCCTTCAAACCCAACACTGACCAGTCAGAGCAAGTAGACTTGCTTGCCTTTCTGCCGAATTCCTTTTTCACTTAGACAATGAAGCACTAAAACTCTTCTAAATCACTAGTTTTCAAATTGGCTACAAATCAGAGCCACCTGGGAAAATTTTAAATATATAGATGTTTAGACTTGAATAAATAACCAATATTCTTCCAACATGATTTTTTAAATGGTTTATTGCATTTCATTCTGAATTTTAGTAACCAAAATATTTTTGGTGGGAACATACAATTACTGGTTTTAACCCCACTTACGCTTCAGATACACAGGACCATAGAGAAATCAGACACAGTGGCACTTACTTATGATATGTTGGCACGACATCATGGAACAAATGGAAGATATTCCTCACCGAGTAGAAAAGTTGAACAGCACTGGAGAAAAAAAAAAAGTTTCACCAGGAATGCATTAGGATATTGGCAATGAGAAAAAAAGGTCAAACTAAGTGCACATTAGTCATCAACCAAAACTACAGTTCGAGAGAACACCTGCCCTGGTCACTGCTGAAAACACACTTAATCTAGATGGAAATATATTCTCAACCAGTATTTACTAACTAGATTGCAGTTCTAAAAACCTAGATCTATTAATAATTTTCAGAATAGCAGCATTAACCCAAAGCCTCTTTCCCATTATCAATTTGCGTTCTGCCAGTACCCAGAGTATCCCTTCAATAACAAATGGAGCTAAGCCTCAAGCAAATGTCACCCTCTCACTGACACACTCTGCAAAGGGCAAGGTATCAATAAAGGCATTCACTTGGTTCTTTTAGAATCAGTCTGACTTTCAGCTTTCACCTTTTCTCTTCCTTACCCTGATGCAAGGAGATGAATCAACACTTCTAGGATAGACTCTAACCTCAAAACTTCTTGCCCTTTAAATCTGGCCTTGGAACACCTCAAGATTATTATTAAAATGCACTTAGAGCAAATATAAGGTTTACACAGCTTATTCCACATAAGACTATCTTAAACTGTGTACCTTGAATAAGTAACAGGAATTCCACAAATATTTAGAAAAACAAGCCATGGTTACTATATCTCGAAACACTGTTACTACTTGATTACTATTTCATTTTACTTTGGTGCACTTGTTGCTATTCAAGGTTTGGTAATGGGGAAGTGAGTCATAATGTAGTTGTGTTTCTGCGTGTCCTATTTAAAACTATTTCTTTTGGAGGAAAGAATGCATATAGATATGCAGTACAAAAGCTACCGTTCAGGGGCGCCTGGGTGGCTCAGTGGGTTAAAGCCTCTGCTTTCGGCTCAGGTCATCGTCTCAGGGTCCTGGGATCGAGCCCCGCATCGGGCTCTCTGCTCGGCAGAGAGCCTGCTTCCTCCTCTCTCTCTCTCTGCCTGCCTCTCTGCCTACTTGTGATCTCTGTCTGTCAAATAAATAAATAAAATCTTAAAAAAAAAAAAAAAAAAACTACCGTTCGGTGTTCTGTTATCAAAAAATTGAGGAAATACTGTCTTGCCTCTCTAACTTCTGGTCTAGCATGTTTCAGGTGAAATAAGAGTTACCCCTAAATTTATTTTGCCAAAGGAATATATATATTATATATATTTTTTTTTTCCTTTAAGGAATATATACTTTTCTACATGCTTGTTCTTCCCCCTTATATTTAAAACTAGATGGGCTTGGGGCGCCTGGGTGGCTCAGCGGGTTGGGCCGCTGCCTTCGGCTCAGGTCATGATCTCAGGGTCCTGGGATCGAGCCCCGCATCGGGCTCTCTGCTCAGCAGAGAGCCTGCTTCCTCCCCCCTCTCTGCCTGCCTCTCTGCCTGCTTGTGTTCTCCCCCCCTCTCTCTGAAAAAAAAAAAAAAAAAAAATCTAAAAAAAAAAAAAAAAAAAAACAAAACTAGATGGGCTTGTGAACACAACAATTCCCTGAAATCATGGAAGTATCCTGGTAAACATGTTCTTTCTAGAGCAGAATAAAAGGGTTTGTTTGCACAGGGAGATAAAAACGAAAACTCTGGAAGCCAACCTGAGAGGCAATGTAGTTGAGTCAGGCCCTAACTGGGACAGTTCTCTCCTGTGAGGACAAGGAGTAAAGAACCGCTACCCACAGACTCAAACTAAAGGGGCTTTTGTCAGTCGACTCTACAGCCTGGGCTCTAGCCTGGCATCTTCTCCTCAATTTTGCCTAGGAGCAGGAGAGGAGCTCATGAAGCAGAGAGGTTGAGAACAAAATGTGGACTAGAGCCGGAGGTACCCTGAATACAGGGTAGATTAAGAGAAATCATCATCTTGAAAAGATAAAATCAGATCTTCAGAACATTCTATGCTTTTCCTTCTACCTTTGGCCTTCCAACCAACCATTATTGCATCAAAAACAAAAATGTAAAATAATTATAATTAGGGACTAGATTTCAAAATGTAAAATGAATGCTAAACTAAAAGGCCAGGGCAGGCTGCAGCAGATGGTATAACGACCACTATTACCACGGCCAACAGTAATAAAATGAATACTGGAGTACTGATCATTGTCCCGGAAGTATTCTAAGTTCTTTACATGTGCTGCTTCATATAACATCATTCAACCCCTATAAAAAGTAGAAATTAAACAAAAATTAAAAGAGCTTTTTGTAAAAAAGTGATTAACGTCTTTAATGTCAAAGAAACTCCATTCGTTCATCCATACACATGCTTCCATTTCTAATATATGCTCTGAGAAATACATGTTATTGCAAATAAAAGTGAATTATTGATATAGATCTATCTGCTACACTGTTTTTCTAGGGGGAAAAATACTAACTAATGGGATAAGAAAACCCAAAGAATTCCGCTAATTTTCTCAATAAATGTCTAATTTACATGTGCATATCACCACGTCACTGCCGTTTTCAGAACTCTTACCACTGATCACTGCTGGTTGTTGCCTCTAGTAAAGTCTGATAGGCAAGTTCCATTAACTGCTTCACAGATTCACTGATGCGGCACGTGGGCAAAGAGAAGGAATGTTGGTCCAATGTATTTTCAGGCTCTAAATTCACCACCTCGTTGTACTGAGTTGTGGACATTTTCTGTACTTCTGGCTTCTCATCCTTCTCAGGACGGGGCAAGTCCGGCACACTTATCTTAGAATCAGGAGTAATCTAAGATTCAAACATAAAACAGAAAATGTATTGTCCTCAGAATAATTCAAATGCAAGCAGACAGAGAGGAATTAAGATACTGGTGGACTTGCACGATGATCAAGTTTTGGCTCTACAGTGTAATCAAAAGATTTGAATAAATATGAAAATTATTTTGATGACTGCTTGATCTTGGGTGAGAGCATGTCCTAAGAAACTAAGAATCCCCTTTACTGTACCATTCTTCCATTTCTTCTGTGTACTCTTCATATTGGTGGAAAGAGCAAAGCTATGAAAACTGGCCCAAGATTTCAGGCAAATGAAAGGACCTTCAAAAATCATCTTTCTCAGACTAGACACCTAATTACTGCAGACCAGTCTAGTTTTGTGTTCTGTTGTCATTAAATTATTCCCCATCAGTAAGACGTATTGGCTTAGTCTAAGAAATAACTCATTCAGGTTACCTCTGCTAAATAAAACAGAACTTCAAACTAAAACCAAAAAAGCTTCCCTAACATTTATACAGAATGAAAATTCCAGGGCACCTGGGTGGCTCAGTCAGTTAAGTGTCTGCCTTCGGCTCAGGTCATGATCTCAGGGTCCTGGGATCAGGCCCCACATCGGGCTCCCTGCTCAGCAGGAATCCTGCTTCTCCCTCTCTTTCTGCCCACACTTGCCCTGCTTGTGCGTGTGTCACTCTCTCTCTCTCCCTTTGGCAAATAAATAAATACATACATACATAAAATCTTAAAAAAAAAAGAAAGAAAAGAAAAGAAAAGAAAATTCCTACACTTATCAAAACCTACTGAAAGAACACTAGGCTGCTAGCCTGGAAACATCAGTGATATTTACCTTGACTTTTAACAAAGTCATTTAACCTCTCTGGACCTCAATTTTCTCATTGTAAAATGAAGAAACTGTGCTACAGTAATGGTCTTCAAACCCTGTTTTCCCAAGATGCCAGAGGGGCCAAAAACCAAAGTGACCAAACAGGCGGAGCAGCAGGTCTGCTCTGCACATGCTGACCTTCTCCACAAGCCGCTAACAGAAAAAGCTCCAGGTCTAATAAAAATGTTTACATCACTAAATTTGCCTTCCTGATCTACAAAATGGTATAATAATACCCATTTCAAAGGGCTATTAAGGAGTTTAAATGAGAATATAAATGTCTGGGAGCTGGCAGTCAAATTTATGGCAAAGATAGAGAGAAGAAAAAATATAATTATAGAGATGATTAAAAAAACACTAATGTCTGTCTGAAAAATAGTGGGCCCAAAATACACACGACCCAGTGAAGTGACTTCTTGGGGAAGTTGAAGGAACCACGATGGAAGAATATAAGACCTGGTCTGGTATCTGGGAAGTTAAAATGTCAAAACAACAAAAAGTAGTTTTAGATCTTTTGGGAAAGGGGTGGGTATATATAGGGAATTGTTTAGAGAGAATGTAGATGAAAACCATTAAAGGCAATTAAATTGAAAATGGCTTTTAGAAAAAGGAAACGGAGCTTTTCAAAGTTGAGCAGTTTAGAAGATCTAACCCGGGGCTTAAATGCGAAGAGAAAGAACCAGGATTGAATCTAGAGTTCTCAATTAGGGACACTTTTGCCCTCTGGGGGACATGTGACAATGTCTGGAAACATTTTTGGTTGTCACAACTGGGAGAGGTGCTACTGGCATCTAGTAGGTAAAGATCAGGGATACGACTAAGCATCCTACAAAAGGGCCACCAACAAAGAACTACCTGGTCCCAAATGTCCACAGTGCCACTACTGAGAAACCCTGACCTAAGCAAAAGCTACTGTTGGGATTTGAGCTCTTGAGGAAAATGTAGTCTTAAAGAATGTCAGAGCTAGCTGAGTAGGGAGCTCAGAGATTACCCAGTTCCATTCTGTCACATTACAGAAAGGAAAATGAGGTCCAGCAAGGTTAAAGATTTAGCCCAGGGTCACAGAGCAATTCAGTAACAATCCTATTTATATCAAGAAGTTATGGGACAGGAAAGTGAGAAATACATTAATTCATTTACCAAATATTTAGTCAGTACTAAGTTTACAGTACTATGTACAGGTATTTTCTTGGTGCTGGAGATAGAACAGTAGTCAAAAGGGTGGCGAGGCGGGGGGAGAAGCCCCACATGGAGCTTATTCTCTAGAGAGAAAGAAATGATAAATAATTCATAGGGTATGTTTGTTGATAATAAGAAATATGAAGAAAAATAAAGCAAGGAGAAAACGGTGCAGGATTGGGGGAGGTCACAATTTTAAAAAGAGTTGCCAGGAAAGGGAATAAGTCATCCAGGTATCTGTAGTGAAAATGTACCAAGCAGAGGGGACAAGAGACTCAAAGGTTCTGCAACCACGTGGGCCGAGCAAATTCGGAGAACAGCAATGAGGCCAGCATGTCTGCAGCCTGTAGCTGAAGAAGAATGTAATAGCAGAGCAGGTCAGAGAGGCAATGGCGGGACAAATCCTACAAGGCCTTACAGGCTACTGGGTCTTTTTCTAAACGGATTTTGTGCAGGAGAATAACATAATCAAGTAATATTTATGTAAAAATAAATAAAACCCCACAGCACAGTTGCTGGCACTGAGTGGATTATAGCTCCTTAATAATCCAAAATACCTCAAAATGTTTTAAAATCTGTGCATCTCAAAGGGCTAATGAACTGTTTTGCTGGGTGGACACCGTAACAGGGGACCCCCAAGAAAAAGGGAGGATCGCAAAAGAAGGGAGAGAAGGAAGAAAAGCCTAGTCCCTATCACTGTGACAGGAGAAAAAATGGCTGACAAATTTTCTATTCAGGGACTACCTTCGTCTGTTTTACTTTAATCTAAGTAATACCTTACATTTACCAGATGTTTTATATACACAAAACAAAACAAAACAAACAACCCAGAAAAGAAAATACACAGACTTATCTAAGGTCAAAGGAGTAAATTACCTTTCATGCAAATTAAAGAGCCCACTGACTTTGCAGATAATTGCTGAAACCCTACAATGATTATCTTTCTTGTTTTATTACTTTAACTTCAAAACTAGTGCCTCTGTTAGCCTAGGACATGAATTCAACACTTTCACAACACGGTATAATCTCTGGACATAACAAAACCCAATCAGGGCACCTGGACGGTTCAGGTCATGATCCCGGGGTCCTGGGATCTAGTCCCACATAAGGCTCCCTGCTTCCTCGGGAGCCTGCTTCTCCCTTTGCCTCTCTCATGAATAAATAAATAGAGTCTTTAAAAAAAAAAATGCAGGGGTGCCTGGGTGGCTCAGTTCATTGGGCGGCTGCCTTTGTCTCAGGTGATGGTCCTGGCGTCCTGGGATCAGGTCCCACACAGGGCTCTCTACTCAGCGGGGAGTCTGCTCCTCCAGCTGACCTCTCTCCTCTCATGCTCTCTCTCATGCTCCCTCTCTCTCTCAAATAAATAAATAAAATCTTTTTTAAAATAATTAATTCATGGGCACCTGGGTAGCTCAGTTGGTTAAGCGACTGCGTTCGGCTCAGGTCATGATCCTGGAGTCCCGGGATCGAGTCCCACATCGGGCTCCCTGCTTGGCAGGGAGTCTGCTTCTCCCTCTGACCCTCTCCCTTCTCATGTTCTCCCTCTCTCTCTCTCTCAAATAAATAAATAAAAATCTTAAAAAAAAATAAAAATAAAAAAAAAATAATTAATTCATTAATTCTTTAATTTTAAAAAATTACACCTGTCCCAAAATTGTGTACCAAAGACACAAGTAATGAAATCGAGGAAAAATCTACATAGGTTGATATATGGTCTAATTTCAACAACAGGAATCTCTTATATTTACATGGGCTTTTCAATGTCCACAACGCTTTCATGTACACTATCTCATCTGGGCCCCACAGTATCCTAGGAAAGACGCAGATATCAGGACCACTTGAAAGATGAGAGAACTAACTACTGGAAGATGAATAACCTCCCAGTGCCTCAGCAACTGTCATGCTCTTTCACTCTACTAAATGTGTCTCAAAAATGCATGCCCTTTCCTAAATACAACAGAACACAAGATAACTCCCAGCACCTTCACAGTGTTGTGAATTTCAGAGGTCATTAGGTTTCTGGCTGCCACAATCACATCCTGACATTTCTTGTTAGCAAAATGAGAATTGATGTTACGGGCGTATTTCAGCAAATCAGTAGTATCTCCTTTTAAAAACCTCATCTCCTTGAGGGCATTTTCAAATTCTTCAGTAGACTGTATGATCTGAGAAAGAAAGAGAAATGGGAAAAAATAAAAATAAAAAAGAATTACATACACACAGTCTATTCCAGTATTAAAATTTCAAATCCAATGTACAAAATATAACAAGGTCCAGCTGGTCATTTAAGTTTTACAGCAAAGCAGCAGCTTGAAGGTATACATATATTAGACATTCTTCCAGCCCTAAGTTGATTAGGAATAGTACCTTCAATATAAACTTCTGATCTACTGAGTAAAAGTGGGACGATCTCTAAAATAAATACACTTATTTTAGTGTTCAAGGAAATTCTAAAAAAAAAAAAAAAAAGCAAAAAAGTAAAATGTCACATGGTAACTACTATGGTTGATGAGTATAAAAAAACAATGGTTTTTCAAAAGGTAGCTCACTCACAAAAATATACTTAGAAAGTAAACACACTTCCCAATCAAAAGGTAGAAAGCAAGGAGAGAAATGAAGTTAACAGCGAATTTGCTTCCACTCCCTATTAATAATTTCCTTAAAGATGTCACTAAACAGCAAAAGGTCTCCCAGGAAAAACAAGACACTGATAGGCACCTACAGTCTAGTATAACCTTCTGTGGCATGTCTGCACTCACCTCCTCATACTGCTGTAACTTGCTGCTGTTAGTTGGGATAGAATAAACCAAACAGTTTTTAATGAGGCACTCAGACAAGTCCTCCCAGATCATGTCACCAAGCATCTCAGCCAATACGATCTTAGGTGTTTTTTCATTTTCTAGGTCAGTATCAAGAGGTAAATCTGAATCAAAAGAAAAACTTTTAAACAAGAAGCCATTCACAGTTCAGATTATGTGCAAGTTCCCTAGTTTTCTAGAATTCTTTCATTTTAGGATGGGGAAGAACACAGCACAGACAATTCTACAGTTATCTCAAGTACTTGCGTGGGACAAAGCATGACATACAATTATTACTTTATTTTCAGTGCTCAGCTGAAGAGTCTGCACTGTATTACTGCCTGTACTCTACAACACTGAAGTATTAAGTCATCTACATTATGCAGTAATCATCTACTGCTAATCTACTGATCTGATTATATGACAAGCACTCAGAAGTTCTGTATGCCAAGTTGAAACTCATTTAGAATAAAATCCCAGTTCTTTAATAATAAACATCCTCTGTCATCTCTGCCTAGGATCTGCATGTTTATCCTAAGTAAAATATCAATAAACATCTTATATTACAGCATAATACCTAACCTGGCAAACGGAATACTTCAATGCCTCTCTGTAATATATAGTAAGGTGGGGTTTTTTTCCCCCAGCACATTTTAATGGAGTTTTTAAAAATATAACATTAATTACATAATCATAAAGAATCAGTGACCAATGTAGAGGGAAAAGGAACCATAAAAAAGACAAGCTATTTTTTTTAAAGATTTTATTTGAGAGAGACAGAGATAGCCACAGAGATAGTGAGAGAAGAAATAAGGGGGGGAGGAGAGGGACAAGCAGCCTTGAGAACCTTACAACGTCTAAAGTCTACACCTGCATAGCCACCGGCCACATTTTGCTGCTGAGCACTGAGGAACTGAATTTTTTAAATTTTTAATCGATTTCAATTTCAGTTTAAAAATGGAGCCTGGGTGGCTCAGTTGGTTAAGCATCTGACTCTAGATTTCTGCTCAGGTCACGATCTCGGGTTGTGAGATGGAGCCCTGCATCTCTCTCCCTCTCCCTCTGCCCCTTACCTCACTTGCACTCTCTCTCTCTAAACAAACAAATTAAAATAAATAAACAAAATCCTTTTTTAAAAAAATGGAAGCAAAAGTGTGTGATTATAGAGGTAGCACAAAGCAGCTGCGGTGCTAGAACAGTCCGTATCCTGATTAAGGTGGTGGCTACAGGAATCTATGTGTGGTGAAACTACACAGAACTACACACACACACACAAATACACACACAAACACACACACACACACACACAGGAGTGCAGGTAAAACCGGTGAAATCGGAATAAGCTCTGTGAATTGGACCATCGTCAGTTTGGTGGGTTTGATATTGTGCTACAGGTACACAAGATGTTAACACTGAGGAAAATGGCGAAAGGGTACATGGGACGACTGTACATTTTTTGAATAAAACTCTTAAAGTAAAAGAAAAAAAAGGAAGTAGTATAGTTTTCTGTTAAGGACAGCTTCGTTATTTCAATAAGACTGCAATGTCACTTGAACCACTGTACCACGTAAGCAATTACGTTGTCTGTACCGCTCATGGCTGGCACACACATCATTTCCAGAACAGCACATGAACACATCACCAATCCCGTCCGTGTAAACAGATTCATTCCATTCGAATTATTTTTTTTCTATGCACCAATGTAACACTGTAATGCATTTATTTAAATATTTATGCATACAGCACAAGCGACAATGGTACCTATATAAACTGTAAAAGGCAATTAAATAGAAATATTTACCTTATTAATCATGGTAGAATTATTTTTCTAACTTTAAGAAAAATAACTATGGACAAGGTGTACTACCAATGCAGAATTAAGTGAAGATGCAAAAGCGAGTAGAATCATGGGAACAGTAAAGGAAAAAAAGAGAGACTGGAAGAAAATACGTCACAAATTTCACAATAAATGGCAGCTTCAACTTACTAACACAGAGCAAAACAAAAAAAACCGTCCTTCTTTTTAAGATAATAAAGTAAACAATATTAAGAGATATTTTCAGCTAATATCAAACATTTCACCATACTACGAAAAAGTACTCTGTTCTTATTTTAGTTTTTTATTAAGAAAGGGTACTGAGTTTTGTCATATTTTCCATATCTAACGATGTAACCCCTTTTAATATGCTGACATAATAAACTGGTTGATAGCTTTCTTATGCTAAACACCTCTGTACTCCTAGAATAAACAATGCCTCCTTTTTAAAGGTACTGTTGAATTTAATTTACATATTTTGTAAATGTTTCCATTTATAAGCCAAAGGTAAAAATCAGTCAACAATGTCTTCCCTGTGTGTAAACTATCATTATTACATTTTGGCATTAAGTTTATTCTGTTTGGGTTTTTTTGGTTTGGGTTTTTTTAAGATTTGATTTATTTATTTGAGAGAGAGAAAGCATGAGAGAGAGCATGATTGCGGGGGGGGGGGGGAGAGGGCAGAGAGAGAGGGAGAAGCAGGGTCCTCCAGTGAGCAGAGCAGCGAGCCCAGTGCGGGACTCAACCTCAGGACCCTGGGATCACCACCTGAGTGGAAGGCAGACATGTAAGTGACTGAGCCACCCAGGCACCCCTATGCTGGTTTTTAAAAACTTAAGCAGAACATACTCATCTTTGTTTCTAATGACCAAAAGAGTTTAACACAGGAATATCTATAAACTGAAACAGACACAGAATTTAGCTATAAACTTTTGTGCCTAATGGTGGCCTTCTTAGTGGCAAGTCTTTAACAACCTTTCAAATTTCTTCTATGATTATTTGTATGCTCAGAGTTTCTGCTCTTTGGTAAAAATCTGTAATTGAACTTTCTAGAAAATCATTCATGGGAAAAGCTATGTTGAAGCCTTAAACCCCCAAGGTGACTGCATTTGGAGACAGGGCCTGGCCTTTAAAGAAGCACTTAAGGTTAAAGGAGGTCATTAGGGAGGGGCTCTAATCCAGTGTGACTAAGTGTCCTTATAAGAAGAGGAAGAGACACCAAGGATGCACTCTAATACAGGAGAGACCAGCGAGAAGGCTGTCTACAAGGCAAGGAGAGAGGGCTCAGGAGAAACCAAATCTGCTAATACCCTCCGCTTGCACTCCCAGCCTCCAAAACTGTGAGAAAATCGGTTTCTGTTAAGTCACACAGCCTATGGCATTTTGTTATGGTGGGCCCCAGCAAACCAATACAATATTCACGTAAGGGACTGCTTTCTTTTTTATAAAAATGGGTTCATGCCATAGATTTATACTTTTTTTTAAAATCACTTAACAACAGATCATAGCCATCTCTTAAGTCAACATAGCTAGCTCTACTTCATTTCTTTCCCAGAGCTATAAAATGTACCATAGTATGGCTCAAACATGTTATAGAACCATTTCTCAAATGAGGCCCAGTCCAGTGTGCAAGGATACATTACACACACACACAAACATAAAGCCTACTGATATCACTTCTGTAAAGAATTAAAAAGTGGAATACCTAGCTCAAAGGAATGCATATTTTAGATTTTACTATACATACACTATAGTAGAGCTTCATATTATTTTCTACAAAGCACTGACAGAAAGCAATGAAGGAGACTATCGTTCCACTTTCTTGCCAGAAGTGTCTCCCACAGAATCTCTTAATGTCAGCCCTAAAGATCACAGTTCCCCTTGAGGGTGTGATTTCCATTCCTCTACTAGGGAGGGTAAGCAACACATTCTTAGGTTTATTAACAAATTGCACCTTTTCTTCCATGAGTTGCCTATTCAAATTTTTTGCCTATTTGTCTATTCATGTTCTTTTTCTTCGGAAAAATGTCCTTATACTAACGCCTTATCTGTCAAACATTTTACAAGAATTTTCTCCCAGTTCACTATTGTCTTTTGACTTCATTTACAGGATTGTTTGGCACACGGAATTTAACATATATACACAGTCAAATTTCTCGGTCCTTCCCTTTACGCCTTCTGAGCTTCCTCAGCCCATTTACAGCTCCTGAATTTTCTTCTAACATTTTTATTGTTGTTGTTGTTGTTCCACATAGAGGGCTTTAATTCATCTTGAATTTACTTCGGCATAAGTATGAAGCAGGAATCTAACTTTGCTTTATCGCAGAGCCAGCCAATTTTGCTAGCACCATTACTAAATGAACTATCTGTCCCACTAAATTGAAATGTGACTTTGATCAAACATCAAGTTCTCATTTATCCTGGCTCTACTTCTGGACTCTTGCATTCCATTGATTTTCTTGAACCAAGAACATGGTTTTAATTTTAAAATTATCCCACGAGTGTTTCTTAAATCTTTATTGGCAATTCTCCAAATCTATTTTTGATAAGCTTTAGAGTAATTTATTGAGTTTGAAAATATATTTGGTTAGAAATGTATTAGATTTATAGACTGTTTTGGAATGAACTGACAATTTTATGAGACTTCTAATCCACAAAAGCCACCTTTTATTCAGGTCTTACTTTATGTCCTTCAAAGTTTTATGGTTTTCTTCACATATGTCCTCCTCTTTTCTCTTATTATAACTTATCTTTATGAATTGTATAGATTTTGTTAGCATTATAAATATCTTTATTTTTAATATAACTGATTATTATTAGTGCACGAAAATGTTACTGATTTTTAGATCCTCATACTGTATCTAAATAATTATTAAATTTTATACAATAAATTAAAATTAAATATAAAGAAGAAGTATAATTTAGATTAAATTATAGGGGCGCCTGGGTGGCTCAGTCGTTGAGCGTCTGCTTTCCGCTCAGGGCATGATGCCAGGGTTCTGGGATCGAGCCCCACATTGGGCTTCCTGCTGGCGGGAGGCCTGCTTCTCCCTCTCTCACTCTCCCTGTTTGTGTTCCCTCTCTGGCTGTGTATCTCTCTGTCAAATATAGAAATAAGATCTTAAAAAAAGAAACCTTAAAAAATTAATTAAATTATGAATTTAATATGATTTATAATCGTATTAATTATAAAAGTTTTACCAGAGTCTTTTGGTTCTTATGTATGCAATTATATCATTTATACATAAAGATAATTGCTTCTTTAAATATTCAAACTTATTTTCATTTTTTCTTCTTTGCATTAGCACAACCCTTAAAAAATAATACTAAATAATGGTAGTATGCATTCCCAATTTATAACTGGTTTTAATGGAAATAAATCCTTCTTTTTTTTTTTTAAGGTTTTATTTATTTGACAAAGAGAGACAGTGAGAGAGGGAACACAAGGAGGGGGAGTGGGAGAGGGAGGAGCAGGCTTCCCGCAGGGAGCCCAATGTAGGGCTCAAGCCCAGGACCCTGGGATCATGACCTAAGCTGAACGCAGAAGTTTAACGACTGAGATATGCAGGCGCCCCAAGTATTTAATCCTTTAATAGAATGCCTGTTGTTTGCTTTTTAGAATCAGTTAGTTTTAAAACCAATCATTACTTCAAGAAAATTCAATACAATAAGTATAACATAATTAAGTGATCTATTACATAGCTATATAATTTACTTAATCATTTATCTATTCTTCAAAATTTCATTACTTTCCAGTATTTCAGCATTATAGGTAACATTATGATGAGCAACCTTATATATAGCTTTATATATTTAAGATTATTTCTGTAGGGCAGACTCCCATAAGTTGAAATCTTGGTTCAAAGGATTTAAACATATTAAGGCTTTTTATATATTTTGCCAAATTCTTTCCAAATGAATTTTCTTTTCTTTTTTTTTTAAAGATTTTATTTATTTATTTGACAGACAGAGATCACAAGTAGGCAGAGAGGCAGGCAGAGAGAGAGGAAGGGAAGCAGGCTCCCTGCTGAGCAGAGAGCCCGATGCGGGACTCGATCCCAGGGTCCTAGGATCGAGCCCTGCATCAGGCTCCCTGCTCGGCAGAGGCCTGCTTCTCCCTCTCTCACTCCCCCTGCTCGTGTTCCCTCTCTCGCTGTGTCTCTCTCCGTGTCAGATAAATAAATAAAATCTTAAAAAAAAATTTAAATAAAAAAATAAAAGCTTCTTTGTGTACACCTGAAATTAATATAACATTGTAGGTTAAACATAAAAATGAAACTAAATAAATAAAATTTAAAGAAATAAAAGCTCCTTTGTCATTGGTATAATAATGCTTTCTAATAAAGAAAAGTTTGAAGGAAAAATACAGATTTAAAAAGGTGAAAAGAAGAGCATATAACCAAAGGCAAACAGAAAAAGCAAAAAGCAAAAGCCCTTAGGAAGTTTCAGAATAACTAAAATCCAAAGAAAATAGAGGATTCCAAAAAGAACTAAGGACTCAAAATGGAATTTTCAGGTTATATTTAGATCAAGAAGATGAAGGAAGGGAATGAATGCTGACTGACAGGTATCAAAGAGAACAAAAAATTCCTGAACTCACTCTGATACCCTCTTCTTTGTCAAAGACAGTGATCTCTAAACCAGAGGGGAAAGAATAAATAGTAAAAGAGAAACTAGAGCCTAAAATGCATAAAAAGAGATTAGAAAAGCACCTGGCAACACTAAGTGAGCTGTCTTCTGCTCTGAATATCCTAGATATCAGAAAACTTACAAAACAACAACAGGTCTAGTACTGATTAATTTAATGGAGCAAAGTAAAATTGTAAAGAGGTCCATGCCAGAACTCCCCAGAGCACCCTCTGACTGTGACTCAGACAACAATGTCATCGCTGACTCAGATTAAACTACATGCAAGCTTGGGTATCCATTATGCCCGTGACATGAAAGGGAAAGGACAGGAAACACATTGCAAAATTGTATCAGGTAAAATTTAACAAAGATTAATGTTAGTTCCAAAAAGTCAAATCTAAGATGGGAGAGCAGCAGCTTGCATTGCATTAAGTATGACACAGGATTTTCGTTTGGATTGAGCTCAGTGAGTTAACTGTGTAATAAATAAAAAGCCTTTGGCTATACTCACAGAAGCACAGAACTGAGAATGAGGCCATGAATGCTCCCAAACTACGCTGAATTAGTTCACACTATACCTATAAAAGCTTGTCCTGTTCTGAACATCATACTTTAATAAGACTATAGAAGAAATGGAATATATTCATAGAAGAGCAATGAAACTAAGAACTTAAAACGTTATTCAAAAAAAAAAAAAAAAAAAACACCTAAGGATGTTTATACTAGTGGTAAGATAGAAAGGAAGTAACAGCTACTGAAAAGAGTTTAAAAGTCCATCAGATGTAATGGGAATTTAACAAGTTCTATATACTAAACACAGTAGAAATAGCATCAACAAAGCAGGCATTACAGAGTACTGTATTTTGAACAAATTTTTTAAACAACTACCTTGAAGATTCAATTTGCAATATGGAGGTTTTGCTAATAGTAATTACTACAGGTACAGGAGACATGATTTTTAAAAAAACAAACAGAACTCCATACAAATCAGAGCTGCCCAGAGGCAGGGCAGAATGCGTCAAGAGCAAGGGACCTCCCCCTCACTAACAGTGCTCAGGCTGGCTATGTGACCCAGAGAGACTCGAGTATCCGAGATCTCTGGTTCCTTCCAATCCTTGGATACTTTGTTTATTTATACCTATGTATTATTTCCCTAAGTGAAGGAACAAGAAAACTACCTTGGATTTTTGCAGTTTACACAAGTCTAAAGACTCCTTTTTTTCTTCTCTGCTACTGTTAAAACTAGAACCAATTCCTTCCTTTACACAGAAATTATTTTATGTAAATAAACTAAATGACTGCCAGGAAAGCATACAAACAACACCAGCATTTTTTAACTTTTTTCTACATCAAGAATGTTTGACTATTCAGTAAGACAACTGAGAAAAGCATAAAGAAGGTAGTCAAAATAAACAAATAAATATTTTTTAAAAAGAAGATATATCGGGTAACTAAAAAACAATATTAAAACACCAGAAAAACTTTAGTAGTATGACAACCAAAAAAATTATTCAAAGAAATACAGAAATTGGCTATTTCAATTGTGAATATATAAAGATCTAAACCATAGGCTAAAATGGAATGTAATTTATTTATGTTAAATCTGGTTTGTTTCTATCAGATTAATGGAGATTTTCCTACTGAAATACACAGAACTTGGTTCAGGCTGCCTAGGGGGCTCAGCTGGTTAAGCATCTGACTCTTGATTTTGGCTCAGTCATGATCTCAGGGTTTTAAAATTGAGCCTGTACTGGGTTTGGAGCCTGCTTAAGATTCCCTCTTTCTCTCTTTCTGTCCCTACCCCCACATCTCTCTTTGTCTCGCTCTCTAAAAAACAAACAAAAAACAATACTCATGGAGGACAAGGGGAGTTAGAGAGGAGAAGGCAGTTGGGGGAAATTGGAAGGGGAGGTGAACCATGAGAGACTATGGACTCTGAAAAACAATCTGAGGGGTGTGAAGGGGCGGGGGATGGGAGGTTGGGGGAACCAGGTGGTGGGTATTAGAGAGGGCATGGATTGCATGGAGCACTGGGTGTGGTGCAAAAACAATGAATACTATTACACTGAAAATAAATTTAAAAAAAAATGCTAAAAAAAAAAAATAATAATAATAATACTTAGTTCATCTCTGCTTCTCCCATAATTAAAGAGTCCCAAAGTGTGATGTTACTAGAAGTCCAGTGAGAGAAGTATATCCTAAATTTCAACTAAATATTACAAATACAGAATCTGGGGTAGCACTGGTGACCCTATTTTCAATATAGGGAGGAAAATGAATGTAAAGCAGAGCAGGAAATAGGCAGGTGATAACTTTACTCCTTTGGCATCATTTACTCACCTCCAATCCTCCAAACATCCTTATTAGGGGCATTTTTATCTACTTTAAAATAATGTTTGCTTTTAAAAACAATATCCACTTTTCCCAGACATAAAAATAGAAAAGCACAACCTTGGAGATACAGACCTAGAAGTTGTTTCTGGAGCATTTCCAGTACTAGTCTGATCTTCGCAAAAACCTCAGACGGTGACGGATGTTCCAAGTCAGTCATCACAGATTCAAAACGAATAATAATGATGTTGGGCTGGCTTTCTATAACGGCATGAAGGGATGGGCAAGATGCCAGAGGCCTAAGGATATACTTCAGCAGCATCTGACCTGAAAAATTATACGAACATTCATCACAAATCACTGGAACAAACTTTGAAAAAAAGCAAGCATGCCCCCTCACCACCAAAAAAGATCTTTGAACCCAACCATAAAAATACATATCCTGTGACATCACACACCACTAAATGAGTGTACAGATTTTTATTTAAATCATTCAAAAAGTCAAATTAAATAAATAACAGTAGCTAGTTTAAAAGAAGGAAAAAAGGAAAGTCAAGAAAGGATCCAAGCCCTTAATAAAAAGGGTAGTATTTATGAGAATTCCATCTGATGAATCTTAAGGTCAAACCCTAGGATCCATCATCAATATTATCTAGAGAATATTTTTTTTTTTAAAGATTTTTTATTTATTTATTTGACAGAGAGAGATCACAAGTAGACAGAGAGGCAGGCAGAGAGAGGGAGGGAAGCAGGCTCCCTGCTGCGCAGAGAGCCCGATGTGGGACTCGATCCCAGGACCCTGAGATCATGACCTGAGCCGAAGGCAGCGGCTTAAACCACTGAGCCACCCAGGCGCCCCTATCTAGAGAATATTTTATAAATCTCCCTGTCATTCCTTTAACACTAAACATTCTGAGATGTCACGAAAATGAAACAAAGTAGTATGCCTTACCAAATGATTTAAGCTTCATTTGTAGCTCCCCAAGAGTAGAAAATGCCAAGAGGACAGAACTGATTGGTGGTACAGGTGTCTTCTCTTCCTTCTGAGACTGTTCAATGCATAAATGAAGTTCTGTTTGCAGGCAAGATTCCAAGTTGCTGGTATCTAAGAAAAAGGAGGAAAACATCAGCTGTCTCAGCAATGCAAGATATTTCCACTTCTACTCCTCAGAGCTCATTCTCTACTGCGATTCCTAAATATGTGGTTTTATTACAATACACTTCTAATGTAACCAAATTTTAATTATGACATATGTGTCGTTGGCACCACTTTAAAACAGGAAATGACTGTATATTATATAGTCATATTCACAGAATATGAATATTCATATTGATATATTCATAGAATCAAACTAAGTGCAAAAGCAAGACGTGCCTAATAAATGCTTATTAAATAGGTATTGAATGGAGGTAAGGAATGACAAGTAAGGTCCTCGTTTCACTGAAGACCTCTTTTTAATGCTTCCTTGAGTACAGAGAAGAGTCTGCCTAGTAAGTTTAACAAGAAGGGTGTATTATAACAAAGAATTAACATGCCTGCTATCTTCTCTTAATTTTATTCTGCCTGCAAATAGAGTCCAAAATTTTCTAGAGGACTTCCTTCGAAATACCTGGAATACATATGTGCATGTGTGTCTATATACATACACACATACTTAATGAATCTGAAGGCCTTAGTGGGAATGGGAAAGGGGTTGGGGGAGACTGAAACAAACTAAATTTCAATACTAGAAAATATACCAGGTGTAATGACATGTCCTCTCCATATATTCTCAGGGCTTTGCTATGTGTAAACAAGACACCAAAGGCTCACACCTAGCAGTGAGCAGAGAGCCCCAGAGCCAAGCAGCGTAAAGCAAAGCCAGGCCAAAGTAATTCTGTTTTTTTCATCTTGCAAAGCACCCCATATCTCATGATTTTGCCACCGTTTTTTTCCCCCAAGGACTGAGAAAAACTGAGAAAAACCCCTGTCCCACTGAGTCCCCTGCCTTCTTTCCTCACCAAGAGAGAAAACAGATGAACAGCTTTTCAAAGCTTCCTGGCCAAGGTAAATGGCAGGGATTGGGGCTGCTGGCAACCGGTGTACCTACAATGCAGTGGAAACTCTGTGTGGTCTTTAACTGCTACCGCCTCCTCCACCGCACCCTCATCACGTGACTCCCAGCCACCCAATCATCTCCCCCTGCTGTGCTCCTTCCTCCAGAAGAGAACAGAGAGAGACGGAAGGGAGGTAAAGTGAGGAGCTAGTCCTAACATGCATTCTGCTTAGCAGGAGAACTCGGTGCAGTGGAGACTGAGAAATGAAACCTCCTTATCCACCAATATAAAATACTTAGAATACATTCAGAGGCCACACTGGTTCAGGCAGATTAAGCAAAGCAGTCCACCTGAGGTCAGCAGCACCTTTTGATGGCGGGAACTTCCACACAATCAGCTTCTGCCACTCTTCTCCAAGGTGATAAAGGATGTTCTGTTTCTGTATTGTGAGCTCCATGCTGAGAGATTTCAACATTTTTAAATCAAGGCATTTTCTGGATTTCAGTAACTTCAAGCATTTCTGTGCCTGGCAGTGAAATGGAGTCATCGTTAGACATTCCATCTGGACTCAGGGTAAGGAGAAGGTATTGGTATAAAAGGAATACGTGGAACACAAAATTTACTAAAACCAAGAACGGTACTGATTGCTGGTACTATGGAGAAACGTTCAGTACCTCTTCCAGACACTGAGCCGCAGTGACATACTTCTTCTCCGTTAATGCGCAATTGTATTCTTCAATAGCAGCAGAAAACTAAAACGATAAACACATCCATCAGGTATTTCATTTTATATATCCCATTATTTCAAGTCTGTCTGCTTGTTTGTTTTTAAAATACAAAAAAAAAATCTTAGAATCGGAGGTATACACATTTAATAATTAATCGGAGGCCAACTGGAAAAAAATTACTTTCTCACCAGCAAAACATTCAAGTTTGAGTTGAGTTTACTGACCTGCTGCAGCTGCTTAAGCAAACTTAAGACAACTGAGTCTCTTTCCAACTGTTGCTTCAAGTCGGTAAATTCAGCTGTTGATACATGAAGATCCCGGCGAACCTAATCCACACATCAAAGGTAAGTACTCTTAAGTTATACTATATCCAAGAAATAAAACATTCAGAGCTGAGCAATAAGCTTTATTAGGTGAACATAAAATTCATACTGAAACGTAAAGGCTGGTTAGGATTGGAAATAACAACAACAACAAAATCACAGAACGCACTGGGAAGAGATCTTAAGCGGTTCACTTAGTCCAAACCATTGCCCTACGCAGCAGTTCCCACTGCCATCAACATAACAGGCTCATGGCACCATCTAGCCTTAATTTGAACCGTATTTTTCACCAGAGAGCTCACCCACCTGGATGACTAGAGGGGTATCCCCACTGCCAAGTGACAACTCATTCTACAGCTGATAGCTCTCACCATTAGAAAGATTTTATGCTGAATCAGAATCCACCTCCCATTCTGTCCTGCCTTTACAGGTGCAAAGTCCCTTCTTTTCTGTATCTCTACCTCTTCCTAATTCATTTTTCATTCATGAAAGACACACTCGATACCCACTAGAGCAAGGCTCCTTCCTTCAGGTTTGAACATGCTGAAATTTCCTCCATCTTTGAGGAAAAACTCCCTCCACCACAGCTACCCCATTTCTCAGTGGTTACCTTGTTTTTCTCCTCTCTCTCACGAACAAGCCTCTTGCAAGAGTGACCCAAGTTCAATGTCTTTACCTTCTCATTTCTCATTCATCCTACAACTCACCGGGATCTGGTCTCTATCCCCACCATTTCATCAAAACTATTCCAAAACAGTGCCCCAAACACCAATCAATTCCTTGTTGCTAAATCCAAAGCAAACATCATCAGTGTTTAACTATTTATGAGTACAGTTCCTTTCTTTCCCTTAGTTCCCTGAAATTATTCTCCACTGATTTTCCTCCTTGTTCTCTGGCCATTCATTTTCTTCAGGGAGCTTCATTTTCCCTCTGACCACTTCATACAGACTGACAGTCCTCTCTCCCTGGCCCTCCTCCTACTCTGAACCAGTGGTTCTCAAAAAATAATTGTATTTTTTCCCCCACTCCCATCTAGGGACATCTGGTAGTGTCTGGAGACGTTTAGGTTGTCACAACTGAGGGAGTTCTACTGGCATCTAGGGAGTACACACCAGAGATACTGTTAACTACCCCACAAGGCACAGGATAGGCCACCACAACCAAGAACTATCCAGCCCCAAATATCACCAGTACTGACACTGAGAAACCCTGCGCTATATACCCTCTCTGGACAATCAGTGGCTCACGGCTTCCATTTCTAAAGACTCCTATCTCAAGTCCGCATCACCTTCCTAGGCTCCAAACATGTATATGGATGGGTCATGTGTAAATTGTCCACTAACAGCCGTTTTCCCGTTCCCAACAGTAACGGCACATGGCTATCCGATGAGACTCTCTCAGTGGAGCATGACCACGTGTCTAAGATCTCACCAATGAAATACAAGCAGAAGTGATGTGCACCATTTCCAAGTCTGAGTCAAGCAAACAGATGTGCCTCCTCTGTGCCCTCTCTTTGTTCTTAACCTCTGTACAAAACACTCAGTCTGCCCACTGCTGTGAGTAATAAACTGTCTTTCATCTCTCACCCAAGGAGTCTCATGTCTTCTAGTGGCGTCCATGAAACTGTGGCAGACTAACTAGCTAACTTGCAAGTAGATTAAAATCTCAGATCCCCTCACAGTTCTTGACTGTGTAGAACTGGCCTGGCAGCCCAGACTACTGCATTAAAAACCATTTGAGCCACTGCATTTCAAGGACTGCCTCTCCCTCACTCTCTCTCGCTCTCTCGTTTCATTTCTTTTTGAAGTCTAGCCTTCATCTTTATACACTCCAACTGGGCAGCTCCATTTGCATATCTCACAGGCACCCCACAAAAACCTACTCCTTCTCGAGATTCTCTATTTCAGTGAATGGCACATCAGTGACCTTGTTCTCCATGATCCTTCACTCCCCACATCAAGTCCCAAAGATCCCACCTCTTAAATGTCACTAGGATTCATCCTCATCCTCTTCTCCATCCTCCATCCATGGCCACTGACTTTACAGCAGGCCCTGTTCTTTCTTCCCTGGTTAGTTTAACTGCCTCCTAATGCTTTAACTGCCAGCTCATTTCCCTGTCTCATTCTCAAGTCCTTTCTTCAAGTTGCCAGCAGAATGGGATTCTGAAAATTCAAATCTGATGCCATCAAGATAATGTCCACAAGGTCCTTGCTTACCTTTCTAGTCTTATCTCCTGTCCCTTCCCACCAAGCTCTCTAAACATGAGTCATATGGAATCCTTGCCCCTCTCTGAAAGCGTCACCTCTCCATTCCATCTATGTCTCTGTAACGCTGTCCCCAGTGTCCACCTAAAACGCTCTTCCTTCCTCTTTGCCTAACTACCTATCACTTGAGGTTTTGGTCTGATGCTATTTCCTACAGGAAGCCAAGCTCAGCTATATTTTCCCTCCATTTGAATTATTCCTATTTAATGGGTATCATACTATTTTAGTCATCTACATTAGGCATGAGATTCACACTTTGAAATTAAGAAAACCATCATTTCTGTTCAGTAACCAGCACAGTATCTGGAGCCTTGCAGATGTTCAGTAAGCATACCAAATGACTGAGTGAATCTCTTTATAATATCTACCTATTAAATCTCATTTTCATTCTCCAGCCCTAAGTTTCAATCTTACTAGGGCTAAAACGCCCTTGGTTTCTCTCACCATTCTTCTAATGACAAAATGTTTAAGTATGGACCTTCTCATTTAGACCAGGCACCTTGCAAAATGCAACCACCAGAACTGAATAAATTTCACCAACCATAATCTGGTCAGCTAAAGGTATAGACAGGACCCTCTTGTTCCACACACTGCACTTCTAATAGTACAGTCTAAGACTGACTATTGACTCACAGATCAAACAATCAACTAATTACAAATATACTTTGAAAATACTATTTGAACTGTGCCAGAATTGTAGAGGAACAAATTTGTTTTTATTAAAACCTCGAATCAGAATGATTGATGAACTGGCTGTTAAACAGATTTTCTAGGTACCTAGAAATCCCCATTTGTGCCTGAAGTTTTATATAGAACTTTTGAAAAACACATCTGGCACTTTCCTTCTTTAGAAAATCACATAGAGAGAAAAGACTTGGGTGTCTTTCCTTGAGGACTTTGAAAACATTTCACCATCTTGATCTGAGATAACAATGAGCCCTGCCCAATAATTTAGCAATAGACAGAGAAGGCCTCTAAGATTATACTTGTTTAAACCTCTAATATCACTGCTTTCCTTACTTCAAATGACTATGTCTCCTAAAAGTAAAATACAGGAAAAAAACTCCTGGTGAAATAATACATGTGAAAAATGTTTTTAAAATTACAAAGTGATGGGGGCGCCTGGGTGGCTCAGTGGGTTAAAGCCTCTGCCTTCGGCTCAGGTCATGATCCCAGGGTCCTGGGATCCAGCCCCGCATCGGGCTCTCTACTCAACAGGGAACCTGCTTCCCTTCCTCTCTCTCTGCCTGCCTGTGATCTCTGTCAAATAAATAAATAAAATCTTAAAAAAAAAAAATTACAAAGTCACTATTTTTGTTTCCAGATTGGCTTGTTTTTGTGATGACAGCACTCCAGCAAACACGGTAAGCATTTCTAAATAGCACCAGACCTTGCCTAAGAAGCAGAGCAAGCACTGACCCAACACAGTGACATGACACAAGACAGGCAAGGATTCTTTGTGTGTCCAGATAAAGAGGCTCAATGACAAGCAACAGAGCGGTTGTAATTGGCAAATCAAGCCAGTTTTCCAGGAGTAGGCCAAATGACCAAGATTATGCTGAGTCTGGAAAGTGTGGAGGCCAGCCACAGATATAAGAGAATGCTAGCCATTAAGAGATGCAAACATTTTAAACTAAGAGACGAGAAAAGGCCAGATGATTCAGCTTTATTTTGAAGACAGTAAAATTCTAAGATTATTTTTTTAATTTACAAAGTGCTACTCAAATGCAAAGTTTTGCTATGAAAATTGTTTATAGTTCTAGAAAATATTTCTATTTTAAAATCGAAAGTTAC
The DNA here is from genome assembly GCF_002288905.1 of Enhydra lutris kenyoni. Taxonomy (NCBI): domain Eukaryota; kingdom Metazoa; phylum Chordata; class Mammalia; order Carnivora; family Mustelidae; genus Enhydra; species Enhydra lutris. Next base: position 19,906,195 of record NW_019154118.1, on the reverse strand, counting down.
TCTAAAGTTATCTAATGCAACTTCCAATGACCAATAAGGAAGGAAAGTGAGGTCTTAAAAACTTACACACAGAGTTGAAATGTCTTAGGACTCAAGAAACCTAACTACTACAAACTACTAGAAACTACAAACCTAACCAATATAATGAACCATTTTTACCTCACTCTCTATCCTGGATTTCAGCAGGTCAATGTCCTCAGATAGCTTATCCACTTGGGTAACCAGGTCCTGGGCACTGTGCATGCTAGGCAGGAATTCACTATACTTCTTGCTGATCATAGTGCACACCTCACCCTATAAAATAAGACAGAAGAATTACAGTGGGATGAGTAGAGAACTCTATTAAAAATATACAGCTCATCTTTCATAAGGAATCCTCCATGTTGGAGCCTTCTTGCCAGTTACCCACACCCCTTTACTTTTCCTCCACGCCAATGGTTTTCTTTGAAAAACACATTCCTCCCACCCGTAAGGATCTTGTAACATTATTATGATGCAAGAAGACAATGATCACCAAATTCCACCAGTCCCCAAAAGTTATACAAATGCTGGAAAAGAAAAGGAGAAGCCAGAAGTTCTCATATTAAACTAGATTAGCTCTGACTACAGCCACCAACTTTAATCATATAGCTACTAGAAAAAGAAAATGGATAAATTAAATCCACAATCTGTATACTTCAGTTCATGAATTTCTATTTTCTTGCTTATAAAATTTTAAGGCCTAATCTTAAAACTCTAACTTAATTTGAGCTGCATCAATAAACAAATTATTGAATACTCTGCACTGAATGCTTTGGAAAATACCAGAAAAAAATTATGCCTGCCCACATATAAGTTATTTTTAAGCAGGAAAAGTACTATACACTTAAGTAACCAGAATATAAAAATGTAATATAGGAAAAGAGTTAATGTCCTCCAGAAACACAAATGAGAAAGAGATCACCTCTGCTTGAGGGAAAAATGGACATACTTTTCATACATGAAACTAGATTTGAGATAGGACATAAAAAATGGGTAGATGGGGCACCTGGGTGGCTCAGATGGTTAAGCATCTGCCTTTGGCTCAGGTCATGATCTCTAGGTCCTGGAATTGAGCCCCTCTTCGGGCTCCCAGCTCAACAGGGAGTCTGCTTCTCCCTCTTCTTCTGCCTCACCCTCTGCTTGCTCTCTCTCTCAAATGAGTAAATAAAATCTTTAAAAAAAAAAAATGGGTAGAAACACTATAGGTAAAGATGAAAAAATGGCCACATAAGCAAAATCTGGGAAACAGGAAAAATACTGGGTCTGCTTAGAGCATAGAAAGTAATTGTCAGTTGGCTGAAGATCCAAGTTGGTGAAGGAAACCCAGTGAAAGGAAAGCTAGGTCCAGAACAGTAAGAACCTTGAGTGCCATGCTAAGGTCGCTCCACGGTCTTTCCACCATATAAAAAGTGTTGAAAAACCCTAAACCCATGTTAAAGGAGAGATGGGGGTAACATGACTACTTATAAGTCAGGAAACCATTTTTGTAAAATCAGGGGTTGTTAGGAAGACCTACTTCTTGTGCCTTTATGACAGGGTTGCCAAACTTGCTCCCTGAAATCCAGACTTAACGCCAGACTTAAGTCCTCAATGAACCTTTCACAACTTCCAGACTTAAATCCAAACTTAACTTTAAATGAAATAACACTCAACTTTAAATGAAAGTCACAAAGATGTGAACAAATACTGGCAAGGGAAGGATACCAATACAGAGTGAAACTGTGAATGGAGATGTATTTTGGGGTTTGTATCAATCTCAAGGCAGCGGGGTCCACCGAAGCGTTTTTAGTATGTTTTACAACACTCAGAGCAGCCTCAAAGGACTTGGGGATGAAGACCAGAGTTTCATACACGTTGACAGACTGGAACAACAAAAATTTCAGAGGGAAGGACGGTACGATTCTCCCAAAGCTATTTTATTCATCAGCAAATGGCATAAAAAGGAGTGGGCGGGGGAGATAAACACAAATCAGGGAGGTGGTCCTGTCCGCATTTCTCTTCTCACCTGCAACCTCCCCGGACACCTCCGGGATTCTGGTCCCACCTCCCCTGCTGGTTTCCTCAGTCTTCCCGCAAAGCCCCCGACCCGACCGATCCCCACCCTAACCCCAGTGCCCAGCACTCCCGGCCCACCGCCTCCTCCTCCCCTAGGCTCCAGGCCTCCGCGCCTCCTTGCTCCCCAACCCCTGCCTGAGCTCTCCTCCGCTCCCCTCCCCAATCCACACACCTGCCGGTCCTCCCACTTCACATTCTTCCCCCTCAGCCCCTACACCTGACTCTGCTCATAACCCCGCTCCCCGCCCTTAGCCCCCACTCCTTTCCCCGTCCCCACAAACGGACCCGTCGTCCCTTTTCAGTCAGCCTCCCGCTGCCCGGCCTTCACCTTGATCTCCTCCACCCGCCGGGTCAGGCGGCTGATCCGAGTGCCCAAATCCTCCTTCTCCAGCCTCCCGGAGTGTGCCAGAACCTCCGTCACGAAAGAAGCCATCGCCACGACAGGAACCAACACCGACGAGGTCACTATCCTGCGGCCAGCGCGGCAGCCCCAGTCCCGCCGGCGGGATTGGCGCGCGGCCTGCCGGGAAACTGAGCCTCGCGGGGCCCAGACTGTGGCTCTGAAGGCGAGGCCGCACTACAACTCCCAGCAGGCACCGGGACCGTCCTAGGTTGGAATTTCCACGGTGTCCCTTCGCTGGCAAACTGGGAAAACGCGTTTCTTTCCCTGGCTGTTTTCAAAATAGTTTGTTCCCGCCTGTTTTTCGCTAGAAGAAATGAAATGTTTTTACTTAAAAACCAGTCCTAAATGAACCTTTCTCAACTTCAAAACGCTTAACTCTGAAATTTATCGAGCCGGAATACCGGAGGAACCCACCTTGATCTTTTTTCGTTAATTATTCACCCTTAAGGGCCGCAGCTGCCAGCAGAGTCTATATGAATAGAGCCCTCTGGAGTTGTGCAAATGAAGTGGCGTTACCTCATAAAAAAGTCTGCCTAAATTGCCCTCCTTTTATGTTGCATAGTTTACAATGCAATCTATGTACATATATTACATTACATTCAACTATGTGCATATATTACATACATACTACATCTGTGTAACAAATACACGTGTTTCTTCTATGTAATACATTACATATTTATAAATATATTTTTAAAGATTTCATTTACTTATTGGAGAAAGAGTGCACTGGTGAGCACAGAGGGAGAGGAGAAGCAAACTCCCTGCTGAGTAGAGAGCCTGACAGGGGCTCGATCCCAGGACCCTAAGATCATGACCTGAGGTGAAGGCAAATGCTGAACCAACAGAGCCACCCAGGCGCCCCCATTACATATTTATATTGTTTATATGACTTAAGTATAAATAACATTAGTACTGTGTAGACTAGAGCAAGATATTTAACACTTTCTATCAGAGATTACAAATCAACTTTATCTGAAGTTTTTAAAAAATTTTTCCATTATTTACATGTGTCACATATTGGAAGATGTTCATAATATACCATGTAGAGGATGATTGTTTTTTAAAATAAATAGATATAGATACATATATAGAGGTAAAGGGTATACACCAAATTATCTGAGTGGCAAACTTACGGTATTTTTTTCTCTTTTTTGCCCTCTTTTCTTATTTTTCTGTCATAAACATGTACTGCTTTGATTAAAATGTCATCTTTAATTTTTAAAAAAGTATCTGGTGAGAGTTGACCCCAGGTAGATGCTGACCCTAAAGTCCTTATCAATTTTAGGTGTCTGTAGGACTATCTGCTTATCCCAATGAGCCAAGCGCAGCTTTCTGTGACACGAGCAAAGGAAATGAAACAGGGGTTGAGACAGGAAGCACAAAGGACAGCCATAACATGCTGGAAAGGCGTCCCTCCCTAGAAAACCAAATTCGTTTCTGATCAGTAGACCTGTCAGCCTCACTTTGAATTCTAAATGCTACGACTACTAAATGCCCAGTGAGAAAGAAGGACCTGCAGGGGACATTCCTGAAAACTTACATTCTATTTAACTACATATGACAGACATTGGGCTAGGCTGGAAATCCAAAATATGTGAATAAATAATCCCAGGAAATATGATCATTGCCATCTTGAAGGTAAATGAGAGATCAGTCCAGATTTTGGGGGGCCTAAATCTTATCCAGTTGCTGGGAAGGGGAAGACTCTTTAAGGAAAAGAATATAAAATAAATTCAAAGTTAGGTGCAGGCCTAAGAAGGGACCTGTGCAAGTAACAGGCCCAGAAGCTAAGTCACCTCTGAGGAAGATACAAAGGGCAGAGGAAATAATGGAGTAGGCCGTCTGGCAGTCTGATTGACCCAGAAAAGTTTCACAGTAAGAAGGAATCTGAACTGAGAATGGAAGGAGGTACCACTTTGAGGTTGAGGTTCTGGGATCTTCTCCAGGAAACCGATCCATGGGTCAGACCCACAGATGCAACTGCAGAGCTTTGCCTCTCCCTGGGCAGAGAGGCCATTGGATAAGCTGCAGACGGTCCGTCAAGTTTGCGGGGAAAGGCCAGGAAGAGCCAGAGTTAGACTGAGGAAGGAGAAGAAAGAACATAGAGAATAGAGTGGAGTTGCTACATACGTACAGCGCATGCAAGCATGAATGAATATCTGAATAAATGAAAAGAAATTAATAAGATGAATGCATTCTCTTTTCCCTCACTAACCTGACCTCCCCCATGGTTCACACTTCTCATGATTTATATGTCTCCCAACTCACGGATTTTCACAAATTGTCAAGAAACAGCCCTGAATGGGGGACTGGGTGGCTCAGTCAGTTAAGCTTTCAACTCTTGATTTCAGCTCAGGTCATGATTTCAGGGTAATGGGATCGAGTCCCGAGTCAGGCTCTGCGCTCACCGAGGAGTCTGCTTAAGATTCTCTCTCTCTCTCTCTCTCTCTCTCTCTCTCCCCCCCTTGCCCCTTCCCCCACCATGTCTACACTCTCTCTCAAATAAATAAATAAATTTTTAAAAGATTTTATTTATATTGAAGAAAGAGAGAGAGCACGAGCCAGGGGAGGAGCAGAGGGAGAGGAAGAAGCAGGATGTCCGCTGATGCAGGGCTCAATTCCAGGACCCTGGGATCATGAATGCAGCCGAAGGCAGACAGTTAACTGAGCCACCCAGGTGCCCAGATAAATAAATCTTGAAGGAAGGAAGGAAGGAAGGGAAAAGAAAGAAAAAAGAAAAGAAAGGGCTCTGAAGAAAAGGCAAGGGAATAAGGATAATTCTTCCTGACCTATCAGAGCTCATACACCTGTGGCATGCCTGTGTTCAAGAAGGAAAATATCAAATACAAACCTGGATGAATAAAATGCAAGCAGACAGCATTTCCAGGGATGCATTCTGTTTTGCCATTGTGTTGATTAGAACATGTGGTTCTTACAAAAGCAGCAGAAGGAGCCTACAATCTGGGAGAGCCCCCCATTTGCTTCAAAACAGTGTGAAGGGAGGGATGCGGATGGTGGATGTGGCCATGGATGAGATCAGATCGGTATGTGTGGATAGTTTCTGCAGCTAGGTGGTAGGACATGAAATTTCTTTTTCCATTTGCTCTACTTGTGTATTATTGAAGTGTTCTATAATAAAACATAAAAGAAAAAAGGGGACTTTGAGATGATTCTGGTCACCTCCCTCCACTCCCACACCACTGATAATCTGATCAGACTGTATTGAGACATCATTCAGATAAAGTCAAGGTAGTGTCTTCTTAGATCCTTTCCCCATGCTTCCCCCTCCCCCACACCCCTGCTTCCCCTTCCCCCACACCCTTCCTTCCCCTTCCTCACCGTAGGACTATCAGTAGCTTAAAATATGAATAGGGGAATACAATGGCCAACATGTATGTCTTTATTACAAGAAATCCCAATTTTCTTGGGTATTTGTTCATAAAGATGAACCGTGCCCATGTGCTCCGTCACTGGTGTGCAGGTGCAGTGAAGGGGGAGTCACCGTGGTGGCCTGGAGACAGGGCCATGAAGTGACACAGTCTGAAACCACCTGGCCCAGGAGCTAGATTTGTTGCTTACCAGCTGGGGGACCCTGGCACGTTACCTAACATGCATCTCACAGCACTGGGGTGAAAATTCAATAAGGATAAAGTATCTGGTCAAAAGTCTGGCATTTAGCCCTACTCAGTAAATGCAAATTATTTCCTTTGCTGTCAGAACCTGCCTTTTGGCAGCAGCAACACATAGGAACGGAAGCTGGCATGAGTAAGTACCACCTCTTACAGCTACAGTCCTACAGCAGCGGGAGCTTGGTGGCAGTGGGGGGCGGGGGGTGCGGGGGGCACATCCCTCCTGGAAGATTCTGGTCTGGATTGCTTCCTGGGATGGGGCATTTTCCATCTGTTTCCTGCTTACAAAAATATTAACTGATACACTTACAAAATGCATAAAATATATAGATAATCACAAATAAGAAAATAAAAACTATCCATAATCCTTCCACTAAAACAACCACGGTTAACATTTTGTGGCATGTGATACATAGATAAAGACATACACTCTTTTTAAAAAGTGAAATTGTGCTCTACATGCTCTATACACTGATTGGTCCCTTGCCTGTCTCACTTAACGATGAATCAAAAATATTTTTCACGTCACTGAAATTCTTTCTACATCACTTTAAAATGGCTGCCCAGTACTAACCAATATTTCAAATGGGCATTTTCATAATCTTTGTATATATTCACCATAAATTAGGGTCAGTTCCTGGAGGTAAGGTGCTGGGTCAAAGTACATGCATATTTAGAAGTATGAAATATGAGGGATGCCTGGGTGGCTCAGTGGGTTAAGCATCCGACTCTTGGTTTCAGTTCAGGTCATGCTCTCAGGGTCCTGGGACGGAGCCCCATATGTGGCTCCATGCTCAGCAGGGGGTCTGCGTGAGGATATCTTTCCCTCCCCGTCTGCCCCTCCTCCCTCTCTCTCTTTCTCTCTCTCCCAAATAAATAAATCTTAAAAAAAATAAAAGTATGAAATATGAAGTCATGTTGCCCTCCAGAAAGATTACATCAATGTATATTCCCAGAACACCATTCTCATCAACTGGGAAGTGATTTTACTTTCAGGTTTATGAATTTACTCATCAAATAGATATTGATAGTCTACTGTCTGGTTGGGGTTTTTTGGGGTTTTTGGGTTTTTTTGTTTTATTTTGTTTTGGTTTTTTTTTTTGGGGGGGGGTTGGTTTTTTTTTTCTTGCCTCTCACGAGGCCCTCCCCCAGAACCCACGCCCACATCCGATCTTGGGCACACCCCCTAAACCCAACCTTGCCGAGTTCCTAGCATCTGCCTCGGCTGCTGCCTAAAAACAGAAACAAGAGCCCTCAATGAAAGATCTTCCACTGGGCCGCCCCCAGAGTACGCCCCGCTAACCCGTCACTGAGCCATCTGTCCTTTGCTTTCTGCCTCTGTAGTGGGAGCAGCCATGGCCTGGAGTCTCCGCGGGAAAGCCCAGCTTGGAGGACTGCTCCTCTCTCTCCTCGGCTGGGTCTGCTCCTGTGTCACCACCATCCTACCGCAGTGGAAGACTCTCAGTCTGGACCTGAACGAAATGGAAACCTGGGTCATGGGACTTTGGGAGGTCTGCGTGAATCAAGAGGAAGTTGCCGTGTGCAAGGCCTTTGAGTCCTTCTTGTCTCTGCCCCAGGAGCTCCAGGTATCCCGCATCCTGATGGTAGCCTCCCACGGGCTGGGGCTACTGGGGCTTCTGCTCTCTGGCTTTGGGTCTGAATGTTTCCAGTTGCACAGGATCAGATGGGTATTTAAAAGGCGGCTTTGTCTCCTGGGAGGGACTCTGGAAGCATCAGCTTCAGCCACTACCCTCCTCCCAGTCTCTTGGGTGGCCTATGCCACAATCCAAGACTTCTGGGATAATAGCATCCCTGAGATTGTGCCTCGCTGGGAGTTTGGAGATGCCCTCTACCTGGGCTGGGCTGCTGGGATTTTCCTGGCCCTCGGTGGGTTATCCCTCATCTTCTCAGCCTGTCCGGGAAAAGAAGATGTGCCCTCCCTCCAGATGGCTGGCCCTACAGCCCCACCATTCTCTGCCCCAGCAGACCAGTCCAGTGACTCCTTCTATCTAACACCAAGATCCAGGAACCTATTCATCTAGCAACTGCTCCTGCCAAGGAACCTGTGGAATAAAGGAATGTCGGTAGAATCTTTTCTCTTCCTTATCCTCCGTCACTCTACATTTAGTCGTCTCACACGGGGGTGGTAGTCACTGTCCTATTGGTTATGGATTTAACTATCTTGGTGATATGGTGATCCATAATTTTGGAATAAAAATCAAGGCACGGGGTGCTTGGATGGCTCAGTCGGTTAAGCGTCTGCCTTCGGCTCAGGTCATGATCCCAGAGTCCTGGGATCGAGCCCCACATCAGGCTCCCTGCTCAGCAGAGAGCCTGCTTCTCCCTCTCTCTCTCTCTGCCTGCCTCTTTGCCTATTTGTGATCTCTGTCAAATAAATAATAAAATTTTTAAAAAAATCAAGACAATTTCTAATGAACATGTTTTTCTGATTTAGATTTTACTTGTTTTAAATGCTTTTAAACTCATAACATTAATTATATACTCAATTCATTACTAAATATATTGCAAAATTACAACTATCATAGGAAATCTAGCATGAATAGCCACTGTAGATATGAATGGAAATGCTGTGGGGTGCCTGGGTGGCTCAGTCGGTTAAGCATCTGCCTTTGGCTCAGGTCATGATCTTGGGGTCCTGGGATAGAGCCTGTGTCATGCTCCCTGCTCAATGGGGAGTCTGCTTCTCCCTCTCCCTCTGCCCCTCCCTCCACCCGCAATTGTGTCCAGGCTCTCTCTCTCTTTTTCGAATAAATAAAAATCGGGGCACCTGGGTGGCTCAGTGAGTTAAGCCTCTGCCTTTGGCTCAGGTCGTGATCTTAGGATCCTGGGATCGAGCCCCACATCGGGCTCTCTGCTCTGCGGGGAGCCTGCTTCCCCCCCGCCCCGCCTGTCTCTCTGCCTACTTGTGATCTCTCTCTCTGTCAAGTGAATAAATAAAATCTTTTAAAAAAATAAAAATAAAAATCTTTTTAAAAAGGAAAAAAAAAAAAGAAAGAAAGAAATGCTGGAGAATATGCCTTGGCAAATGAAAATCAATTATTGCCCCAGGATAGCACCTTAACATAGGAAGCTTCCTTGTGTTCGTTCTCTTTCTCAGGTGCACAATCTGTAAGGGGAGCGTCACAATATCTGTGTGGTTCTGTGGATTCTTAACATCCCAGAGGGAAGACAAGTTCTTGTTTCTGCTGTATTATGAGGCTGTGAGTGGTCGGCTCTGTCTTCCCAGAGAAATAGTGTGAATGAGCCGTAGGGTGAATAGCTGTCCTGGTTTGTCCAGAACTCAGCACTTGCAGTGCTAAAGCCAGGAGAGTCCCAGGCACACTGGCACAAACTGATTACCACAGACTGGCTGTGCCCAGGAATGGCCCAGTGTGGGCACGGATGTGGAGAGAAGTAGCAGCTTCTCAGAAATGTCTTCTACGCTAGGCAAATTCACATTACACTTCCTTTCAAGTGGAACCTGAAGGTCAGCAGATCTACCCAGGCTGTGGCTACAAATTAAGTCCCCTTCACAACAGTGACTCCAGCTCCTTTGCACCTGCCCTGGCCAGTAGTGGGCCTGACTACCCTCCCCCAGGTCTTCCTTAGGCTTTTGTGCAAGTCCTCAAGGGGGAGCCTCACACTTACACAGGAACCTGTGTGTCGGCTGAAATTACCACGCGTTACCCACCCTGGTCCTCTCACTGCCATCTGTCCCCCACTCCCTTAATCAGTGGAGAATGAGTCCGTGATTCCTGCGGGAGAATAGAGGTGCTGGCTCCCAATGTCCCCGAGCGGATCACTTCCCCAGGCCCAGAGGCAGGCCCGATTGCTTGCAGAGCTGAGTAGAGACATCGTCCCCCAGGCCGGGCTCTGAGGTATGACCAGCTTGCGGGCCTTCCCCTCTCGCTCCTCCATCAAGCAGCCCTGGTGTTTTTAGGGAGCCGCTGCTCGAGCAAGAGGTACAACAACATGAGTGTAAACGAGTTTGCCAACATAGCCCAGGCTGCTTTCCTCCTTAGAGAAATAACGTGGGTTTTTGGTTGGTTTTCCTGAGGAAACGAGTCTGTCCAGGCACAACTTCATTTCTGGCAACATCTACCTTCTTACCCAGAGTGTGTGTGGGGGGCGTGTCTCTAGGAGTCATGCTTTCTCCAGAAAGCTCCTTTCCCTTTAATGTCCTTTCGTGTATATGTCCACTCGATGTCCATAAATCCAAATGACTTTCAGTAGATAAATTTCTGAGCATAAAAGGGCAGTTTGCACCAAAGTCATAGTCTGGCTTTCTGTGGTTCCAAAGCCCATTTCGTCAACTGCTCCTTCTCAGGACTGAGCCTCAAATATCCAACACTTATGCCTGGGTCCCACCAGATCTCCAGGATGGACCCATCTCATCATTCGTCCACCTGGTCCCTTGTTCATTCATTGAACAAACACGCACTGAGCACCTACCGTACTCCCGGCACCGTGCTAGGAACCGGAAATAAAATGGTAAAAGACAAAATTTATCCCTGCCCCTCGTAGAGGCAGATGGGGAGACAAATATGAATGTGAAATCACTTAGATAAAGGGAAATCGTGATCATGACACGCTTGACAAATTCGGAACGGTACGTGCTTCTAGATCACGCAACAGGAGCAACTGTAATGTAGTCAGGGGGTCATGGACGGATATCCGAAAAGGGCGATAACTGGCTGAAAGGTGAAGGATGGAGAGCAGTTCTGGGTGAAGAGAAGAGAGTGCATAAGGCTAAGGCGAGGGAGGTAGGAAGGAGCCAGATTTGCAGAGCCTGTCCCTCACGTTATGGAACTGTCTCTGCTATTGGGACCACAAGAAGCCGAGCGTGCGGCCAGGAAGTGGAACTCAGCCCCCAGGTGATCGCAGCTGTTCCTGCTCCCCCTCCTGTCACACCTCATCCCCACACAGTTTCAGGATGACACAGTTGTGCAGGGCTTCAGAGTTTACAAAACACCTCATGTATCCTGGGAGTTTTACTGAACACATCTTGAGGGTTGGGTGTTTTGTTGTTGTTGTTTTCTTTTGTTTTTGTTACTTGAGGTCGGGAGAGCTACTATTCTTTGTTTTGCTAAGGAGGAATTTGAGATGCAGAAACTTTGGGCCAGTGCACATGGTGAGTCATGAGCTGCCTGGGACGGGAACTCACTAGGGCCGTGATGCCAGGGCCGTCCGTCTCTCTTCGCACTGTTCCTGTCGCTTCGTGAAGTTGGGCTGCTGGGACAGTCTGCTGCTGAGATGGTCTGACAGACCGAAGGAAGAGCTAGCACTGAAGCAGAAGAAAAACAAATCCAAGACCTACAAAGAAAAATCGTATCCTTTGTGCTTTTGTTGAGGGCTAAACAGGGTTCAGGTGGCTCACCTGTTCCTGCTGCTGGCTCACAGCGCTCCTCCTAATCCCATGTTTGCATGTTTGCAGGTGCTAATGGGATACTTATCACCAGCATGTGATTACGGCTTCCACTGCCAAAAAAAAAACCACAAACTACAAGCCAAAGATTTGTTAAGAAAATATTTTGTCTTCCTAATTCTTATAAAGGACACAAAGGTACTTTTTAAAAAAATGTGATGGATGGGGATTGTTGATTGACTCCCAAGTAATCAACAGCATGTCAACTCCCAGAAGGGAGTGTGAATCCACATTTAGAGAAGGAGTCTGAGGGAGAAGATGAGTTTCATTTAAAACCGCCACTGTTTTCATCTACCTGCTTTGTAGGGAAAATAATGAGAAATAAAAATAGAACTAATTAAATCTTAGTTTCAACTCAGCCTTTTTTTCCTAAGAATTCACAGCAAATTATCCTAACATTAGGAACATTCCCTTATTGTGGTTACCCATGGAGAGCTGTGTGTTGTCATGTGTATTAGAAACAGCAAAGGATACCAGTCAATCAGAATTCTAAGTCAAAAGCTTTTGTTATATGCAAAGCACTGTAAGAAAGTAACTCAGGGACTCACCAAATTTGTTGTCATTGGAATTGGCTGTGCCTCAGTCCCGTCTTCGCCAACAGCCTGTCTTTGGGTCTGAAAACTTCACCATGAACAGCTAAGGCATTCCAGAAGGCCCCTATTAAGATATTCATGTGTTGGGCGCCTGGGTGGCTCAGTTGGTTAAGCATCTGCCTTCAGCTCAGGTCATGATCCCAGGGTCCTGGGATCGAGTCCTGCATCAGGCTCCCTGCTCCATGGGGAGTCTGCTCCCTCTGACCTTCTCCCCTTTCATGCTCTCTCTTTCTCTCAAATAAATAAATAAAATCTTAAAAAAATAATAAAAAATAAAATACTCATCTCTTACCCTTGCGAGCTTCTGAGACTAGATCTAGAGAAAAGGTCCTAAGGGAAGTTGATGTGGGTTAGACACATTTTGGGATGGGAGAGAAGTCAGAAATAGTTTCATGAGCTTCTGGACAGGAGACGTGTCTTAGCAGCCAGGACTAAGACAATAAAACAGAATTAGGAAAATGTTTGTAGTCACCAGCCTCAAGCACAGAATGAAAGACCCCAGAGGTTACTTTCCACTCTGAATGTATTTTAAAAATTATTTTTAAAAAATAATGACTTATTTTTAAGCCATTCTTCTTGCTATTCTATCCATGTTTATATAGAATGGACATCTCTGTTGCCCAGAATTTTTAATAAAGCCTCAAAGCCAAGGCCCATGGATGCCATGTGGCCACTAGTCTAAAGAGAGAGGCTCAACCACTGCTTCCAAGAAGGGGCCAAGCTGGCCAGCCCCACACCGACAGCCTACAAAAGAGCACACAGATTCATTAGGGAGGATTCTGGGAAGGGAATCCATAGCATTGGTGTGTATGGTGGTGTTCCCTACCCTTCCATGTGAGGAATGGGTGGAAATGGACCTCAAGAGAATGATGCAGAGACAGGGGCTCTTTCTAAGAAGGAAGATGGTATCTGAAACACACCCATCCCACACCGGTTGAGCTCCAGAAACTCTATAGTCCCACGTCTGCTTCCCTCGGGATGGTGCCCAAGAAAGTTCTTGAGGAAACCGGATCTGAGCTCTGGAGGCGCAAAGAAGGGAGCCTGAGGCCCACCGAGCGGTCTGAGGCAGGAGGCTGGCTGGAGTGCGGCATGGCGGCAGCAGCTGCACTTGGCCCTTGTGGGGGGCTGGGGTGCTGAGCTTCGCACAGCCCAAGTGAGTGCCGGGGAAGTAGTCTGGGTGACGCTGTGCCAGAGCACTGCTGGGAGGCGTGAATGACTTAACTAGGAGCTTAGGAGGTCTGCAAGAGGTCAGCCAGGAAGTCCAAAAGCCACATCAAAGGACAGTGCAGAGCTTTTCTATGGGGTTCTCTCGAGAACTCGTAAAATATCCCACGCAAGAGCTAATAATCACATTTCTGACATAACAAAGGACGTTTGAGAACCAAGAGGGCATTTCTGTTTTTATTTAAAAAGTAGACATCCTTTGCCTTCTCTTACAAAGCCTCCTCCCGCAGGCTCTGGGGAGCCAGGAGTTGGGGGTTGGGAGCAGGGTGAGTGGGAGGACACCCTACGGCTCCTTCCTTACTGCTAGTCCCTGACCTTCAGGCCTTGGCCCGAAGTCAGGTGGGAGGAGAAGCACCTGAAAATGGATGAGTAAACTTTTGCTCTAGATTGGTCTGGGCTCTGCCATACATGAAAATCATTGTTTAATACTCCCACATGCCAGGAAAGGTACGCCATCTTCCTGAGATGCTGTCAAGGGCAGGGAAGGAGATCCGTAGGATCGTATTGGAAGGTGGCAGTGGAAACAAAAAGGAAACTATTGTCTTGCTGGGCCTTATTGAGTTCAAGCCTTTCAATGACATGATTAAGGAGAAAAATGTATCTAAAACAGGAGAAGAATCGGATAGAAGATGCTATGATTCTTCTCTCCAGCATAAGTTCCCTTCAGTGTTTCTTTCTCCCAGACTGGCCAATGCAAACACTTCTATGTGCCAGAGCCTCATAACCCTTCAGATATATCTAGCTATGCCCCGGTTATTTAGAACCCATCTGTGGGACCTACACAGGCCAAACCTACTCTTAAAATTCTCACCCTGTGACAGATGCCCCCGTGAGCACTGCATCTAGGGCTCTACTCACACTGAGTCATTGCTACTTCTCCCTTCTTGACTCTTAAAACATTACTACGAGGTAAGTATTTTCCTGTTTCATAGCCTGGGAAAACAGGTTCAGCCAGCATTTGAACTCAGACATGTCAGATTATGATGTCAATATTTCCATGGAACATCTTTTTGTTTTTTATTTAAATTCAATTATCCAACATATAATACATTAGTTTCAGAAGTAGTCTTCAATAAGTCATCAGTTGTGTGTACCACCCAGTGCTCATCACACCACGTGTCCTCCTTAATGCCCACGACCCAACTACCCCATCCCTCCACCCACTCCCCTCCAACAACCCTCAGTTTGTTTCCTATAGTTAAGAGTCTCTCATGAGTTTTCTCCCTCTCTGATGACTTCCCATTCAGTTCCCCCCTCCTTCCCCTATGATCGTGTGCACTGCTTTTTATATTCCACGTGAGTGAAACCATATACTTCTTTCTCTGACTGACTTATTTCACTCAGAGTAATACCCTCCAGTTGCATCCATGTTGATGTAAATGGTAAGTATTCATCCTTTCTGATGCCTGAGTAATAGTCCATTGTATATATACACACATCACATCTTTTCCATTCATCTGTCAATGGCCATCTTGGCTTTTTCCATAGTTTGGCTATTGTGGACATTGCTGCTATGAACATTGGGGTGCACGTGCCCCTTTGGATCATTGCATTTGTATCTTTGGGGTAAATACCCAGTAGTGCCTTTGCTGGGTCGTAGGGTAGCTCTATTTTCAACTTTTTGAGGAACCTCCATCCTGTTTTCCAGAGGGGCTGCACCAGCTTGCATTCCCACCAACAGTGTAGGAGGGTTCCCTTTTCTTCGCATCCTGGCTTCCCTGTTTCCTGACCTGCTAATTTTAGCCATTCTGACTGGAGTGAGGTGGTATCTCCTTGTGGTTTTGATTTGTATTTCCCTGATGCCAAGTGATGTGGAGCATTTTTTTTTTTTTAATGTCTCTTGGCCATTTGTATGTCTTCTTTGGAGAAATGTCTGTTCATGTCTTCTGCCCATTTCTTGACTGGATTATTTGCTGGGTATAGAGTTTGCTAAGGTCTTTATAGATCTTGTATACTAGCCCTTTATCTGATATGTCATTTGCAAATATCTTCTCCCATTCCTTAGGTTGCCTTTTAGTTTTATTGACTGTTTCCTTTGCTGTGCGAAGCTTTTTAGCTTGAGGAAGTTCCAATAATTCATTTTTGTTTTTGTTTCCCTTCCCTTGTAGACGTGCCTAGTAAAAAGTTGCTGTAGCTGAGATGGAAGAGGTTGTTGCCTATGTTTTCCTCTAGGATTTTGATGGATTCCTGTTTCAGATTTGGGTCTTTCATCCATTCTGGGTCTATTTTTGTATCTGGTATAAGGAAATGGTCCAGTTTCATTCTTCTTTTTTTTAAATATTTTTTTATTTATTTGACAGAGAGAGAGATGAGAGAGGGAACACAAGCAGGGGGAGTGGGAGAGGGAGAAGCAGGCTTCCCGCTGAGCAGGGACTCCAATGTGGGGCTCAATCCCAGGACTCTGGGATCATGACCTGAGTCAAAGGCAGATGCTTAATGACTGAGCCACCCAGGTGCCCCCAGTTTCATTCTTCTGCATGTGGCTGTCCAATATTCCCAGCACCATTTATTGAAGAGACTGTCCTTTTTCCATTGGATAGTCTTTCCTGCTTTGTCAAAGATAAGTTGACCATAAAGTTGAGGGTCCATTTCTTGTAACAAGAGACATTGGTTCAGCAGTGATTTATAAGTCAGTCAAGCTGGGGACCTGTTCATCTTGTGGCTATTCCTTAAGCAGGGACAGTCAAGATGACTTAGTGAATGAGCGGGCCACTTTCAGGTCATCACTGGGATATCTGCCCTTACTGTTGACATCTGAATGCTAAATTGGGAAGATCAACTCTGGCATGGAAGACTACCTCTAGTCCACCATCAGGACTCTAGACAGAACACTGGCCATCCTTCCATGAATATGTTAACACTAGGACTAGCACATACTTAATTTTCAAAGCTCAGTACTGGCAGCTCCTGGGCACCGCTTCTGTCCTAGCATGTCAATCCCAAGTCCCCTACATTCTACAGAAGTTCTCTCCCCTCCTTCTACTCAAAGCTAATATTCCTGTTCATTGCTTATTATCACAATTTCTCATCCTCCTGGTGTCATGGGAACCTGGTGTCAAGGCTGATCTTATTTTGAGAAGGGAAGAGACCAGGTCTCTGCCTTATAGGACCCATTCACCTGTCTATAAGAGGTCAATAGGAGGTTGAGGGGTCCTCATAACTAGTCAACAACCTCACAGGTGAGCCAACAAGCAAGAGAGTTACAGGGAGGAAGACATGGAAATGTCCTGAAAAATCTCCCTTAAGTCAGTTCTACTCTGACTTGCAGTAGATTAATAGGTCAGTTTATTGTTCGACAGCTTAGAAAGAATGTGGATAATTTTTTTTCAAGTTTTAGAAAAAAGTAATGTAATGACAAGCAGCCAAGGGGCGCCTGGGTGGCTCAGTGGGTTAAGCCTCTGCCTTCGGCTCAGGTCATGATCTCAGGGTCCTGGGATCGAGTCCTGCATCGGGCTCTCTGCTCAACGGAGAGCCTGCTTCCCCCTCTCTCTGCCTGCCTCTCTGCCTACTTATGATCTCTGTCTGTCAAATAAATAAATAAAATCTTAAAAAAAAAAACAAGCAGCCGAGAAGTTCAGATTGTGCAAACTTTAAGGAACTGATGTTTTTATACGAATTAAAGGCAAATTATACAGAAATACATTTTTCTATAGCTCTATCAGCCAAGCGCAGCATGAGGAATGCAAATATATAGTAGTTCAAAAAGAATGGGGGCCTCTAAAGTCTCCCTGAAGGAGGTTCTACAGACTTTTTGTGAACCCAAAGAATTCGGGTTTGTTGTGTAAAAGCCACTTTCTTAGCAGACACAGAAGTTCTTTGGAGGACTAGCTCGACTACCTCTCAGCTGTGACTGTACCTCAAAATCACCTGCGATGCCTTCTAAGCGTGAACAACAGGGGCCCAGCCCAGATCTAACAAGTCAATATCTGCAGGGTTGAAGCCCAGCTGCCATCTTTTTTGTTTTTCTTTAAGTGACACAACTGACTCTGGATTGGCAGCCAAGGTTAGGAACCACTGCTGAAGAGCTTTGGGTTAAAAAAAGCAGGAAAAGAGGGGTGCCTGGGTGGCTCAGTCGTTAAGCATCTGCCTTCTGCTCAGGTCATGATCCCAGGGTCCTGGGACGAAGTCCGGCGTTGGGCTCCCTGCTCAGTGGGAAGCCTGCTTCTCCCTCTCCCACTCCCCCTGCTTGTGTTCCCTCTCTCACTGTCTCTCTTTCTGTCAAATAAATAAATTAAATCTTTTTAAAAAAGGGGGCAGGAAAAGAAACCCACAAAGTCTTACAAAAGAGATACAAAAGCAAAATACAATTCTTTGAAAAGACTAGTAAACCCCTGATAATACTAACCAGAAAAAAGATACATGTCACCCAGCATCAGTAAGAAAAAGAGACATCATGAGAAATCACAGATCCTACAGTCATTTTTAAAAAAAAGAAGAGGGGCGCCTGGGTGGCTCAGTGGGTTAAGGTCTCTGCCTTCGGCTCAGGTCATGATCCCAGGGTCCAGGGATCGAGCCCCACATCGGGCTCTCTGCTCAGCAGGGAGCCTGCTTCCTCCTCTCTCTCTGCCTGCTTCTCTGCCTGCTTGTGATCTCTGTCTGTCAAATAAATAAATAAAATCTTTAAAAAAAAAAAAAGAAGAAGAAAAATAATGAGGTAAAATTTAAATTTTGCCAGTAAAATTTAAATTTTAGATGAAATGGACAAATTTCTAATAATTTCCAAAATTCACATACGTAACCCCCCCAAATATGAAAATGTTGTATATATGAAAGAAACTGCATGCATAATGAAAAGCATGCCTACAAAAGACACAATTCTAAGCTCAGATGATGTCAAAAACAAATTCTTCCAGACATTAAGGAAGAAATAATCTTATCTTATCCAAACTCTTCCAGAGCAGAGAAAATGAGAGACTATTTCCCAATTCATTCACTAAGACCAGAAAAACCTTAATACCAAAACCTTGACAAGGACAAAATAAGAAAAAGCCAATCTCCCTCATAAATATACATGCAAAAATCCTAAAAATAAGAAAAATTCCATGTACATATAAAAATATCATGACCAGTGTATTTTGGCAACACATGGTTGGTTTAACATTTAAAATTAGGAAACGTCACACAAGAACGGAAAAAAGAGAAGATCCATGTAATCATTCTAATAGGTATAAAAAAGCATTCGATAAATTTCAACATCCACTCATAATTTTTTAAAAATTCTTTGCAAAATAAGAATAGAAGGAATCTTTATTATATAACAAATGGAATTTATAAAAAGCCTACAGCATACTTAATTGTGAAATGTTGAAAACCTTCCCCCCTGATATTAAGGGACAAAGATGCCCGCTATCACCACTTCTATTCAGCATTGTACCTGAGGCCCTCGAGTGTGATCAAGCACGGAAAATCACTGTTGCAAGGGCTTGCAATAAAGAAGTAAGTTATCATTCACAGATAACATAATTATGCACAGAGAAAAATCTTTAAAAACTACTGATCAACTATTAGAATTAGTAAATGAACTTATTAATGTCACTGGATCCACATTTGATATAAAAACATCAATTTCTTTCTCAAATTTGTGTCTCATCCTTGTACAGGGGCACTGATAATCTCCATATTGTTCCAATTTTAGTGTATGTGCTGCTGAAGTGAGCACATTGTTTCTAGATACCAGTGATAAGCAATTAAAAATGTAATTCCAAAAATGACAACATTTAAATAGTTTGAAAAACATCAAAGATCTAGGAATTGATTTATGAAAGATATGGAAGAACTTAATACAAAAATTTAAGAAAAACCTACATACACAGGATATATTGTGTTCCTGGATTAGAAGATGTCAATTCTCTCCAAATTATCTATAGTCACTGCAAACCTAATCAAAATCCCTCAAAATCTGTGTGTGAAACTGACAAACTGATCCCAAAATGTATATGGCAAAATTTTGATTAATAACAGACAAGATGATCTAGACTTCATCTTGACTTGAACTTGACTTCAGTTCAAAACTGGATGATTTATTGTACTGGAAATCAAGACTGATAAAAAGCTACACAAATTAAGACAGTGTGATGTTGGTACAACCAGACAAACATACTAATGGAACAAACAAAAGGGCCCAGAAGGATACCCCTACATAGACACTTGATTTATGACAAAGGCACAGCACTGGGAAAAACACAGTAGATGGTGCTGGGTCCATCAGCTAACCGGGAAGGGTCAAAAAGCAAAACTTCTGGGAGATAACACAGAATGTCTTCATGACCTTGGATAATGATTAGAAGAACGGGTAGATTGGACTACACTAACATTAAAAAATTGTTTTCATCAAGCCATCAGGAGCGAAAACCCAGAGTGCGAGAAGATCTATGCAATGCATAGAACTCAAAAATTTCCATAACTGGCTATTTTTTTTTAAACTCCTACAAATCAGTATGTACCAAGAGAGTAAATCCAACAAAAAGGCTGGCAAAAGACTTAACTAGGTATTTCACAAAAAAGAATAGCCGAAGCAGTAAGCATATAAAGAGATGCTCAGCGTTGTTGGTGTGCAAGTTCAAATTAAAGCAACATCACATGGCCATAATGGCTAAAATTTTAAAATACCGACAAAACCAAAGCTTGACAAGGATACGAAGCAACTGGAGCTTGTAAACTGCTGGGGGGTGGCAGGCAGTCTCAGTTGGTTTAACTGCTTTGGGAACCATGTGGCAGTGCCTAGTAAAGACACAGCCCTCTATCCCTATGACCCATACACTCTATGACCCAGCAATTCTGCTCACAGTTCCATGACAGAAACGCCTTTGTGTGGGCGTTGAAACACATGCACATGAATGCTCCTAGCAGCATTATGGGTAGTAGCCAAAAAACTGGAAAGAATTCAAATGACAATTAGCAGAATAAATTGTAAGGTATAGTTGTACAAAGAAAGAGCAATAAACCAAGCAATGAAAATGGCTAAACTCTGCTCCTGTGAATCTCTCCTTCAATCCCAGCTCTGCTTCATCAGCCTTCCTTCAGGCCTAGCCTCCGGTTCATTCATTTTTTGAAACTGTTGTGTCTTTCCTCTCACAATTCTTTCTTGAAGCAGGGAGGGGAAAAACAAGCTTATACGGCTTGGAGTTCTTAGAGGAGCTAACAAATCTGAACAGAAGCAGGTTGTGATTCCAGCGAGCCACAGGAAGTCTAACCCCAGTGTCCAGGGAATTTACGCTGAGGTCAAGTGCCCTGATAAATCCTTGAAACATTTTAGGTTAAGAGTCTCGTAGGTTTCTTCCCCACACACCCGCCAACCCCACCTGGCCCTCATTCTTTTTCATGATCCTTCAAACATGTAAAAACCCTGCTTATCCTGAGGCAGTTTGTGGACTCCTTAAGAAACCAGGCTGTCCCTAAAGCAGCCAGCAGATGTGAGAAAGAAAGGACTCCTCAGCACTCCACCTGCGGGTCTGAAGTGCCCAACACCACACATACAAATGGCCATCTGTTCCTTTCTTGGTCAACTATAGATTTCCAACAGCTGACCAGTAAGTAGCAAATGTGGGAAGGTACAGAGCAAAAGATTTTTTAAGATTTTATTTATTTGAGTGAGCGAGAGAGAATGAGAGAGAGCATGAGAGCAATGAGAGAGAGGGGAGAAGGTCAGAGGGAGAAGTAGACTCCCCATGGAGCTGGGAGCCCGATGTGGAACTCGATTCCAGGACTCTGGGACCATGACCCGAGCCAAAGGCAGTCGCCTAACCAACTGAGCCACCCAGGCGCCCGAGCAAAATATTTTTCCCGACTACTGAGGGCAGCTGAGCAGTTGTTAAAAGGCCATGAACTCAGACTACCAAGACTTAGCATCCTGGCTCTGCTCCTTAAAACATCTAGGACCTTGGACAAACCAGTCCCCACCATTACAGGACTCTTACATGAAGCCAAACAATTTAACTGTGCACAGCACTCAGTAATGACAGAGATGAGAAAGGGAACAGCAAATGGTGGTACTCGAAGCCTAAGTAGCAAATCAAATCAAAAGTAAGAAAATGGATCAATTTCCCATGAAACAATTATCTCTGCAGTGAGCTCTGAAACGCAAAAGCACTTCTGAAATTCTGTAAAAGATGGTCCACCACAAATTAGTCAAAACGTAAGAAAGTCCACCTTAAGAGAATAACTTTTCCCCCTCCTAAATTCTACAAATTACAGGGGCGTCTGTGTGGCTCAGTCGGTTGAGTGTCTGCCTCCGGCCCAGGTCATGATCTCAGGGTCCTGGGATGGAGCCCCACATCCGGCTCCCTGCTCAGCAGGGAGCCTGCTTCTCCCTCTCCCTCTGCCTGCTGCTCCCCCTGCTTGTGTTCTCTCTGTGTCAAATAAGTAAATGAAATCTTAAAAAAAAAAAAATTCTACAAATTAAACAGTAGATAGACTTACAAGCATTGCAACTGGCAAATGGGAGGGAAGACACCAGCCACCACTAGGCGCTGCCCAAGAATCACTCTCCCCCATCAAGATTCTCAACACTTTCGTCTGCTTTTCTCTTCTAAAGAAGTAAAACTTCTTTAAAATGCTTTCGGAGTCTGCCTAGTTCTGGAAAGTACGTTTAAATGAAGGCCACAGCAGACACCAAAGGTAAAACAAATACTTTTATTGCACATTTATAAAATCTGCATAGTTGTATCAAGTGTTCTTCCCACCCGCTCTTCCCTCATTCATGTTAAAATTTGGTTAAAACACAATATCCAATCTGGAGCCTTTTCAAATGGTCAGTTGGGGATAGTTCTCTCTCTACATATACATATATATAGATACTTTTTTTTCTTTTTTACAAACCCACAGCCCTTATCTTTTCAAAGCAAAAACGGGGGTGGGGGTGGGGGAGGGGCATCCAAATGTTCTTTCGGGCCAGCAGCAGCCTTAGACATCTGTTGTTGACAATTTTTGGACGCTAGGAGATTTCACTGAAATGGGGAACAACGCTCACAGCGCTCTCCTGTCTCGATCACGTTTTACCACGCCGTTGCGTCTACGGTCCTTAGTGCTTTGTTTTCTTTCACTCGGGACTGAGTGTGAGGTTTTCTGGTTTATTGAGAAATATAAAATAAGAGAGAGAGAGAGGAGAGGAAAGGCAGCTTTCTTTTGATTTGCAGCATCCTGCTGCCACGCGCCCCTGTGTTTCTACCCACACGTAAAAGCTGGCAGCTCATCAGCAGCCCACTGCCATCTCCTGTCAAGAGACAGGCAGAGACTTCTCATCTCTTGCCGTTAAGAACTTTCAGATGTCACCTGTATTTGATAAAATAACTAGTAGCTGTTCATCTGGTTCAGGTTCTGACGGATCACCCTTCTATTCCACTGTCAAAAATATTTATGCCTGCGGGGTAATTTTAAAAGTGGCAAGAGGCTTACCGAAGCCCAAGCACTCCTGCAGGCACAGGAGGCATTTCAGGTCTTCTGACATAATTCAATACCTTAATGTACAACGGTTCTTGTCTTTTTTAGTGAAATTGCTTTTCTGATTCTTTACCTAAAAAGTGCAATTTTATTTTCAATCCTTCTTTACACGCAGAGCATGGCTGGGGTCTGGATCTGAATCTTACTTTCCCGCCTAATCCCTCCCCCAGGGGAAACACTGTGACAACAGACTTCTGTGCAACAGGCCGCCCCAGACCAAACTGGGTCTTGACCCTGAGGGGGCTTATTTCACTGTTACAGTTGAAACCCCTTGAATTGACTCCATGACAGCTGCAAATCGGCTACAAAGGTCATAGGGAGAATTGGGTCGAATGGTTGGAGGCTCCTTCAAGACAATGATTTCTGCAGAAGGATCCAGAAGCCTGGGTAGAAACTCTCCTAAGCACAGCTGTAGATTTTCTGTGGAGGGAAAAGGGATCATTATGTACACAGCGAAGCAGGTCTCCAAGTAAAAACCAGCTAAGTCTGCAGCCAGAAGGTCTTCCCTAGAGCCCATTCATTCCCCAACCTCAAAGGTCAAAGCATCACGCTGGCCAGCTAACAACAAATGATTCGTTCGCTTCAAACCAGGAGCAAAGACTACTTGCCAGATATACCAAAGCGTTAGGTCACGGCTTTAAATCACTGATGTGTGGCAGGAAAACACTAAATATTCATTTCACTGACAGGCCTTCTAATCCATCCTTTTAAAACTTGAGAAAGTGGATAAGATACTCCATGCCATAAATATAATGGTGTCATCTCCTTTCAATGATTAAAACACAGGTGCGTATGTATGGCACTGTAAGTAAAGCTACATGTCACAAAGAGTCTAAAGGAAAACTGAAGACATTAAAAAGAAATTCCTAACTACTAATCATAGAATTTTCCACTCAATATTATAAACATGAATACTTCAAGAAGTCAATACAATATCGTTACGTCAGTGAGAAACGGACAAAGAAGCTTCATATTAGAACACAGACCAACTTTCTAAGGCTACCAGAACTCACCTAAAAATGACTAGTTTTAGGCTCCCTCTCCAAAATGCTTTGGACAAGCTAGGCCATTCCATTTCTCACTTTATGAACCTTGAGGGCTTCATAGTTAGTAACCACGCTCTGTCTTGCAACTTCAAGTCACCGGAAAATTTAGTTATGGCCCCACCAAGTCATCAAGCTACATAAATAGATTTTGATTTCTAAGCTACAGAGTTCCGATTCTGAGAGATGACAAAGTCAGACAAGTGTGACATCCCCAAAGAGGAATCATTTTATCAAACAGGCTTGCAGACTGTCTATGGGGGTATTTCAGCAGCCAGGGGGGAGGTAAGGAGAAGCTGAGAGGGACAGAGGTCCAGGATCCTACCCCTTGTTTCACTAGAGCAGAGCCACTCTTAACTCACTGACACACATCAATAAGCCTTTAAAAAGGTTTGAGAACCAGCGCCAGAGTGAAAACACCGTACTTTCTAAAAGTCTGAAGAGCCACAGAAATCATCACAAGTGCCAACCGCAACCTACCAGCGATGTCTTGCCCGAGGTAAGAGCACCAGTGGTTTCTCATGACCTCGATGGCATGTAGGTCATCCTTGGAGATGTCGTTATTAATGATAAGGTGAATGCAGGGAATGATCAATTCATTCATCACATTAATGCCCTCCGTTACGGAATGGTCGTCGTTTGTTTCAAAGAGAGAAGCTGCTTTGGCATTCAGCTCCTACAGGGAAAAAGCAGAGTGGGGGGGGAAAACATTCTGAAAAAGATAAATACCTATTTTAGAAGAGCCTAAACAAGTGGTTCCCAAACTCTACTGCATACTGCATGGGAATCTCCACAGACTACGGACGCCCCACCCCAGACATGCTGATTTGACTGGCGGGCAGGTGACCAGGACACTGGGATTTTTTAAAAAGCTCCCGAGGTGATTCTAATGCAGCAAAGTTCGTGACCCACTTACCCAAACTTCCAAGTCAAGGTCTCGCCTACCACTTGCTTCTACTATAAGGCTTTATTCTATGGCTGCCAATCTCCACTGAGCTCGGAATCACCTGCAGAGCACCCGCTGGTGCCCAGGCCCCTCCCCAGCCTCTGGTCTGACAGTCTGGGGAGCGGTCGCCACAGAGAGCTCGCCGAGGGACTCACACGCACACTGGGGGTTGCGAGCCGGTGATGGGAAGAACCTCAATCACTATTACCACTGACAGTGGAAGATGAGCAGGACATTCCAGACATAATCTGTACTTGGGGATTTAAAGCATAATAAAGTTCAGATCCATCAAATCTACCAGGCCCTCTTTCCAGCTTCAAAATGTCCTGTCACGCCCTAGAACTGATAAAGAAATCAACACACACGTCAGAAAAGGAAGCTCTTGAGATGAATGTATGTCATGACTTAACCTCCTCCATTTGGTAGTAGCAAGGCAGGGGCAGAAATGCTGGCTGCACTCTTCCCAGAACGGGCAATCCTGCCGGGTGGCAGGGAGGCCCAGGGCGGCTCACAGGCTGAGGGCCAGCCAGCGCTCTGTAGTTCTCCAAAGGACCAGCACCTGTAGAACCCATCCGCTAGCCTGAGGGAATACGGGTCTGCCGTTCCCCATGACCGCCCAATGCAAGTGAGGCCAGGCCAGACCTCCGGTGCTGTGCGACAGCGATAGTAACAGAACAGCAGAGCTAGTTCTTAGGGTTTATACCATTTAAAAAAACAATGAAGTATCTCAGGAGCTGCTCAAATTCTCATCTAGTAGCTTAGCAGGAAACACTGCACAGAACACAGAAAAAACACTGCGTTCCTTCAACACATATCCGTTGCACGCTTACGATGTGCCAGGTACAGAGAAAACAGCCCAAGAACAGGGTCTGTGCTCAAGGAGCTCACGATGCGGTAGAGCAGCGATGTGATGATACACACTGTACTGCAGGTGTCCGAAAAGGGCCCAGGAAAAGGAAAACACAAACTGATTCTCACCCTAACTTCAACCCGGGGTCGAAGAAGACTGATATTCATTTAAGTAACTTAAAATCATCTGTTTCAATGTACGACTACTCCGAAGAGTTGAGAAAAATCTGAAAGCTATTGAAGATTATTCTGTTTTTTAAGCTGTATTTCTTTGTGGCTTCAAGGAACAGAGATGAAGACAATAAACTAATACAAATCATGGGGCGCCTGGGTGGCTCAGTGGGTTGAGCCTCTGCCTTCAGCTCAGGTCATGATCTCAGGGTCCTGGGATCGAGCCCCGCATCAGGCTCTCTGCTCAGCTGGGGGCCTGCTTCCCCATCTCCCTCTGCCTGCTGCTTTGCCTGCTTGTGATCTCTCTCTCTCTGTGAGGTAAAGAAACAAAATCTTTAAAAAAAAAAAAAATTGTCAGGTTCTACCGACAGTACATACCAGAAGGCATTTTCTTCGGTATAAAGCAATGACCGACTCCTTCACCCCGCGGCGAGGCCCCTTCATCAGGAGAGCGGCGTTGCTCTGGTACGCATAGACCAGGTAGGAGAGCGCCTCTTGGTACCTGAGAAAACAGCAGATCAATCGAGGGCTTTGACCTCTCTGTTCCCCCAAGGGCAAATATTTACAAGGTGGCAGTTAATGGAAGGCCCCAAGGACAGAGGCAGCGCGGTGCGCTGGGAAAAGCCTGAGAGCCAAAGATGGCGGCCACTCTCCGCTCTTCTGCAAACTGGTCAAGAAACCCAAAGTGCTTCATGAAACTTCCTTCACTTCCGTTTTCCTCAACTCTAAAGAAGGGGACTGCATGTTTACTGAGGTCCATCGTGACTCTAAAATTCATTTTCTGGGTTCATCTTCATTTATCAAAAGGAAAATCTGGCCATTACATATCTTTACCACCATATCCATCACTACGTGAAGGATGAAAAACTACGTGTGATGCTTAGTGAAACAGTGGGAAAAGGAGAGGTGCCCTAGTGCATGAGGCAAGGGAGGGGAGGCACGGCTACGGTTCTCAGTACTCCTGGCTGGGGATCCGTTAACAGCGCCCTGACCAATAATCCCAAAGACGTAAAAGGCCCACATACTTTCCTTTTTGGTAGAGTTCCAGGCCTGTGAGGAGATACACAGACACCTTTCGAAACAAACTATAATCTTCATGCCACTTCTGAAAAGGAATGAATGCCATTAGCAATTATGGTCACCATAAACTATTCCCTCACTTGCCACTGTGGTCAGTGTTACGTGCCATACAAATGCTTCTCGAACACGAAAACCACAAACACGAAAACTTTTCGATAATGATGTATTGACCATTTACGATGTAAGCCCATTGCTGACCTTCATTTTCAGGGACCTGTTACTTCCTCTGAGCAACAGAAATGTTTACTTCAAGTGAGCTTTAGAATGTATCATCTTAATTTCCAGTAACCCCGTCAAAGTCCTGCAGCTCTGGTCTGAACAGATGCCTGTCACGGTTTCACAAGAACACGTGCGTGCAGGGAACTCAGAAGGACAAGGCTGTTCCAATCGCTTAGCACAGCCCTCAGCTCGGCAGGTGCTGGGGTACCCCAAGGTGTCACAGAGCACTGTGTTACTTGTAACACAAGGTTTTTTGGGGAAATTTGTATTTTTCCATGCATTTTAATGCACAGAAATTTCACTTCAAATATAGAATTATTCAGAAGATATTATTTTAAAACAAACCAAAACCACAAATCAAGAATTTGATTTCCTAGATCCAAGGCTAACGTAGGTATTAAAAGGAAATAAAGGGTTAATTTATTCTAATGGAAGAATGGAACAAAGAAACTGGTTATTCTGAGGGTCAGAAAACATCATTTACCTCTTCTTACCCAGTTGTTTTTTGGGGGGTTGTGGGGGCAAGGCATTCTGTGATGACGTGAAATTGTTAGTCTGGCCTCAAGAATTCATGTTTTTGTTTTGCAGACTTAAAGAAAAGACTTCACCTTGTACTCTTCCATATTCATGTCGCCGGGACCGATGTCCTTCAGTTTAGCTTGCGCCACCTTCATGATGCTGATGGATCTGTGTGGCACAAGGGTCAGAGGCCGTGAGCAGGGCAGGGCACCGCCTCCCCGTCAGAGCCGGTCACTGGGCCCGACCCAGAAGCGGCGGGTGATGCGTCTCACCTTTCATCGTAGCTAAGATTCTTATCTGCAAACTGTTCCAGGAGGGTCCGTTCTACTACTCTTTTGGGCGCTTCATTTTGGAAAAAGTAGACCAGCACGTGCTGGAGCCGAGGGTCACTGTGAGCAGTGGGCGTCTCTTTGGCAAGCTGGTAGAGCCTGGAGTATTCTTCGTGGAATGCCTGGGAGGGACAAGACTGGTGATCAGAATAGGGCGTGCTCAGGGCTTCTGCTCATAGAACCAGATGCCTGTGCACTACAGAGGTCCTCATAACTCCAAGGAGACTTCCCAGAAACTCATATTGGGGAATCACAGAGGCAACCATGGAATCCGTAAGCTATTTACATTCCATGAGGGACAGAACTCCTGTGGTGCCAACGATGTACTACACTTGGGAGAAATTCGTTTTTCTCATAAGGCTCTAAGAAAAACAAATATTTAGTTTTAATTAGTATCCTTGAGTCCTGAGGACTGGAATTTTTAAAATGCACATAAATGCAATTTATTCAAGTACCTTAAATTTTATTGAGGTGCCTTAAAAAAGCATGGCCGACTTTCTTGTATTATGGTTCCCAAACCATAAAGACAATGTCTCCTTCCCAGTTTTATTCATAGATATTTCCTAAGGACAACGGCAAGCTCTCTAGGCAGGGCCTAACTCAGTTCAGCACAATTCGCCGACGCTGCGTTAGTGCCAAGGGGAGGCGCCATCGGTACCATGAGAGGGCCTGTACCTCAGTTAGCAGGCAACAGAGTTTTAGGTGTTACTTTAAGGGACAACATTCTTCATCTCATTTTTTTTCTTACCATCTAATAAAATTAAGTCCCTGTTACTATGATACCTGTGGTATAAGGATTAGATTTTTAAAAAGAGATACCTTAATAAGCCCTGCTTCAGACCCATCTCGGTCAAAGGTCTGACGGGCTTTAGCTATGGCCAGGATGACCCCTTGCATGGCGGGGCTCAGCATCACCTACCACAGGAAGGCACAAAACACAGACAGAAAAAGGAGAGAAAAAAAGTTCAAGAGAAGACTGAATGGAAGAAAGGCAAGCAGGCTGCTAAAGGGAAGAGAAGCTGCGAGCCCGGGACCAGCACCTGCCGCCAGCCCAGACTCACATACCTGTGCCCACACACCCTCACGGCCCTGTCCCTGTGCACCACGGCCAGACCCTGCCCAGGAAGAGCTATTCCAAAAACGCTAACGTAAGCAGATAAATAAAGAGGGACATCGGAGAATTTTTACAAATGGCACTGCTAAAGAATCAAGTTAAATGATTGCTCCCAGGGAAGTGTCCCCCGTGAGAAAGCCAACAAGGTTCTGTAATTTGGCTGCCTAGCTAAAATGATCGGTACTTTTAAAACAGTCTGGAAATTAGGTGGTATACAAATACGACTTCATAAAGTCAAAACCTTTCAATGATCTGGAGAAAAAAAAAATCCCACAGGAAGAAACAGAACCCTGAGGGACAGGATTCACGACTGTCATGCACAGCGCCAGCGTAAAGGGGACCAACCATAAGTAACTTGGGATCCCACAGCTTCTTCTGAAAGTTTTAGGATTAAAAACAACTTCAATTTTCATTTGTTTGGCCTACTAGACACCTGGAAATTTTAGATTTGAAGGAAAAACAATGGAATAATATTACCAAAGACAGAGGTTCCTAATTTAAAAGGCATTTTTTTCCCCTCATAATGCCAAGAAAGGAACCAAGTGCTACGTTTCTGAGCCACCTAGACCCTGCGGCGCCTCCATCAGTATACGCCTGGGCAGACAGATACCAAGGGCAGCATGCGCTGGGAACCAGGCGAGCTTCTATGAGACGTAGCTGAGGTCAAAACCAGGCGGGCCCTCCTGTTCTTTATTTGTTCCCATATTAACTATTGCCAGACACCTTGGCCAAGCATATGGGGTCAGGTGGGAGGGAAAGAGAAGGCTGGAGAGACAGCGGAGTCCTGCACTCGTCTCTGTACCTCCTCATCATATCCATCTGCATCAGCTCTAACCAGAATCCTCCCCACACTGGGGATCTCGACTTCAGACGCCTCAGAACTAGGCGGGGCGGCAGACTCTGTGTCCTTCGCCTTTGGGGGCTGCTCTGACTGCTCTGCAAGGGCTGTTTCCGGGGGCATGGGCTTCTTGGGTTCAGCTTCCTTAAGCTGTGGCAGCAGAATGGAGAGAGAGAGTAAGAAAAAACAGGAGAAAGAAAGAGCGACCGGTTAAATGCAGCCAAGACACAGAGTAACGGAAACGTGAGAGACCGGGGGTCTCTGCTGCGAGCCCACCCCTCCCGCCCACCCGCATGGGGGCGGCCCGCCTGTCACCTCATTCAGCGCTGCCTCGACGCCGCTCCTCTCATAGGCCTGCGCGGTGTTGGCGATGGCCTGCGCCGTCTGCTCCTTGACAATCACCGCGTGCTCCGACGCCAAGCAGCGGGCTCCGTGCGAGGAGGCTGCCGCAGGCTCTGATAAGGAATGGGACAGAGGGGTTAGCGTCTGATGATAAACAACGTCTAGAACACTGCGAAAGGCAAGCGAGACGGACACAAAGCTTCATCTACAGCCCTTCTAAAGAACTTTCAAAACAGAATCCAGTGCAGACGTTCTCCAGAAACAAGTGACTCGAAGACACGTCCACTTTATCAAGGATGCAGTGATGGTTCTGGAAAGTTTAATGGGCTCCTGACTGTCCTATTGCTTTAGATCAGTGAAGCCTTCCCACAAACGGCCTTTGTTAGGAAGATTGTCTTCGGAGAAGAGTTTTCACAGAGTCTACTTATTCATCCTATCATAGCTTCTCCTACAGCCTGGGAAACCGTGAAAACTAACCGAGGGAGAGTATAGGGAGCTCGTTTTGCTGATACACGTCTGCTCATCAGAAAGGACATCCTAAAGCCATAAGTTCCTCTGCAGGTCGTGCAACACCAGCTACGCCTGAACTAGACATCGTGCAGACTGTGGCAGCCCCTCCCTGGGCTAAAGCCCCAGAGCTGGCCTCAGGAAGGGCAGGGTGGAAGCTACCAAGACCACAGGCTCGCAGAGACCCCCCGCCCCCCACCTCCAACCTCTGCACCTGGGGATGGAGAGAAATCCTGTGATGCTGAGCTGCTGGAGGATTCCATTTGAGGGATTTTGCAAGACTGCTCTTCTTCCCACTCCTCGACTTCCTGCTCAAACCTCCAGTTATCCTCCTGGATGTAATGCTTCAGTTCAACAGACAGCGCATCCACTTCTCCTAACATCTGATCTGATTCACTCGGGGCTGCCTCTGAGACAAGAACAAAGACAGAGTTGAAAGGCAGCGCCATCCAGCAAAAGGTCACAAGGAATCAGAAGGTCCTCCCTAGAAAGAAGGAAGTAAGACGCTTTGTCCTTTTTCTTACTCTATGTGAAAAATACGCACATACATAATCCGTCAGAAGCAGGGACGACATAAAGCCGACAGTCACACCACAGCAGTAACAGTGCTTGGCAGATTAGCAAGTAGGAATACCTACTGAAGGAATGAATCAATCAATCAACGATTGATTAATAGAAAGCAGGGATTTGGAATAGAGGCCAAACACTGGCAAGATGGCAAGAACGGACCGAACATTTGGAAATACAAAAAATCATTAGATCCAATGGAAATTTCAAGCTGAGTAGTTCTATCAATGTAACCACTACAACTATTACTGATAAGAATGTCCATCCCCAGATGGTTAGAGATGAATTCCAAGACATTTATACTGCCTCAAGTTCCCCACAAGTGAGTGCTACCAGAAAGCAATGTGATACAACAGTTAGATGGTAAATAATTCCTGGTGGATAATTAAAGGCCTGGATGAAAAATGGCAAGAATATCACGGACATGTGGAATCTCATTTTTTTTTAAGATTTTATTTTTGTTCTCTGTACACCAAACGTGGGGCTTGAACTCACGACCCCGAGATCAAGAGTCGCATGCTCTCCCGACTGACCCAGGCAGGCGCCCCTAAATTTTAATTCTAAGCCTATGACCAAATCAAGACAAGAAGTCTACAGTAGAAAAAGCCATCCATTTCCTGGGAGCCTATAATTAGTCTTCCCATTAAGCAAATGACAGTTTCCATTTATCTGTTTCTATAGTGCAAAAATGAAGCGTATGTGTAGGAGCAAGGCTCCTATCGACTACCAACAATAGTCTGGTCATTTGTACAACTCCCACAGGCAGCTGTCCCTGCTCTGGGGCTGCAAAGATGCAATTAGGAGGCTCAGTTACTGCTAAGTGGTCATTCTGTCTATCCCGTCCCCCAGCCACACCAGCAGATCAGAAACACAATGCACTGCCTGGACCAAATACCGTCTGTGTTTCCTTACTTATTCAGCCCAGGACAGTTTGAATAGGATAAGAAAAAGCCTTCCAGGATCTTAGATGTGAAATGCTGGTCACCAGACCTTTCCCAGAACACATGAAAGGAAGAGAGAATAAGGTAAATGGATGACAACATAGAATTTGGAGTCAGAACCGGCTCTGGATCTTGGGTTTGCCATTTATTCCCTGGCTGTAGGACTCTGGACGCGTGGAACACCTCAGCCAGCACACAGTAGGTAATAAAAATTCCCATCCTGTCTTTTAGGGTTGTAAGTTATTAGAGAAATAAAGTTTGAAAACCTGTAGTAAGGAGGAAAAGTTCCAACATAAATGGTAATGATAATTGCTCTCAGAATTAGTAGTATTATGAGAAGGATGAAATTGTTCAGGCAAAGCCACTCGTAAAATTTAGCTATTCTCAAAGAGTGCAAAAACCTGTGCACAAGGATATCACTAAAAAAGAAAAAAAAAAAAAAACAAAAAAAAACTCGTGCCAACATAAAAGTCTATCAATGGGAAGCTGGCTTAATAAATTACATGCATATTCCGTGCGATGGAATTACGATGCAGCTGTTAAAAAGGAGCCAGTTCTATTTATAAAAATATAGAGATCACTAATACGCATGAAAAAGATGTAGGATAGCAGAGTAAAATATCCCATTTGGGGGGAAAAATGGGGCAAGGACACATATCAGTAAATAAAATCTAGCATCTGCCCAGAACATTTCCTGAATACTACCTAAGAGACCGAAGAATGAACACATGCCAAGCTCCAACATGGGGAAGCAGGAACGCAAACTTATTTTTTAAAATTCTCTTTTATACTGTATTTTAAAAATGCATTATTATTTTATAGTAAATTCTAGTTTAAATTTTTTTAAAAGATTTTATTTATTTATTTGACAGAGAGAGAGATAGATCACAAGTAGGCAGAGAGGCAGGCAGAGAGAGAAGGGGAAGCAGGCTCCCCGCCGAGCAGAGAGCCCGATGCGGGGCTTGATCCCAGGACCCTGAGATCATGACCTGAGCCGAAGGCAGAGGCTCAACCCACTGAGCCACCCAGATGCCCCATAGTTTAAATTTTTTCTTAAAAACTGTAAGAGCGGGCGCCTGGGTGGCTCAGTGGGTTAAGCCACTGCCTTCGGCTCAGGTCATGATCTCAGGGTCCTGGGATCGAGTCCCGCATCGGGCTCTCTGCTTGGCGGGGAGCCGCTTCTTCCTCTCTCTCTCTGCCTGCCTCTCTACTTGTGATCTCTCTCTGTCAAATAAATAAATAAAATCTAAAAAAACAAAAACAAAAACAAAACTATAAGAGCATTCCCTTCTGTGAGGAGGGCTTCTACCAGGCTATTTTTACCTGCACTGAAGTGGGGTAGCTGGTCGTTTATGTACATGAGACAGTAGGCACTAACGTTCCTCAGGCCCCCGTAAGAATCTCTCTCAAGTTCTTCCCAGGAAGACTCAGTAACAGAGATGTCATTGTACTTGAGCCAGACTTGTCGGGGTTGATTATAGATATAGGCCCAGTAGTGTCCAGCGTTGGCTTGCCCTTCATGAACGAGAACGGCGTGCAGGCGATAAGGCACCTATGGGGCAGAAGACACAGTCCAGAGTCAGATGAAGCAAAGTAAAGGACAATTTAGGTCATTAAAATCCAAACTTACCATCAACCATCCGATAAGAAAACTGACTATACACGTGCTTGGTATGGGGTTAAGGGAAACATCCTGACGATTCAATGTGAACTAACAGAAACACAGTCTTGGAATCTACCAATTATGTTTCAATTCCTGACCTACTCGATGACTCTTTAATTTCCTAAGGTCACAGATCTAAAGTCAAAGGTAACGCAGACCAATTTATCCCCCCAAGTCCAAACTCAGTTTATCTAAAAGTAGAAATCAGCATCACCACTCAGGTTGGGAAACATGTACTGCACTCTCTTGGTCTATACTGAATTTCAAGCTGGCACATTGCATCACAAACCAGTCATATGCTCCCTACATTTCTTCTGCCCAATGACCCATCCACCTATCTGGGGCGAGGACCCTTTTAACTCCATACTTGTTGGTTTCAGCATTTGAAAAGCATTTGTTGGGGCACCTGGGTGGCTCAGTGGGTTAAGCCTCTGCCTTCAGCTCAGGTCATGATCCCAGAGTCCTGGGATCGAGCCCCGCATCGGGCTCTCTGCTCCGCAGGGAGCCTGCCTCCACCTCTCTCTCTGCCTACTTGTGTTCTCTGTCAAATAAATAAATAAAATCTTTAAAAAAAAAAAAAAAAGCATTTGTTTTTTTCAATATGGAGAAAACAGAGCAAAGCTTTAGGTGCCAAGTAGGTGCTGATGATAAGAAGGCAAATCGGCCAGATAATCAAGTTCAACCTGCATTCAATCAGTACGTTGACAGGTTTTTCTGGTGGGGACATTTCTGAAATGATATAGAAGAGCAGATGGAGAAAACCCAGGATTTACAGGGCACGTCCCTGCAGTGCCTCGTGAGACCTGGCAGTAGACAGGGCTCCCCACTACCTGCCGCGCACACGGAAGCCAGTGGGCACTTGTGCGGAGGATGGCGGCATCTTTTCCCCTCCATGCCCACGACAGTATGCCCAACAAAAATTATGTGGACAGTAAGAATTTCTACCTTAACCACATTCCCTTCTGGAGTTTTCAGGGAAACAAAGCCTAAAAAGCATGCTGCTAATAAGCAAAGCATCGCCGCGGATGACAAAACTTTGGCAAGGGTGGGTACCATCTCTGGTGGAGGTTTTCCCCACCGCACGACTTAAAGGACCACTTGATGAGAAATTCTTAACACTTGACAGCAAACCTTTCTACTGCATGAAAAAATAGCAGGTGGCAGAATCAAAACAAGTATGTCTTAAATTTTATTGTTAGTAGAAGAGACATCCTTGTTTCGGCCTAAAAATAAACAGAAAAATACCTATTTCTGTCCTAAGTTTATTCTTTTAACTCAGGGAGGTTCCCATTCAGTCTCAGAGAAAACTACCCACTTTTCTTTCCGGTCTGCGTCCGCACATGAGGACATGGCTTGACCACCTTCCCATCAATTAGCATCCTACCTGCCGAAGGAGAGGGTCACAGTACATCTGCTCCATAGTCTGGGTAGTGCTTGCAATACAGTTCTTTAAATCTGTTAAAAACACACACACACAAACTTCGTTAAAATGATGTCATTCCATGCCACATGGGGTGCTTCGGCCAAGCAAAGAGAACTGCTTCTCGGGGTTCTGACAATTTCAGCCTCACTTCATAACCACAAAGGACTGGAGGCCTTCCAGGCAGCTAGTGCTCTAGGTTACAAAGGCTTTTAGTTTAACCTAATTCCATTAAGGGTTTAAAAAAGTATCTCTTATAATTGGCACAAAAATCTCCCCCAAAAGAAACAGTCTCCATTTAGAAAAAAACCTTCATGGGTCATGTTGGGTGTAAAATGAATGTCCCTGAGATGGGACCTGAGAGGAGAAGGCAGAGCAAAAGGCAGGGCAAAATTTCTGTGATGAGAACGTGGGAGGAATCTGGATTTGATGATATGATTTAATTTGACTGATGGGATTTGACTGATCTGATTATTTTATTTATTTATTTAGCTCCCTAGATAAAAGAAAGGAAGGGAAGGAGGGAGAGTCTGAGCAACAGGACAATGAGGCCAAAAGACCTTTAAAAATAGAAGGCTGAGGGGTGCCTGGGTGGCTCAGAGGGTTAAGCCTCTGCCTTGGGCTCAGGTCATGATCTTAGGGTCCTGGGATCGAGCCCCACATCGGGCTCTCTGCTCAGCAGGGAGCCTGCTTCCTCCTCTCTCTCTGCCCACCTCTCTGCCTACTTGTGGTCTCTGTCTGTCAAATAAATAAGCAAAATATTTAAAAATACAAAAAACAGAAGGCTGAATAATTCCATTTTACATCGTGTACATTGCTCGAACACTCTCTGCCTCATCAGCCTCCAATAAAACCTGCTTCATACAGACAAGATTCATAAACGTGGAAATCTACGAGAGCTAAATTTTAAGTCCAGGTCAACTAAAGCCAGAGTTCACATAAGCTACAGGAACAGAAATCAGAAGGTTTAGAAAAATCCCAGCTGAAGGTGATTGTGAGTGTCTAAGAGTCCTGAGAGTTCCCAGAAATTTTGAGGAGGGTTTCTAGGAGGGATCTTTCCACAGTTGTATGATGGGAGGAACTGAAAGTCCAGAAGCCTCCCAACTCCCAAGTCGTGCCTCTCCATTATCTATGCCTAACTTCTGGCGGAAAAGGAGTGAGTCATTGTCTAACAAGCTTTAAAAGAGCCAACCTTGTATATCTTGTTCAATCTCACTCCTCCACCTCTGAAGACAGGTCTTAACAAAGTTTATCTCCTCATCTGTGACGGTCCGAGGAGCTGGCTGGGCCGGCATTTCCATGGAAGACCGGGAAGATGCAAGTGGCTTATTCATTGCCTTAGACTTAGGCAGAGAATCTTCAGAAGAAAAGGTACCTTCAACATCCTGAGAAGAGCTTTCTTTACTTGAACTGAAGAAAGATAAAAATCGCATTCACATGATAATTTCCAAAATATGCCTTGGCCTCAGTGTACTTTGTAATGCTAATTGCTGTATGGAAAAGTACTGCTATAATGTAGTGCATATTTGCGCTGAGCCAAACCACGTGTTTATATGCATCATCTCATTTAACACTAGTTGCTTCTTAGGCAGATACTATTATCATGCCCAGTTCACTAGTTACAAACCTAAGGTTTAGGTAATTAAACAACTTACCCAAGCTCACCCAGCTAGTAAATTATGGGATTTAAACCCAGATCTGTCTGAGTCTATGATTTAGGCTCTTATCACTTCTAAGAAGGGATGTGAAGGAAGAGTTCAAAGAAGACAGGACGGGACTGGCAGAATCAAGGCATCACTACAGAGTCTCCGTGATCAGAAGACTGAATAAAATACACGGAAGCAACATACGTGAAGCACGGACTCTTTCCCAGTGGGTTCTAGTGATTTTATTAGCCAGGACACATACAGCCAATCTGATCTGAACTGGAAGAGAATCAGAGGGCTCATGTGACCTGGCTTCCTGGTTCCTTGCCAAGTAAGCCCCTCTTGGCTGTCCTCTTCAACATCTCGCCAGTTCCTGAACATGTTTTAATTGTCTACTCAGGAATAAATCTTTCCCTGAGGTTGACTTGGTAGAGCATCCTTCTCAGCAGGTGTGAGAACGGGGGGCAATCCCTGGGTGGCAGCCAGCTTATAGCTGGTTCAAATCAAGGGACGCTTGATCATTCAAGAAGCCTCTGAAATAATCCCACCCATCCTGTGGGCAAGACAAGTGAGTGCCCTGATGAGAATCAGGAAGACTCCCACCTCTGTGGGCGGTAAACGCTTTCCTTTAAGACCAAGAACTCATAGCCCTTGCCCTCTAATGGGGGGAATCTTTGGTCAGGTGGGAAGTTGGGGCACAGTTCAAATTACACAAAGACCCCAATGTGTACCATCTTTTTTTTTGCTGTTAAGATTTTATTTTTAAGTCATCTCCACACCCAACATGGGACTTGAATTCCCAACCCTGAGATCAAGAGTGGCATGCTCCCCCTAATAAGCCAGCCAGGTGCCCCCACCCCGCGCCAGGTGCACTACTTTAAACCTCTGCTCTCATTACCTTTCCTCGGACGCCAGGTCAGAAACCGGGCAGTGTGCTGACGAAAGCGGTAACATTGTGTGAGCATCGCTTTGAGACGCGGTGCCTTCCGAGGCCGGTTTTGTACTCGCAAATTCAATAACGTATTTCAGCATGTCAGGGAGCGGGAACCGAGCTGGGCCTGAGCCGTACTTCACGTACCTAGGAGGCAAAGACAATGGCGCTCTACTGGCCGAGTGTCTGGCACCCTGCGGCTCGCTTACAGACCCTCTGCTACTGCGTGGACCCCACGCACAGGCTTACTCCCGAAGGCTATGCAGTAGGCAATGCATCCAACAGTCCATAAGGCGAGAATTCTTTACAAAAGTAAAAACTGGCAAGTCCACAGGTTTACATCTGGCAGAAAACATTTCAAATGGGCGCCTAATTGAAGTCATGTCTGTTATGCTCTCTCTTGATAGCTTGTCACATCTAGGCTCTGGCCAGAAAAGTAAATTCTATTTCTTAAAGGAAAACAGATATATCAGCAGTAGGCAAATCTGAAAATCACGCTGGTATACAGGTACCCGAGGGTCTATTCTTTGCTACCCTTAAGACCCCTACTTGGAAATTAAGAACAATGAGAGAAAGCTGGAAATGAAAAGTAGGTGTTCATAAAGGATAGAGTTGAAAAAAACTGGCAAATCTTTCTTTTGTAAGGTCCTTATTAGTACCCTATTATTCATGCACTCATTCAACGGCCTAGCCCAGTCACAAATTACTGAAGATTTCTTTGGGATTAGTAAATAATACATATCTTCAATATATAATCAAAATAATTAAAAAATTATTTTAATACTATCCAATATTCTGTCATTACCAGAACATGTGAGACTCAGTAAAAATATGAACTTTAATGAACTCTGTAATTCACTAGAGGGGACAGCATTTAAATAATACTGGTTCACTGGCTGGGTCAGGTGAATCTTCTAATTATGGGGTTCCACTTACAAAGGGATAGGGAGGCACTTGAAAAGAAAGAAAAAAATACAGAACTAGGAAGAAAGAAAACTGTGTCTGTATCAAAAAGGACATTATGAAATGAGAATACCAGTGGAAATAAAGTACAATGCAGTTCAAGGTCAACCACATGTTAGAGGGTAGGGAGCAAAGAAAGACACTTCATCCTCACTAATTTGAAGGAGAGGTGGAATTAGCAGCTGGCTGTCGTGGAGAGCGGTGGCCTTCCCTGAAAAGGATGCCAAATACGTCAACTCAGAGGAAACTTAGAAAACCATACTGTTCCTTAGTTGTATTTTCTTGTCTTTACTTCAGCTACTATTGGCGCATCTAAGTAAACTGCCTACCTTTCAAGATCTAGTTTCTCCATGACGTCTTCCTCCACATCCTACCCACCCACCATCTCCCCCACCCCCGGTGAACTTCTACAGGACAGGCCCTGAACCTCAAGTCTATACCACAGACATGGCCTTCAGAAGCACACAGGTTTGTGGAAAGAACTAATTTACACACGACTGGCCTGGACCAAAGGAAACATTTCTTACTAGAAATGCTGTATAGACACAATAGGCCATAGGATCGCATGTCATCATTTACAACCAGCCCTTTAACACTTTCATATGATACTAGTAACAAAACTTCAGGAAAAAATGTTCCTCTAAAAAACTTGGCTTCAATTTTCTGACATAATCATTGTCCTGTTCTACTGAATTAATTCCTTTAGACACACTGCTTCATGCAAGGTTGCACCTGTATTCAGTTAGTAGAATCTGAACAAAAGTAGCTTTAAAAAAGATGTCTACACTATATGCAAGAAATCTCATTTTTCTATTATATCAAGGTATCCTAGAGAAGAAATGGTGAACCTTTGTTTCCTGATAAAAATAATGCATTTGCCTGGTACGAAAACTCAAATACGAAAGAGTGTAAAACAGATCATAAAAGTCACCCACTCCCATCTTGGTTCTACTACCTACTGGTATCCACTATCAGTTTCTGTATATTTTCCCCGGAGCAGGTCACACTTAGATAAGCAGTTTTTTTTAACTACCCAAATAAAATTATTTGAGATTTTCAAAGTTATTTTATTTATTTATTTACTTATTTTAAAGCTTTTATTTTTAAGTAATCTCTACACCCAACATGGGGCTCAAACCTACAACCCCAAGATCAAGAGTCACATGCTCTACTGGCTGAGCCAGCCAGGTGTCCCTTAAAAGTCATTTTATTTATTTATTTTTAAAGTTGTATCATACTACAGGAAATGCTCCTATACTCTATTTTAAAATTTAAAGTCAGAACACCCTGTTGGGTACTGGCAGATTGAGTTTTTCTAAGTTATAATACATCAGGTATATTTGGTTCTATAAAAACAATTACATTTTTCCAATCTTACAAGCCACCACTAAAACCTTAAAAGTAAAATATAGCCACAAGTAGAGTCCTGTAAATCACTTCCAGGACGGTATTTGAAGAATCAATCCTCAGCTTAAGTCTATATAAGATAAGTAGAGAACTGATCACTGAACACCTTGGACAAGTTCTTCCCACGTGAGAGACAGGAAGCTGGAAACAGGGACCTACAGGAGCAGGGTCTACCTTGGGCTGGTAGAGAAAGTGTTGCCTCTCACAGAAACGAACAACCACACAATGGAGTGGGTAGAGGAGGGGTGGTGGTCACAGCAACACTGAAGTAGATAAAGGGGGGAAAAGCCATTGACGTTATATGGGATTTCCTTCTTAAATGCTAAATCAATGGGATCAATCTTTACTAGAAAGAAATTACATTGATTCCTCCTTAGAAAGTCATGGGGTGATTTCAGGAAATAGTCAGTGGGAAACGAATTGACAAAAAGGGAAAGATTCCTCCACAAGAGGGAGGACTCTGTCTGTGTCACAACGGTCAGCCCTTTGAGTCATTTCGCACCTGCTCCAGGTAGAACAGCACTGTTTTCGTTTTTAGCTTTCCCAGATCCTTAAGAAAATGCCTTCCCGAGGCAGAGGGACTGCAGTACCGTGATGGTTACCTCTCTCGTGTGTGTGAAGATGACAACGAAGGGAGTAGAAAAAGTAAAGGCTATTAACTCAGAACACTGCCAGGGACTGACCGCGTGACTCTGTGTCCCACCAGCCCTTGGGACTACTGTTGACCCACGGATACTCCGGCCCTTCGTACAGACTGCTTCATGCTTAGAGAATTTTCCTTAGCTATTCTATAGAACACACTAGTTAATACTTAACATCCAAATTAATTTTTAAATTTAAGCAAATTATCTGATTTTAACGTTCTAATCTTTGTTTCACATTTCTAAGCACAAAGGGGTCACGACTCACCTTTCCAGTTTTTGCTGTAGAACTTTTATTTCCTCCTTCAACTTTCGAATACACTCTCTCTTACTTCGAATAAGCTCTTTGCTCTTGTACATGTACCTAAGTGAAGGATAACACCACAAACACAATTTATATTTAAAAGCATTAATGGCGGGGCGCCTGGGTGGCTCAGCGGATTAGGCCGCTGCCTTGGGCTCAGGTCATGATCTCAGGGTCCTGGGATCGAGCCTCGCATTGGGCTCTCTGCTCAGCAGGGAGCCTGCTTCCTCCTCTCTCTCTGCCTGCCTCTCTGCCTGCTTGTGATCTCTGTCTGTCAAATAAATAAATAAAATCTTAAAAAAAAAAAAGGCATTAATGGCACACAGTGCCAGCAAACAAGTGATACAAAGGAACTTCCTCAAACAGACAAAGGGCATCTATGAAAACATATAGTTAAGATCACACTTAATGGTGAAAGACAAAGCTTTTCCCCTAAGATCAGCAACAATGCAAGGATGTCCACTCTTGTCTCTTCTACTAAATGTTTTGCTAGAGGCATGGCCAGTGTAAGAAAGGAAGGAAAGGAGGGAGGAAGCAAGGAAGTGAGGGAGGGAAGGGAGAGAGAGAAAGAGGGAGGGAGGAAAGACATACAAAGAGAAAAGGAAAAAGTAAAACTGCCCTTTATTGCAGATGACATAATTGTCTACATAGAAAGGACCAAAGAATTTACAAAAATGCATCAGAATTAGTAACTGAGTTTAGTGAAGTCAAAAGATATAAAGTCAATTAAAAAAGAGAGGGGCGGGAAATTATCTACTGAATCTCTGTATACTTGTGAAGAACAGATGGAAAGCAGAATTTTTTTAGAAACCATTAGAAGATCTAAAGAATGAATTATTTCAGTAAAAATTTCCTCAGACATATGCAAGACTTATATACTAAAAATTACAAAGCAATGTTGAGAGAAATTAATGATTTAAATAAATGGAGCTATACCA
Organism: Enhydra lutris kenyoni; assembly: GCF_002288905.1. Classification (NCBI taxonomy): domain Eukaryota; kingdom Metazoa; phylum Chordata; class Mammalia; order Carnivora; family Mustelidae; genus Enhydra; species Enhydra lutris. Next base: position 19,864,026 of record NW_019154118.1, on the reverse strand, counting down.
CGTTCATGGATTAAATAATTCAAAATAGTTTCCCCAAATTGATCTAGAGATTTAACATAATGCCAATCAAAATCCCAACATTTACTAGGTAGTTAACGGACAAGCTAATTCTAGTATTTACTAGAAATGCAAAGGATCAAATAGCCAAAATAATTTTGAAGAAAAAAAAATTATAGGACTTAACATGATCTGATGCCAAGATTTACAATAAAACCACAGTAATCAAGACAATGTGTCACTCACAGGTTTAAGATTAGACAATAGATAAAACAGAGACTTCAGATAGACCCACAACTACATGCTCAATTAATTTTTGACAAAAGTACCAAGGTAATTGAATGGGGGAAAGTATACCTGGACATCCACATGCCTCCTTGCCCTCCCCTACAAAAAAACAAAAACAAAAACAAAAGCCCTCATCTCATACTATATATATAAAAATAAACCCTAGTGGGTCATAGATATGAATATGTAAGAGTTAAAATTACATAATTTCTAGAAGAAAAAATGGAAGAAAATCTTCGTGGCCTTGGGTTGGCAAAGATCTCTTAGAATATAAAAACACAAACTGCAAAAGAGAAACTGATACATTAGACTTTATCAAAGCTAAAAACCTGTTGTCTCCTAAAGACACTGGTAAGAAAATGGAAGAGACAGCACAGATGGGGACTATGTGGTTCTGTATCCAAAACATTATCAAAGAACTCACTCTTTACAACCCAGGATGAACACAATCAACCCAATTAAAAAATGGGCAGGAGATCTGAAAAGACACTTCACCGAAGAAAATATCCAAATGACCATTAATTAAGCACCAAAAAGAAGCTCAACATCGACAGTTACCGGGGAGATATGTGTCCAAAGAAAAATACAATATTCCTACAAACCCACGAGAATGTTAAAATTTAAGATTGATGATTCCAATTATGGGCAGATTTGGAGCAAATGGAAGTCTCATACACCGCTGGCGAGAAAGCACAATCACACAGCCACTTTAGAAAGCCGTCTGGAAATTTCTTATACAATTAAACATACACTTTTCATACAACCCAGCAATCTCACTGCTTTTACCCAGAAGCACTAAAACCACACCAAGACTTTATTCACAATAGCCTAAAACCGGATACGTCTGAAATGTCTGTCGACTGGCGAATGGGAAGACACTGGAGTATCACTGCAGTGAAATACGACTCAGTATGGATGAATTCCCAACACACTGTCCTCAGTGTGAGAAGACAACCACAACGGAGTGTGTTCCGAATACTAACACCACTATTGTGACATTCTAGAAATGGCAAAAGTACAGGGCCAGGAAACAAGTCAGCTGGTTGCTAGGGCCAGGGGTGGGGGAAAGAGACTGACTGCAAGGGGCATGTGGGAACCTTCTGGAGGATGGAAATTCGCTACATCTAACTGTGCTGGTGGTTACTTGACTACAGACGTTGGCCAAAACTCACTGGCTCTACGCCGAAAGAATGGTAATATTGTTTTGTGTGTAAACTATACATCAATAAACCAGACTTTAAAAACATTAGAATCCTATGAAGTCTGTCTAGGAATTTTTTTTTTTAGGAATACAAACACTATTGAGATTGGAAAGAAATACCCTGCGGCTGCTCCACACTCTGCCTCTCCCCAGAATGAGCAGGCTGTCCCCGGAAGCCCAGCTACTCAAGTTGTCCCGAGACGACACACATCCCCTGCATCACCCTGACGGCGTCTCCGAAATGCCAACTCCTGGGCCCCAACCTAGAGCCAGAGAATCCAGTGACTCCACACCTGCGTATCATCGAGACCCCCAGGCGATTCCTACACACACTACACTTGGTAAATGCTCCCTTCTCCCTCTGTCATACACCAGGAAGACACTCAACCACAGAACTCACCTGTCCATGTAAATGATCTGAGGAAATTCCAACTTATTGTGAATTTTCTCTGGCTGGCCGAGGGACTGATTGAACTCGAATCTTGAGAGTTCGAAGGTCAACACTGGAGGTAGCTTTGTAAACCAACGCTATGTCAGAAGCAGAAATGCCAAAGAAAGAAGTTAATTAGGAAACCACAAAAGCTGGATTTAAAACATCCCTCATTAAACTTTCTTCTTCTGGCACAGAATTTATATTCAAATCAAATTCACCCTAGAGGTTTTTTTTTTGTTGTTTTTTTGTTTTTTTTTTAATCCCAAATACTAAGATGACCACTTAGCCTTGTGCCCTCTCAGAGAATGTGGTGAAACATTCGTCAAGACTCCAAATTTATAAGCCAGTCAACAACATTTTACTCGACTATCGTCCTCAGAAATACCCATCCTTAAGTAGGTGAGCTGCGCCAAGAATCCTCACTGCTTACCAAGTCATTAGAAGTCAAAAGAGGGTCAAAACCTGAAGAGAATGGGCGGCCTGACCAAGGAGTCAGAAATTATGACCCAAGCAGCAGCATAGAACTAAGGAGCCAATTATCTCCATGAATCAGCGCAGAAGACGTGTGTGTGTGTGTGTGTGTGTGTGTGTGTGTGTGTACTATTTATTTACAGTATATTAACCGTAATTTGAATTCCCTTTCTTTCTAAAATAAGAAACTTGAAAGAGCCTCATGATTATGAGTGCTCAAGTTTATGAGAAAATCTCTGAATTCTAAGACTTTACAGATGTCTCACAAGGTACCCAATCAAAGCAACCTGGGATGTTACCTTAAGCTTCAAGAAAAGAAAGCAATGACTTATTTAAAAAAAAAAAAAAATCTAAGCTGTTCCTGATCACAGATAAGGAAGAGCTAAATCAGGAGAGGCATTTCTGTTCAATTCACCTGTATGCCAGCAGGTCTGTAAGAACAGCTTTAAGACGTTCCCTTTACCAAAGGTGCAGGTGGCTGAGTTCCCTTTCCTTTGTTGGCATGAGATGAATCCAGAGAGCCTGTCCAGCTACCTCAGGGTAAATCTAAATAAGCATAAAGATTTTCTTTTCCTTTTTTTTTCTTTTTTTAAAATAGTGTTCCCATTCTTGAATAAAGGTCTCCAGAGGTCTAGGTAGCTGGTGAACACCCCCTCTCTTTCATAAGAGTGTGCATCAGCTATGCACAGACGGGACAGAGGCTGTGGCTCCCATCCAGGAGTCAGCACTGGCCTCAAAAAGCTAAGGAGGCAGCAGCTCTGTCCCAGTGCCCACGCTGCCCTACAGCTCCCACCCTTCCACACGGCTCATGTCAGGCTCCCGATTTTAATTAAAAAAAAAAAGCTCTGCTTTCTCCAATAATAGTTACTCAGTTGGACTCACATAAGCCCACGGTTTTGTTTCAAAATATACAATGAAAGGAGAACAAGCCAAGCTGTGTGGTATTGGCAGTTATGCTCCAAATTCACTAATTCTTAACCCAACTGGAATTCTGAGGCATTAATTACCCTTGCTCTCCCACCAACTGCCCCCTTTCTTTCCAACCCCCCAAAATCAATGAACGTTAAATTTGAAAAATTTTAAAAGCAAAGGCAGAATTTACTATGAAGAACAGTAAATATTATAATAGGGAAAATATTCTAAATGGCATACCATAGGAGTTAATCACTGTACTTTTACCCTCCGAAAATATGGAGGCAGTGGGCTCTCCCTACTGGTACAGGTAGGCTTCAACAGAAAAAGAGAAACTTGATCATACTTAAAACATCAGAAGCAGCATACAACCTTTATATGATTAACTCAAATTCAATACTTTCAGCAAAGAATTTATTTATCAAACACTAAGACTGACTAACTCATATCAACTCATGAGAGACCTTCAGACTACTAGTTCGACATCTGTTAAGTGTAAAGTTATTTACTATCGGATGGGAAGACAGTTTGCCAAAAAGCTCAGTCCTACTTAACTGGTTTTGTCACTGGCACAGCAAATAAAAATATCCAACTTACCTCTTGCCCGTATTTCACTGAATGATCGGAAGGAAGCAGCTCAATGTCACCCTCCACCATGGCCCCTTCCAAACATTCGTCTAAGTTGCGATAACCATTTACCTGAAGGGGATACTGGCCGAAGGTCTCATTGTTACAAAAGGGCTTTCCTAGGCAAAGAAACAGATGGCTTTTTTAAAGACCTCATTAGTATTATCTGAAGCCTTTTTTTCTGGCACCACAGAGGCAGGGTTTTCCTAGTTCAGCAACTTGCTGAGAACCATTAGAAGCTACTTAAGCCTGATAGGGCCGCTTCCAACAAACCAGTGGATCCAGGCACTAATCGTGAGCTACTGCTACTGTCACAGGAAGGAAGACAAGCAGATACGACGTGCCTCCTCATCAAAGACTACGCCACCTCTTGTGACTGTCTTGCCGAGAAAAGCCCTACCTGAATCTGGTCAAACTCTAGATCCAACTACCAATTTATAAAAAGAGGAGTAGAGAGGAACGTGAAATCATGGATGTGCAAGTAGCGAAATTTCAGACTGTGGGGAATCGCAGAGAACCAACCACCTGGTTTCTTAAAAAATACATTCCAAGGCAAAAAGAGATTGGGGGGATAGTGTACAGATTTTGATAGGAAACTTAAAAGACGTATCAATGAAATGACCCACATTTGGGTCCTGATTAAAACAAACTGTAAAAAATAAACACATCATCCACCCCTCCAACATATAAAATTATAAAACAACTTGGAAATCTGGACACTGACTGGATATCTGATATTAAATGCTACTTTTCGGGGCGCCTGGGTGGCTCAGTGGGTTAAGCCGCTGCCTTCGGCTCAGGTCATGGTCTCAAAGTCCTGGGATCGAGCCCTGCATTGGGCTCTCTGCTTAGCAGGGAGCCTGCTTCCTCCTCTCTCTGCCTGCCTCTCTGCCTGCTTGTGATCTCTCTGTCAAATAAATAAATAAAATCTTAAAAAATAAATAAATAAATAAATAAATGCTACTTTTCCCGAGTGAATAGTGGTGTTGCATTGTTTTACAGAGAATATCGGAAGGGTAAGAGAAGAAAGGAGTTAGGGAATGTCTGGCCGTGAACTAAAGGTGGCTGAGTTCATGGGAATTTTTAGACTGCTCTATCTAGATGATAAAAAAATTCTCCATAGTGAAGAAAAATTAAAATTACACAACCAACACGGGAGCTTAGTTAAGCCTCTAGAGCAGAGAAATATTTTTGGCAGTCTAACTCAACAAAACCTTTTGAGATCGGAAACAACACAGAGAAAACTGACATTAATACTAGACGTTAATGGTACATTTGGGCTGTGTGAGTATTATACAATTATACAATTTCATCTGACAACTCTGAGGGAAACACTGTGCCCATTTTACAGACGAGGAGACTGAGGATCCAGGCACTCTCACAGTTTGTCAGGGTTACACACGTATTTAAGAGGTGGAATCAATATTCAGGCCTGGAAATGCCTGACCTGAAAGCCTTTTTCGACTAATACAGATATGGTCACGACTCTAGAAGTAACAGAGCGAAGAATTTACCTTCACGAACCCCTTCAGTGAGGAAAGTACCGTAGAAAAGCTGCACCATTGGATTTTCAGATTTGTTCCTGGGATTGCTGCTTTTAAAAAAAAGGAAACAGTTCTCTATCATTTGGATCAGATAAGCACCACACTAAGGCTAACCATCATTCAAAAGCAAAAATAGGACATTTTCATCGACCTCCAAAGAGCTGGGCATGGTCCAAAATGAGTCACGGGTTGGTTCAGTTTAAATACTAATTGAGCAAATATACGGGCATGATCCCAGGCTGTGAGGAGCTGAGGGAGAGTCTTACATGCCGGAAAATACATGTATCTGTATAAAATCAATATATACAACTCTAGCCAATGACAGATGTATACAGATTCTAGAATAGGACAAAAGCAAGAATCAACCCTCTTGTGCAGTTTTGCAAATAAACACATAAGTTTCCCTGTGGCACAACAGAAATGGACAGGCCCACATTAAATGAAGTGTTACTATGTTACTATGTGAGATGCTCCGTGCAAAGCTATCCTATGATACACATATTTCTTTTACTTGGAGTAAAAACAATTTAGAAAATTCCTTAGCAACTGTATTCAAAAGGGGATACTTGTATTCTTTGCCCTGAATTTCACTTTTGAAATTCATTTCAGTGACTGCAATGACTAAATTTGATTTCCCACGTTCGCATCTAGGATTGATTTGACCTTTTAATATGTTCTGTAGCACAGGCGATGTCTTAACAAAGTTCAGAGTTATGGCCCGACTTTCGGTCAAAGGTGGCAGACTGAGACTGAGAGGATTACTTACATCTTCAGAGAGGAAAACCAAAAGCAAGGAGGATACAAAATGACAAGTTTCTGAGTGGTTACCCCAGGAAGTTTGGCAAAAACCAGCAATTTCTACTGGAGAAGAGTAACTCCCCCCCATCCTAGTTCTCGCTGGACCACTGTGAGTAGGAAGGTGGGACAAACAAATCCTCAACACTCACTTAACATTCACAGCTAGCTGGAATGCGTCCTCTAGCCAATCCAGGAGCTTGTGTGTGAATTCACTCACATCTTGCTACAAGAGAGGCACAAATTGCATAAGAGTTAGACCCAACACTACACTTAGGGAAATGAAAATCTGCCCTTAACCCGCCAATGATTAAGATTATAGGACTATGGGAGGATTTCTTTATTAAGGACAAAGAGCAGAAAGAGACAAGGAACCCTGGAACCCAGCCACTGCAGAGACAGAAGGCAGGGGCTGACCAGCTTGTGGCTAGGAGGGAATTGGAAAACCACCACTTGAGCCACATCTATTTGTAACAAACCAACAAACAGAATCTTCCAGGTAGGCCTTAAAAATAGGAAAGAAGGGGCGCCTGGGTGGCTCAGTGGGTTGAAGCCTCTGCCTTCGGCTCGGGTCATGGTCCCAGGGTCCTGGGATCGAGCCCCACATTGGGGTCTCTGCTCAGCAGGGATCCTGCTTCCTCCTCTCTCTGCCTGCCTCTCTGCCTACTTGTAATCTCTGTCTGTCAAATAAATAAAATCTTTAAAAAAAAAATAGGAAAGAAAAGAAAAGAAAAGAATAAAAAATCCACAGAACAGACTCTAATCCTCTAAAACAATCTGAGACTTAATGGAGAAAAGAAACTTTTATGAAATGTTCTGAGAATTTAGAAAAACTTAGGACCTTTAGAGAAACAAAGGGAAAATTTAACTTTATGAAGCAGGTGTTCGTCTGCTGGAGACAGCTTTGTTTTTTAACAGAAGTAAGGAAAGGAAAGTACTACTGTCCAGGAGAGAAAGACTGTTCAGAAAAGCTGCTCAACTTAGGTTTAGACAATATTAAAAATAAGATTTTTATCTGGGCCATCCCAAGGCAGAGGTGCAGACAGAGGGCTTTCCTTTTGTCAGTGACCCTTTGCTAGGATTCCCAGAGGTATTTTCAACCTCCTCTCTACTCCGACAGCCCCTGTGTACTTCTCGTCCTGCGTAGTCATGGTCAGAGCCTCTTACACAGCTGACCTGAAGCCACGTCACAAGAATAGCCACAAGGCATGACTTCAAACATCACAGAATTGGGAGGAAAACACGAGCATAACGGGCTTCTCGTACCTGCTGTTCCTCAGGCGATCGGAATGCTCCTTTTAAGAGATCCAGGGCTGCTGAAGGGTCTACAAATTTGCGATTTGATCCCATCATCAGAGCAAACAAATACTGAAGCTCTTGCATAAACACGATATTTCTCTTTTCCTGCAGAGACAACAATGTGTGCCCTTACAACCCCTCATTCAGAAAATTAGAACACACGAAAGAGAAAAGTTGTCAGTGATCCCTCCCTAATTTATATTTACCTAGATCTAGATCAGTGAGGACTCAAACCATCTTACAGGTCCTCTGACGAGGTCTGTGTAGGGGATTACCTTCGACTGAAGACTATCTATGTGGAAGCCAGGAAGGGAATACTGTAGGAAAAGCAAAAATGTTTACCTTCTGAAGCTGCCGCCCTCCCTCCTGCTAGGAAAATGCACCCCCAAGGTGAAATTCTGGCAAGAGTTAAGAGTGTTGGCAGGAGGCCACGTCCTTGGGGGAGAGCTGACCACAGAACCTTCTAGAAGGTCCAGGCCTCCAGCATCAGGTCACCCATTCTAAATCACTTGGCCTGAGCGGCTGAGGAGAAGCACTGCAGGACGCCACACACACTTTCTGTGATTCAGAATTTCTGAATCTCCCACCCAGAGGCAAAAAAGTGAAGACTATCAGGATGACACTCCACCGAACTGTTTTTCTAATTTTGTTCCTACTTAACTTTGCATTTTTGCAAACCCGTTTCACGTGACAAAGAAGGAAAAATCCATTTGAAAATGAAAACAAATCCTAGCGCAAGCCAAAGGACATCACAGCTATCACCTCTGTCCACAATTTAAAAGCCTTTGGGATGAGAGGGAGGACTTCTCCACACCAACTTACAGTGTGACTCGGACAGTTTTCAAGCACATTCTGTGGCAGACTATAGCTGAGGACGAGTCTTCGAAATTCAGGCAGTTGAAAGAGAGACTGAAAGAAAGAAAGAGATTTGTAGCCTTTCTTCCCAAATAACTGTAGCGGAAAAGTATTTCTTTTACTTGAAAGTATAGGCGACTGTCCCCTGCTATTTCTCCCTCTATCCTGTCTGAGGGAATGATAGCTATGGTACAAACTGAGCTGACGGAATATTGGTTCTTTTAGGAAAACCCAAAAACATCATGACTGACGAGAGGGATGGATTAAATAAGGTATGGTACGTGTACATGATATACCATATGTACTCATTAAAACAGTGGAAAAAAAGTTTTCATAAAATGAACTATTACACAGCACTGAAAGGGACTGCCTGAGAGCTACAGGATCAACACGGAGAAATCTCAAAGCTATACACTGTGTGGAAGAAAGTCCCAGAAAAATAAAGTATTAAAGTGTTTATAGTAAGTTTAATTATATACAAAACAACATGGCATTTGGTCTGGGATACACGCAGGTGCGGTTTTACCTGTGGGGAAGGGAGGCTATGACTGGGATGGGCACAGCAGGGACTGAGCAGCCACAGGAGCTGTACCATTTCTTTCTAAAGCTGGGCAGTGAGTACAGTAACGCGGGCTATTCTCCACTCACTGTCCCAAAAACTGCTTTTAAAAAAAAAATTTAACAGCAGGAGTCTTTGGCTTACTTGTAAATCATACACAAATCTACCATGAATATCTTTGGAAGGTTAATGTTTTTAAAAATCCCTTATATATGAATATAGTTCCTTATCCTGACACACTGCTCAGAGGAAACCCCTCAGGAAAGACCCCGATGGAAAACTCTAGAGGCAACATCCTGGGTAGACAACAGGCCTCCAGTTTCGCTCCCACTCTCCCAACCCGACTGGGATGCCACCAACAGGGTGAGCACACAACCGGGCAGTGCCTTTAAAGTCGGGTCCCGCTGTTCCACCAACGTTCTCTCTGTAGCCACGGTGAGACTGCTTGCTCTCTTTTCAACCCGTTCTTTTCTTTCTTTCTTTTTTTTTTTTTAAAGATTTTACTTATTTACTTGACAGACAGAAATCACGTGTAGGCAGAGAGACAGGCAGAGAAAGAGGAGGAAGCAGGCTCCCCGCTGAGCAGAGAGCCCGATGCAGGGCTCGATCCCAGAACCCTGAGATCATGACCTGAGCCGAAGGCAGAGGCTTTAACCCACTGAGCCACCCAGGCGTCCCAACCCATCCTCTTCTCTTTCCACCCCACCTGTCCCCTCCTGTGGCGTCACTCCTGCTCTGCTGACTACGCCCTCACACGTCCCAGAAATTCTCTGCCACGAGAAAACTGGCTCTCCACGTGCAGGTCACTCCACCCTACACCCTCTCCTTCGCCCAAACCAGGCTTTCCCCAAAGACACTGCCATTCTTAAAAGCCCCCGACGTGTGAGCTGATGACATTTCCCCACCCAGCACCCCTGCGGGCCCTCCAGCGTCTGTTGCTTCTCCCATTATCATTTCACTACATCCTCCTCCTTCAGTCACCAAACTTTAGAACTCAGGAAGAATCTTTGAATCCTTCCTCTTCCATAACTATTCACATCCAGCGGGGAAGAGGTCGCTTGGACTCTGCCTCCGGGGGTCTCCTTAGAACCACCTCCTCCCTCCCGTCCCTGTCAAGGGCCCTCCTCGGTCTCCCCTCACTGCTCCCCTGGGCCACTGCTCACTCGTGTCACTGCTCAGCCTCTCTCTGCCTCCAGGGCCTGCCCTGTACCAGTTCACCTGCCACATGGGTTCCTCTGTCTTCCTGACAGGACTGAAATAAAGCTCCTGATTCACGGACACCTGCCCCAGGACAACGGCTCTTCTTCCTCTCCCAGGTCCTGCCCACACCCGACCCAACAGGACATCCTGTTAGCTCTGCTCTCTGAATAAATCAAGAACCTGACCTCTTCGCCACTTCCATGGCTTCTAGCCAGGTCCAGGCCACTGTCACCTGTCCCGTCCCATGGACAACTGCAGCAGCTCCCTGTAGAGTTCACGCCACCTGCCCCTCACCACTCCCGTTCTGTTCTCCTCACAGCAGCCACGGCGAGCCTGTTAAGATCTGGCTCAGAGTTCATCATCCTTCTGCTCTGAACCCACAGTGACTCCCCAGCCTCACCTCCAATGACTCCCCCTCTGCTCCTAGTGTCCTGGACATTCCAGGGAGCACACCAAGCCCACTCCTACCTTGGGGCCCTTGCTCTGGGGTTTTCCCTCCCTGGAATGTTCTCCCTAGAAACCGCCTGGCTCACGCCTCCGCCTCACACATATCTGGCTCCTGCTCCAACCTCATCCCTGGGGCCAGAAGGCCTTACCTACCAATATAGTCTGTACTGCGCCCTGCTCCACTCTTTCCCACGGCAATTCTGTGTGCCCTGCCCTGGTCTTTTCCTATCAACTGATCACAAGCTAACACATCTCATCAATTTGGCCACTGAAGTAGTTACTTTCGCAGTACACTCTCCTGCCTCACAAAAACTGAAGTTCCATGAGGGCAAGGCCCCATCTGGGTTCTATTCATTCCCTTATCTCAGGGGCATAGAACGGGGCTGGACACACAGTGGGTGTTCTGCTAATGTTTGCTGAGGGAACACAAGTACTTCCGCCCAGCCCGGGGACCCCCGGGCTTTGCAAGCATCAATCTCTAGTACCACAGTCCTCCATTCCATCTCCACACCCACACCTGAGGTCACACCCAGGATAGGTCGATTCCTGAGACACAGCCAACTCTCAGGCCACAAATTCAGAAAATCCTGCTCTTGAACCATGACCTGTCTTCCGGCGTTTCTGATCCAAGTTCCCCTCAGGACATCTGTTCTTTGACTCCACCAAGGACCCAAGCAAATGGACACCTCCTGTTCCCCACTAACCACCAGTCCCTCCCTGTCTTCATTTCTCCCTCTCTCTAGCTTTGAATCATCTTTAACCACCCTTCACTAAATCCTCAAACTTTCCTCGAACCCAGCAAAGCCTCCGACCTAAAAAAATTTCATTTTCCACTAAAGAGTCTCAGAGTGCTTCTAAGAAAAAGTCCTGATATAAACAGCCCATACTGACGTCACTATGCATTTAAGGTCAACACCCTGAAGGAGACCTTCCAATCTGTAGAAATCCTCCTACTGTATCCTGGTGCCAACCGGCTTCCCTTTAACATCCAACATCGCCCCTTCTCCACGGCCTCAGAAAATGGTTGTTCACACCACAGAGAGGATGATTGGAAATTACCTCAACTGTAATCTGCAGCCATGTCTTCCTTGCCCTCTCCCCTACTATTCTCCTGTCCCTCCCACTCTATTCCTACTAAGGACCAGTCCCTCCCTCCAGCTTCCACATCCTGTCTTCTCAGGCTGCCGCAGGAACCTTGCTCAGTGACACCCTCTGCTCCTTTCAACATCCCCTCAGGTGTGAAGGCTGAGGAGGGTGTGAAGACAGCCAGGGTTCTCAAGCTCTCTCCCCTGCTCTCTCTGAAAGGACTAACTGATATCCCTGATGCCACACTCCTTCCAACATCCTATTCTCAATGCAAATGCCTGTCATCTTTTCAAACAGAAGTAGGATCATTTCACTTCTCTGCTCTGAACCTTCCAATACTTTCCCAGCTCACAGACAATCCCTAAGTTCTCCTCACGAACCCCAGCTGCCCCACCTCACCTCCACATCTTTCTGAGCTCCTCGCGGTCTGTTCCCCACCCTCGAGTCCTGCCCTCTTCCTATTTCTCAACACACTGAGCAAGCTCCCGAACTGGGGTCTTTTTCCTGGCTCCTCCCTGTCTGCAGTGCCCTTTCTGTGACTACAGCGTGCGTTCCCTCACCTCCCTCAGGTCTCTGCCCAAACGCCCACCTTATCGGAAAGGCCTCCTTCCCCGTCCAGCTCCTCCTGCCCTCACTCATGTTTTGTTTGGTTTGGTTGTTTTAAATATTTTATTTAATTATTTGACAGAGAGAGAGATCACAAGTAGGCAGAGAGGCAGGCAGAGAGAGGGGGTGGGGAGCAGGCTCCCCGCTGAGCAGAGAGCCCAATGTGGGGCTCAATTCCAGGACCCTGAGATCATGACCTGAGCTGAAGGCAGCGGCTTAACCCACTGAGCCACTCAGGCGGCCCCTCACTCGTGCTTATGGCACTTCACAACACCTGATATTATTTTACTGTCTGTCCCACTCTTTTCAAAGGAAACTCTACGAGAGGAACAGCTGTGATGTATCACTGCTGTTTCCCAGTGCGAACACAGCGCCGGCCACAGAGTGAGCTGAAGGAAGCTGGATCCTGTGTGTGGAAAGGGAGGCCTCCATTTCCGGCTGAGCAGCTGGGTAGACGTCAAGTACAAAGGAGAAGATGGAAGGGCAGGATCAAGAGCTGCAATGCGGCCTTGCCAAGATTAAGGTGCGTGGGGCGTACTCCAGAGAGGCAACGCTCTCTCTAGGGGAATTCATCCACACTCTGGCTTTAGCACCGTCTATAAGCTACCGAGTCCCCGAGCGGCACCTGTAGCCCAGATCTTTTTACCAAACCACAGATTCACGTCGTTGACTGCCTACATGCTTCTTCATGCAGCACTTTCAACTCAGCGTGGGTAACACTGAACGGAGATCCCACTCCTCACACCCTCCCCCAAACATTCTTCTTCCCGCATCAACTGGCACCGTCATCCGCCTGGTTCCTCAAGCTAGAAACCTTGGAGTCTTTCTCAACTCTCAACCCTATATCCAATTGCTCCGCCAAATCCTGCAGATCTGATCTCCCACCCAGCTCTAAAATGCTTGCACTTCTCTCCTTCAAGGCTTATGCAGCTCCTCTACTCTAGGCCGCCATCATTTCCTGCCTGGATGGCTGTGACCCCCTACCGACAAATGCTTTCCCCTTACGAACTCTGGCTCTGCTCCAACATGTGACAGGAAATGCTGATCTAAAACACCTATTCAACATCTTTACAACTGTATTCTAAACCATGAGATATTTTGTTTTTAGTGTTGCCCAATTTGGACACCAGAGCATCTGAAGCCAAACACAGGAAAGCAACCAACACACAGTAATGCCAGGGAAAGTAAAACACCCCAATCTCATATGTGTTCCCATTTTTTAAAACTATGTTTCTCACATTTCAGTTGAATAAATTACAAAGTTGCTTCCAGAAAAAACAGTTGTCTCAAAAAGTATCATACGGGATGGGCACCTGGGTGGCCCAGTCAGTTAAGTGTCTGACTCTGGCTCAGGTCATGATCTCAGGGTCCTGGGACGGAGCCCCACATCGGGCTCCCTGCTCCACGAGTCTGCTTCTCCCTCTGTCTGCCGCTCCCCCCGCGTGCGCTTGCTCTCTTTTAAATAAATAAAGAAAATCTTTTAAAAAAAAGATCATACCTGAATAACAGCACTAAACCAACATGTATTGCCAACATTCTTCAGCCCAACGGGCCACCCGTTGACTCTCCTCCAGCTGTTAGGGTTGGGATGTTCTCCCCAGACTTCACAGCGTTTTCTCTTGGAGCGTTTCGTTTCTGCGGAGGCTGCCTCATGCATCCTGTTTGGTGCCGACACACCACATATCCAGAAAGGAAAAAGGGAAGGAACAAGGTAGTATATATGGAGAATATTGGTAATCTTCCTTGGATAATCCAAAACAGATCCACTATTTACTGGGTCGTTGCTGGCTATATAGTAATTATAAAATTATAATACAAGTGAAAAGTGAGATTTAGACAGAGATCTTAATCCTTCCATCAGAGAATATGACTTCTAAGGTCCATGATGGAACTGAGCTGATGCTCAAGCCTATTTATGGCTACCGTACTACAAGTTTTAGATTTCAACAACAGTGCCCCATCTCAGACCTTGCCATTGAAAAAGGCAAGAGAGACACTCTGCTAATAATAAGAGCCTTTCAACGGCCTATGGCACAAAACTCAGCCCTAGGTTTCCCTGGAAGAAAGAGCTCAGTCGTGAGAGGGAATGAACGTGTCTGGAAACCGACCACCCACCATCAGAACTGATGGTTTACGATCAATACCAGACAATCACCAAATGAGCACCAGTTCAAAAAAGATAGTCCTGGTCCCTCCTGAGATGGGGTAGTTGAGTGATAAGGAGCTGGCAACAGCCCCTTGAAGTTTACAAAGGCTCCGGGTTGAGAGAGGGAATAGATACTGTCAGATGCTTGCACGACAATGGGGTTTCTCGCCCCAGCAACTGTACTACCACAGCCTGCAGGCTTCTACTCAAGACTATAGCCGCTGTAAGACCCTTATAGTGTTTGGCTTTGTCAAAGAGCAAACCAAAGAGTAAGTAAGTTAATGTGAACTTAAATTTTCCCCTAAAAGAAATTTCACTGGGATGCAATTAAAACACCTTGGCAAGATGGCATCCACAGCTATTACCACCTTCAGCCTAGACACTCATGAGGGGAGCGAGGATGATAGATGACTTCAATAACCTGTTTAGATCTCTTCCATCAGCTTGAATTTTGGGGGATTCCAATAGACTCAAAGCAATGGCAGCTTGAAGATCGTCTTTGTTATCATGGGTAAGGTCTATCACTTCTGTAAGATAAACAGAAATTCCGTTAGTCTACATGCAGGAAACAATGCCCTGCTGGTTGTATGGTGGGGAAAAAAAGGCAAAAGCATTCACAAAACTCGATATGCTCCCTAGTTTTCACTACAACGGCTCATCTGTGGAACAACTTGACCGCTCTGTGCAAGAGACACAGGAGTAACTCACAGCTCTATGGTAACCTTAAGATGAGCCAACGAGCCATGAGAATGCGATGGATACTGACTTCTGAAGTCTTACTCCACAGAGTAAAATCCACATCCCGTCTCTGTAGGACAAGTCATCTCTTTACCTGTCATCATAAAACATCAGCTAAATATCAAACATTCAAGTACAGATATTTTTAATCTCATACAAACTATCCTGGAGCATAGAGAACATACTCCCCAATTCATTTTATGAAACCAGCCTAACACCTAGCTATAGCCCAAACCCATCCAAGAATAGTAAGAAAGGTAAAACAACAAACTCACATACAACTGCAGATGTGAAAAACAAAAAACAAACTAAAAAAACCAAGGTTTTAGCAGATAATATCCAATAATGTACCCCCAAAAGCAAATATTAAGAACAAGTGGAGGTAACTGCAGAACGAAATCTGAGTTAACAGGAGAAAATAGAGCACCAGAATATGCTTAAAGGAATCATCATCTCAGTAAGTACAGAAAAAGTACTTAATAACAACAGTCAACCTGTATTCAGGAATAAAAACCCCAAGCCAGCTGAGAAGTAAAGACAGTATTTGTAGGCTACAGTATTTGTAGCCATGAAAAGCCTACAGCAAACTTTATACTTAATTGTGAAATGTAAAACACATTTATTTTAAATTCAAAACTAAGACAAAAATGTCTACTATCAGGGCTTTTATTCACCCTGGTTCTGGATGTTCTGGCCAATTCAATAAGAAAATAAAAGAAACTAGGGGCAACTGGGTGGCTCAGTCAGTTAAGAGTCTGACTCTAGGTTTTGGTTCAGTTCACGATTTCAGGGTCGTGGGATCAAGCCCTGCGTCGGGCTCCAAGCTCAGCCGGAGAATCCTGAGATTCTCTCTCTCCCTTTCCCTCTGCTCCTCCCCTTGCTCTCTCTCTCACATAAATACATAAGTAAAAAAAAAAGAATATAAAGATTGGAAAATAAGAAACACAGTCATCACAATTCACAGATAATAATCACCTATGAGAGAAACCCAAAATAATCCACAGAAAATAGTTATCTAGTGATAAGAGGTAATTAGATAAAAGATCAATGCACTAGAGTTAAGTGAATTTCGACAGATGAGCAAGGAAGGACATTTAATTTATAAAGGACAAAACCCACAAAGAACACAAAACTGCAGTAATCAAGAGTGTATGCTATTGGCATTGGAACAGGCACACAGATCAATGGGAAAAAAGAACTGAGAGACCAAAAATAAACCCTCCCATTTATGGTCAATTGATTTTTTTTTTTTTTTAATCGCCCAGCATGAAGCCCGGTGTGGAGCTTGAACTCATGACCCTGAGATCAAGACCTGAGCTGAGGTCCACAGGCAGACGCTTGACTCAGTTGGTTGACTGAGCCACACAGGTGCCCCAATGGTCAATTAAATTTTTGAAACAGGTACCAAGACAATTCAACAGGGAAAAAAATACCTTCTCAACATGCTGTACTGGGAAAACAGGATATCCACATGCAAGAGTGATTTTTAACTCCTACCTCACACCCTTACAAAAATGAACTCGAGGTAGACCAGACCCTCAAGAGCAACTCTTAGAAGAAAACTCAGGCACACATTTTCATGACCTTGGATTAGGCAACGGTGTCTTAGAGATGATGATGACACCCAAAGCATAAGCAACCAAAGGAAAAACAGATAATTAGCATCAAAATGAAAAACCTCAGGCTTCAAAGGGCACCATCAAGAAAGTGAAAAGACAACTCACAGAATGGGAGAACATTTTCACAAATTGTGTATCTGCTACGACACCTATGTATGGAATATATTTTAAAAAATCTCCTACAACAGAATGATAAAAAACCAAATAACCCAATATTAAAAACAGTCAAAGAAGGTGAATAGACATTTCTCCAAGGAAGATATACAGATGCAATAAATACATGTAAAGACACTCAACATCATCAGCCATTAAGGAAATACGCAAATCAGAACCACACTGAGCTATCACCTCAAACCCACCAGGATGACTATTAGAAAAACCCACAAAGAATAACAAGTTTTGGGGAAGATGTGGTGAGACTTCGGAAGGCTCATGCACCACTGGTGGGATTGTAAAATGGTGCAGCGACTGCTATGGGAAACAGTACAAGGATTCGTCACAGAAATAAAAATAGAGCGACCACATGAGCCAAGGATCTCACTTCTGGGTATGCATCTAAAAGGCCAGAAAGCAGGGTCTCGAGGAGATCTCTGTACCTCCTCTGCACCTCCGTGTCCACAGAAGCACCGTTCACGACAGCCAGACAGTGAAAGCCCCCCAAATCCCCACCAATGAATAAATGGGCAACGCCATGTACTATCTCCATACAACAGTGTAGGACTCAGCCTTGAATGGGAAGGATACCCTGACACAGGCTGCGGTATGAACCTTGAGGACATTATGCTGCATGAAGGACACTAGTCACAAAAGGACAAATACTGTGGGATTCCGCTCAGAGTAGTCAAACTCATAGAAAAGCAGGACGGTGGCTGCCAGGGGCTGAAGGGAGGGGGAATGGAGAATTACTGTTGAGTGAACACAGGTTTCAGTTTTGCACGAAAAAAAAATTCTGGAGATCTGTTTCACGACAATACAAACATACTTAATACTACTGAACTGTACGTTTAAAAATGGTTAAGATGGTAAACTTTGCGTTATGTGTTAACAACTAAAAAAAAAGAACCCCAACTAATAACTTATGAAATCACCAATAAAATAAAAGCATTGCAGCAACCATCACCAGTGGCTGCAGAAAACACTCGGTGGGGGATTTTATAATAAACAGATCAAGCTGATAATATTCTGAACACACAGAGGGCAATGGGACATCACCTGTTTCTTCGCTGTGACAAAACAGAAGACACACTATACACACGACACTACCTGTGACACCGTCATGTCAACCAAGCATCTAAGTCTCTAGGAAAGACAGGACCGAAAAATCCACTGAAAGATACCACAGGATTGAAATCAGCAAGTTTCAGAACACACGAAATCTGAGAGAACAAAGAGCTTGATTTCTCTGGACCATAAAGTGCAAGAAAGAAAGACGGGGAAATTATAGATAAAGAGTGTCTTAAAAGACACTCAAGCATATTTAATGTTTTAACGTCATCTGGATCATTATTTTCACAAACCAACTGCAGACATATCATTAATGAGATGAACAGAGAGATTTCTACACTGGTCTTTGGGATTAAGGAATTATTAATTTTTAAAATGTGATAATGTGGCAGCTATGAAAACCACCCTCTTTAGAAATATTAAAACAAGAAAGTTAAACACAGGATTGTTACATGACCCAGTAACCCCATATAATATGGCTATATATTCTATATATATATATATATATATATATATATATATATATATGTATCTGGGTATATATAATACCCATGCCAGTCACAAATATATATGGATATATATCCTAAAGAATTAAGAACAGATACTCAGTGAAACAGAATGGGAAACTTGAAAATCCAATATAACACAGAGCTGATACTATAGATCAGTGGGTAAGTAAAGTCTTTTTAATAAAAGTATCCTTTGGGGCGCCTGGGTGGCTCAGTGGGTTAAGCCGCTGCCTTCGGCTCAGGTCGTGATCTCAGAGTCCTGGGATCGAGCCCCGCATCGGGCTCTCTGCTCTCTAGGGGAGCCTGCTTCCTCCTCTCTCTCTGCCTGCTTCCTCCTCTCTCTCTGCCTGCTTGTGATCTCTCTGTCAAATAAATAAATAAAATCTTAAAAAAAAAATAAAAAATAAAAGTATCCTTTAATATTAGGATAACTGCATAGCTGTATGGGGCCGGAGGGTGGTGAGGAATCAGACTGTACCCTGTGGAACCTGTTTGGGATTTTCTATCTCCCTCCCCACCCTGCCCCTCCCCAGCTCACATGTGTGTGTGTGTGTACACGCTCTCTCAAATAAATAAATCTTTAAAAAAAGAAAAAGAGGGGCGCCTGGGTGGCTCAGTCGTTAAGCATCTGCCTTCAGCCCAGGTCATGATCCCAGGGTCCTGGGGTCAACCCCTAAATTGGGTTCCCTACTCGGTGGGGAGCCTGCTCTCATTGTCTCTTTCTCTGTGTCAAATAAATAAACAAAATCTTTAAAAAAATAAAAAGAAAAATAAAAAAAGAAAAACGTTGGTTGAAAAGAGTCATTATTTGCACCGAAAGATATACACAAGGATATTCATAACAGCATTGTTCAGAATAACTCAAAACTGCAGAAGTCCAAATATCCATTAACTCCATCTGCCCTAGCTGATGGCTCCCTCCTCCAGGAAGCCTCCTTGGTTTCCAGAGTCCCATTCTCCCAGCTCTCCTGGTCTTCCTCCAACCTCCCTGGACACTGTCCACCTACCCTGGCCTCTGAGCACTGGGAATGTCCACTGTTTAATCACTGAACACGTTCTCTTCCGTGCACCCTAACCCCTTGAAAAGCTCCCATGATCCCCTAACTTCGCATCCCATTCTCAAGTTTATGATTCTAAGTTTTTTCTCTCTGCAGCCAGATCCCTCCCCTGAGCCGCACGCCTGGATCCTCACTGCCTTTCCAACACTCCACCTGTCGTCTAGCAGCTGCCCCAAACTCACCACTCTCGTCATCTGCCACCCAGATCTGCTCTAGTAGCAGTCATTCCGGTGCTTAGTGCAACGCCAGCGTTTCTGCTGCTTAGGAAAAAAAAAAAAAACAGGAGCTACCTTTAAGTCCTCTCTCTTCCACACTCCTTATCTCTGCTGTAAGCAAATCCCACTCGGCAGGTGCTCCTCAGGCTCCCACCACTACCTGCTGGACCACGCCACCGGAAGCTGCAAAGCCATCTCACTGTCCTGCTCTGACCCAGGCTCACCACCTCCCCCTGCAATTCTGTTCTCAACAGAATGACCTTTAGGAAATGGAAACCAGTGAACGTCATTCCTGCTCCAAGCTCTCCTCGGGCTAGCCTCTAGCTAGAGGAAAAGCCAAGCCTGTAAGAAGACTGCAGGACCTGCCTCCTGGTCTGTCCATGCCTCACCTCTCATCCACTAAGGACAGCCTCCTGGCTGTCCTCGAGCAGTACATCCCCGTCTTAAGACCTCACTGACTCCCTCACCTTCCTTCCACCTTCTCAGAAGGCTCCGCCTAGTAAAAATCCAATCCCTGGCACTCCTTTTTTTCATTTCTTTCATTCCATCCTTTACTATTCTCTATGGTACTTATCATCCTAATATGCAATATAATTTACTCATCGACTTGTTGATCTCACGCACGAGAAAGTAAGCTACACAAAGGCAGGGATTCTAATTCTTCTGTTTATTTCCAGCGCTTAAAAGAGCACTTGGCACACAGTAGGTGTTCATTAAATAAATGCAGAATGAATGAATAAATAAATCCATGTAATTGCTTAGAAATAGACCTAGCACACTGTAATGGTAATTAGCTATTATTAGCACTATTCCAAAAGGGTTGATGGGATTGATAGGAAACTCGCGTATTTTCCGCTAGTTCACGGCAGGACCAAGACACCATGTATGTACCTACTTGCTAATGCTTCTTTGCTGGCAGTGTTCCCTTCACCTTCAGATGGTTCTGTAGCAACAGTGTCTGGACTGGGCTCTTTAACTCTTTCCTCAGTGAGAAGGCTGACGGCTTGGGTGATATCACCATTACTGGCCTGAAGAAAGGGAAAAAAAAACAGAGATTTCAAAAGTAAAGCATCTCAGCATTTAAAATAAACAGGGAGGGGCGCCTGGGTGGCTCAGTGGGTTAAAGCCTCTGCCTTCAGCTCAGGTCATGATCCCAGGGTCCTGGGATTGAGCCCCACATTGGGCTTTCTGCTCAGCAGGGAGCCTGCTTCCCTCTCTCTCTCTGCCTGCCTCTCTGCCTACTTGTGATCTCTGTCAAATAAATAAATAAAATCTTTAAAGAATATATTAAAATAAATAAATAAATAAATAAATAAATAAAATAAACAGGGAGTCAGTTTTTTTGTTTAATTCCTTACTACACCCCGTAACATTCTGAGGAAGTCGGGGCCTCATTCTAGGGTAGAAAGTAGAAAAAAGATAGTACGGGGGAGGACAGTGAGTGTACCATGCTCAAAGCATCCAAACGCCTGGGTATGGGAGGGGGAGCCACCGTGTTCTGACTTCCCACCACACGCAAACAAGAATGAAACCCTGCTGGAGATTTGTTCCCACTGCTCCAGATGCTACCACTCCCGATTTCACAGATTAGCTGAAGCCTGGTGTGTCAAAAGGGGGCTGGCAATGAAGACAGAGATTCTAAATGAAGTCAGTCTCTACAATAAACACGCCAAGCAGTTACCATATTCTATAGCGGTGACCGTATTTCTATTTGTTTTTAACTTTTTATTAGGGCAACTTTCTAACACACACAAAGGCAGAGACACTGGGAACGTATAGCTGAAGCCCAGGCACCCATCACTCACCTTCAACAATTATCAAGTGATGCTCGATCTGACCTATTCTGCCTAACTCGCCCAGACTCTCTGAAGCAAATCCTAGGTATCTTATCCGTACATCAGAACGTACCTTTCAAACTATAACCCACAATGTTATTACCACACTTTAATGGTAACAAGTGTTTTACTCTCAAATCATCAGCTCCAACTTGCCTAACTCAAAGACTTTAGTGTGTGTTTGTGTTTGAGTCAGGATCCATGTAAAGGCTATACAATGCAACTGACTGATGCGTTTCTTCCATTCTTTTGCCCTGGAGGGTTCCCCCTCAGTGAGGTTCCTCCTGTCCCCAGCTTCTCCACCTTATTGGGTCATTGATGATAGTGGGCCATCTGACCCGGAGAGCTCCTGTCCCTATATGCACTTTCGTTTGGCATAAAAATAGCTTGACCTGATCTAACTATGATATGGACAATTGTTTTAAATCTTTTTTTTTTTTTTCTTTTTTTTAATTTTATTTATTTATTTGACAGACAAAGATAACAAGTAGGCAGAGAGGCAGGCAGAGAGAGAGGAAGGGAAGCAGGCTCCCTGCAGAGCAGAGAGCCCGATGTGGGACTCGATCCCAGGACTCCGGGATCATGACCTGAGCTGAAGGCAGCGGCTTAACCCACTGAGCCACCCAGGCGCCCTGGACAATTGTTTTAAAGCCTGTTGACGAACAGTGACCTTGAAACTAACCTTCAGAGCTTCATGAAGAAAGGAAGGGTCCTGAATGCCTGTGATTTCTCGTAGTTGGTTTAACAGCATTTGGCAACTCTATATTTGAGAAACAAAAAAAACAAACCACAGACAGGTCGGTCACAAAGCAAAGCTGGATATGTTTAAAGAATTTAAGTACAAGCAACCTGGATAATCTGGTGTGAGATTGTATATTTACCTTCAGGAACCGAAAAGCTCCAAACAAGGAGGTACTGACTGTCAGACACATTCTAAAATGCCAAATCTTGGGGTACCGGGTCACAATCTCGGGGTCGTGGGATCGAGCCCCATGTCGGGCCCCACACTCGGCACAGAGTCTGTTTAGGATTCTCTCTCCCTCTTCCTCCCAACCCCTCAACTGCAGTGGTGTGCTCTTCCAAATAAACAAATAAATAAAATCTTTAAAAATAAATAATAAAATAAAATAAAATAAAATAAAAATGTGAAATCCATTACTCTTTTAAAAGCTTAATCATGAAAAATGCTTTTGGTGCTTGTGGAAAAATTATGAGTAAAAACTATTAAGTAAATAAAACATTTAAATGTAATATCTAGCTCTCGTAGTAGCTGAAAGCGCCTGAGGTTTCTCTTTCCGTGAGTACTCCATAACTAGGTCATACAAAGAGTCCAGGGAATTTGCATGGATGTCAAGATGTGCTATTTTTGGCTTCATTGCACATGCCATTTTTGTGTGTCATTTTTCACTGACAATAAATTTCCAGTCATGTAATTAACAAGTGATACCACAAACATCATATTGAAAACTACGGGTTTGATGACTTAAAAAGAAATACAGACGGAACCACGATTTTCTGAATTATACATAAAATCCCAGGGGGAATAAAGTATGGAGTGCTTTCCCTTCATTAATCCGAATCATGGAAAAACCTATCTCGTTAACGTTCAGCTACCACAAGATCAGTTTATAATCCCTTTGCAGCTTATAAGTCTTCACTGGAACATTTTACCCTGTTTTGCACAAAAACGAAAGTTAACATATAACACCTAATTTTTATAAGCAAGCTCAATAGAAAGAACTGGTTGGCCCAATTCTTTCACATGATCATTGAAGACAAAATAGATCAGGGACGCCTGGGTGGCTCAGTCAGTTAAGCATCTGCCTTCAGCTCAGATCATGATCTTGGGGTCATGGGATGGAGCCCCACATTGGGCTCCCTGCTCAGTGGGGGACCCTGTTTCTCCCTCTCCCTCTGCTCCTCCCCTCGCTTGTGCGTGCTCTCTCTCTCTAATATAAATAAATAAAATCTTAAAAAAAATAGTTCAAATTTAATTCAGTGAGGGGAAATCATTCCTAAGGTTATTCTAGAGTTAAGTCCCAATTCAATACTTGATAACTCCCATCCACTATCTTTCAGTTAGTAATATGTCTCTAAGAGGCAGTCTATGCTCACCGTCAGCTGTAACAGAAATAGTATCCTATGTTTTTCAACAGCTGAGGGCCCAATGCAACACTTAAATATCACACAACTAGAAATAACCAACTGAAACAGTCCTGCACAGTGCTCAGAAAAGCAGCAACAGCCTTTCTGCTCTAGTCATGGGCTACGGTCACAGGCTAGAAATGGAACCCGACCCCGCTGAGACCAGCAGTCTTGGAGGCTATGAGTGTTGTCGAAGGCAGTCATTGCCTGAACACAGAGAGAGTGCTATCAGACTAAAAGGTGTCCAGATTAGCCTTGGCAAATGCCGGAAACACAAGCATGGAATTTTAGAAGAACGACGTATCCGAAAGTTTTTTGCAGCGGGGGGGGGCACGTGGATGGCTCAGTCAGTTAAGCGTCCCACTCTTGACTTCAGCTCAGGTCATGATTTCAGGGTCGTGAGATTGAGCTTCAGGTCCTGTCTGACGCTCAGCATGGAGTCCACCGAAGATGCTCCCTTTCCCTCCGCCCCTCCCCCTGAGCATGCTCTCGCTCAAAAGAATAAATAAAAATAAAATTAAAAAATAGTGATAATAGGGGCACCTGGGTGGCTCAGTGGGGTAAAGCCTCTGCCTTCGGCTCAGGTCATGATCCGGAGTCCCGGGATCGAGTCCCACATCGGGCTCCCAGCTCCATGGGGAGTCTGCTTCTCTCTCTGACCTTCTCCTCGCTCATGCTCTCTCTCACTGTCTCTCTCTCAAATAAATAAATAAAATCTTAAAAAAAATAGTGATAATAGGGGCACCTGGGTGGCTCAGTGGGGTAAAGCCTCTGCCTTCGGCTCAGGTCATGATCCCAGAGTCCTGGGATCGAGCCCCGCATTGGGATCTCTGCTCAGCGGGGAGCCTGCTTCCTCCTCTCTCTCTGCCTGCCTCTCTGCCTACTTGTGATCTCTGTCTAATAAATAAATAAATAAATAAATAACCTTAAAAAAATAATGATAATAAAAATAAAAAGGGTTTTCTTCCCCAACTGAATTCTAATTCCATTTTATTTCACTGTGTGAATCTATATATCTCAATCATATACAATTTTCTAAAAAATCAGAATCAACATGCCCCAAGAAGCGTGGGATAATACAGACCTTCCTCAACTTATGGTAGGGTCACGTGCCAGTAAACCCACTCTAAGTTGAAAGTATCATTAGTGGAAAATGCGCTCAATACACCTAACCTGCCAAACATCGTAGCTCACCTAGCTGACCTCAGATGTGCTCAGAACTCTTATGTTAGCCTGCAACGGGAAAAGGGCATCTAACACAAAGCCTGTTTTATAATAAAGTGTTGAGTAGCTCATGGGATGTATAGATTGCTGTTCTGAATGTGAAAACGGGAACGGCTGCAGGGGTGCAGAAGGGCTGTAAGTGTACTGGTTGCTGACCCAAGATTGCGTGGCTCACCGGCCTTGCCCAGCGTCACCCGAGAGAAGCATGTCACGTGGTGCCAGGCTGGGGAGAGCCAAAGTTTTAAATGCAGGGAATGGTTTCTTCTGAATGCGCATTACTTCCACATCACTGTAAGGTCGAACTATCGTGTCAGGGACCGTCTGTCATTGGGAGGAGGATGGGAGCAGCGTCATTAGCCCTGAACTGGAACCAAGACAGCAGCAGGGTTGACAATCACACCGTCACCTCAAGCTACTCTGTGCACCGACTGCCACTTAAGATTCACAGAAAATAATGCCAGTCAAAAATAGCAGCTAACATACACTGCCTACTCTCAGCCAGGTGTTGTTAGAAACATTTGTATAAGCTAATTTCGCCTTTGTAACAAAGCCGGGCTCCGTGCTAGGCCCGAACGACAGAGTGCAGGCATGGGAGGTCAAGGCACTTACACAAGGCTATGGCTACCGAAGGGCCACCTCCCTGCAGAGTCTACACTCCACTCTACGCCAGGCTGTACCTGAGAAGACGAGGAACACAGGCAAGAGTACCTACTTCACGAGAAACCAGGCAATTACTTTCTCCCTATGTTTTGATCTTGGTCTCCGCAACTTCCCAAGACCCCTCTGATCACAACCACGACCATGATGACATCGCGGTGTGGTCAGTTCCAAAGCAGCCACCGTCAGGAAAGGACTGTACCTGAGGAAAACGCTATTCTGACTGAATCTAAGGGCCATTACTCGTAAGGAACACACTTAGGTGTGCCACTGAGGAGAAACACTGCTGCTCACTTAAACTAGGACAGGATGGCATGTCAGTCAGGACGACACAACAGTCCAGGAGACATGTGAATGGGTCACACCAGCTTCCCGCAGCTTCACAATTTCTTATTTATGTGGAGAACTTCAGCAGTTTTACCAGGTGCCCTGCCTAGCATGTGACAAGCAGTTCTTTTGCACGTTTCTAGGTAACAAAACCTAATACACCTAGGCTGTCTTCCTTGCTTGGGCCCCGAAACACTGGACTGTAGCTTTGCAGGAAAATCTGAAACTGAGCTCATTCCTCCAGTGACGAATATTTTGCCTCACTTTAAATCAAACTTATACCCTGCTGTTCTGCTCTAGTCCTTTCTTCACCCACTTGCTTTTTTCCCACTTAAATGTCGAATCACAGTGTGATCTTTTATTTTTTTTAATTATTTTTTAAAGATTTTATTTATTTGACAGTCAGAAATCACAAGTAGGCAGAGAGGCAGGCAGAGAGAGAGGGGGAAGCAGGCTCCCCGCGGGCAGAGAGCCCGATGCGGGGCTCGATCCCAGGACCCTGAGATCACGACCTGAGCCGAAGGCAGAGGCTTTAACGCACTGAGCCACCCAGGCACCCCACAGTGTGACTTTTAAAGTGGAAAGGAAACTAACCACGTGGCACCAACAGTACGTATAACTCAACTGTCATGACAGTAGGAACAGCTAAGACCAAGCCCATACATGTGCGGACAGTGATTAAGGACATCACCTCTGCTACCTGGAGGCCGTCGATGTAAGGAGCATCTCAGTTTCAGAGATCTCATAATGCCAAATAAATATGAATCAATGAACTAGGTATTCAAATGGTAAACAATTCACCAATCATTACATTTGTCTGTGGATTAAAGCTCCACTCCCCTTTCGCCACTTAGTAATAGAGAAGCAGTGAAACATTAATACATCTAGAATACACACAGGGAAAGAAAATAAACTCTAAGTGTCTCTTGTTTAAAAGCTACTGGGCACAGATGACAACTATGTAAAATCATTTTGTACAACTCCAAGAATAATATTCTACATCTTAATTCAAATCCAACCCGATCTTGCTATTCAAAGACCATTAACTGATTCTACATTTAACCTGCTCAACCTTTACTCCTACTGGTTCCCTACCTCACAAATACAGCCTCTGTCATGCCTTCAGGTGTTACTTTTACTACTTCCAGAAATGCCTCCTACATTCTGGCAACCTGCACTCAAGGGCTATATTCATCTTACCTCCTCCTTAAAGTTGACCCCAAGAACTCTGGTCCACGCTACTCTCTCCCCTTCTAAACTCCCATATTGAGGGAACGAATGAGCTTGTGATGGAAAGGGACTCCCCCGTCTTTACCTGGTATTTCTCATCATATGGCTCTCTAGTTGTTTCAAATATGAAATTCTTGCCCACATAAAGCAAGAATCATACAACATACTATCTTATCTAAAGGACAGTGCTGGCAACAGTTGGGACCATAAACACCTTCTTTGTTACAGGAACCTCAGTTGCCCCTGTATCCCTGTAATCCTTCCAACAGCCCTAAGAGGTAGGAATCATCATCATCATCACGCAGATCAGGAAACTAGAGCTTACAAAACCCATTTTGTCATCAAATGTCTTGAATTAAAAGAAATCAGGGACACCTGGGTGGCTCAGTCGGTTAAGTGTCAACTCCTGACTTTGGCTCGGGTCATGATCTCGGGGTCGGGAGCTGGAGCCCTGCATCGGGCTCCGCACTCAGCTTGGAGTTGGCCTGGGGTTCTCTCCCTCTCTCCCCTTCCCCCTGCTAGCATGCCCATGCATTCTCACATGCTCTCTTTCTCTCTCTCCTCCCTCTCAAATAAAGAAAATCTCTCTTCAAAAAGACAAATCAAAGATAACTATTATAAGCCCGAATACATTTCACAAGGATTAAGCCATGCTGACACACTTCACTCTCGTGAATGTTTAGCCAAACCTATGTTCTGTGGTACCTTCAACCCAAATCCTAAAAAGTGCTCTATGTTAAGTATTCATTTTACTGTAACAGACATATTAAGCTTATTAGAGTCCTAATGTATTACTAACTCAGTTTTTCCGGGCACTTCACAGGAAGCTGATTTAAATATTAACTTCACCATAACGACGAGGCTCTCTATACGGAGTACACACCCAGTGTGAGACAAGACAAACCCTATGCACCAGGCATAATGAACTCAAATAACTGGCAAGAGCCAACAAGTTTGCATTTCCTTGGCTAAATTCACATTGTTTTCATAAAACAAAAAGCACTCTCTTTTCTAAATGCCCACAGGCAGTGAAGACAGACAGGTACACACAAATCTATAGAAAGAAGAAACCCAAGCTTTCTGACCTCAGCTACTCGGTGACTTTGGTCCAATCTAGTCCACTTCTCTTAAAGCAAAGACCGTCCTTCCTCCCCCAATAAGCAGGGAACAGGACTAGTCACATGACAAAAACATTAAGGTAATCGAGTTTTTATAATAAACACTAACTGGTCAAATCCTACTGCAACTAAAATCAAACTCCTTTGATCAGATGAGGCAAATCTGTGAGATTACTAATTAAGAGTTTTATCTTTAAAACACCTATTTTGGCATTGTGGTGTGGAGCTTTCTGGACTGTCCTATTCCTTCAAACAGGGATGCTGTATCATTTTGACGCACACATTTCCTGATCTCAACTGTCTATTCTTCCAAAGACATTTCTAAATTTGAAACTAAGTGAATAGTTGATAAACGTTCTTTTACTCCAAAGAAGTACCAAAGTTCTTTGTAAGTGCGCCCAATAGAATTCCCTCCAAAATTAAAGATCGGCTTTTCCGATCTTAAGAAGCAGCTTCAATGCCCAAGGAAAGCAAAAGAAGAGCTTTAGGAATCAAAGGAAATCTATAGCAGCAACTCCAGAAATCCAGTCTAGACATCAGGGTCTCAAATGCATTCAGAGCCTCCCACGGACGGACCCTCCCACCTTCCACAAAACAAGGACCTGGCCATGGAAGTCCCTCGTCCTTTCTTGGTTTTCTTTCCAGGAACAAATCCATGTTTATTCCAAACTCAGGTTTACCCACACTATGCCATAAGGACAGGACTCCCTAAAAAATGACAGACAGTAGTTTTTGGTGGGTAAAACTAAAATGCCTGAAATAGGGTTACTGACAACTCACTGTAATGACGCAAAAAGTAGGTTCATGGAGAAAAGGATTGTTCCAGTTCATCAACTGGCCCAAAGTTTTTAAAAAACATTGAAAGCTTTTAAGATGTAGTCACTCTTATATGGTATAGAAGGGGTTGAAACTGGAATTAAAAGCCAGGAAAAAAAAAAAAGGAATTAATCATTGTTTCTCATCTCTTTTTTTCAAATGCACTGAGCAATTCCAACAGCACAGAAGGATACAGAGTGAAAAGGAATTTCTCTCTTCTGTCCAACCCAGTCCCACTTCCCAGGAGTAACCACTATTAATAGTTTCCAATATATCTTTCCAGAAGCGGCCTATGCATATGAATATATCTTTTCATACTGAACATCGTGTTCATGAAACATTGTGTGAAACATTGTGTGAAACATTGTGTTCTTGCCTTTTTCATACTGTGGAACTCACTAAGACAACACTCTCATTTCTTTGAATACACGCCCCAGCCAAATCCAAGAAAGGAGGCCGGGAAGCTTTTACAATAAGGACATATGGAATGCATCTTCACAAATCAGAGAAAATGCCATTTTTCGCAAAAATTCAAAGGCTGAGAAACCAGAAAGATAAGGGCAAAGATACAGGAAATCAAATTTACATGCTTATAGTGTTACAAAACTAACAGTAAAATTAAAAGTTGTTAGGCGGGACTCAGGGTGCAGTTTCTATTTGTGATAAATAAGCAGGACATGATAGTGGTGAGGGACTGGATTAGGAAAGGTTCTAAATGTCAGTATGAGTTTGGACTTAATCTGATGAACAATGGGAAATCATCACAGGTCCCTCAGCAGAGCATAAATATGAGGGAAAATAATGGTGCTCTAAGGGGATTAATCCAGCACATGTGAACAGTCAGTTCAAAGGGAGCTGAGACTAGGGAAAGAAAGCTTACCCGTGAGTTAGAGGAGTACCAAATACACAGGTGTGATGAGACAGGGAGGGGGCCGAGAGGAGAACTGAAAAGGCAGGACATACAGCAAACATCTCAGAGATGGAAAAAATGAGGCTTAGTCAAATATTCAAAACTGGATGCCTGAGAGAATGCTGCTGGCAAGGACATAAAAAGTCACCAGCAAGAAAACCAACCAGTGTAATACACCACACTACCAGAGTGAAGGGTAAAACACCTGATCACCTTGACTGAAGTAGGAAAAGCATTTGATGAAACACCTTTTCATGATGAAAACAATCAGAAAACTAGGAACAGAAGAGAATTTCAACATGATAAAGTGCCTTTATTTAAAAAAAAAAAAAAAATGAGGGCGCCTGGGTGGCTCAGTGGGTTAAGCCTTTGCCTTCAGCTCAGGTCATGATCCCAGGGTTCTGGGATAGAGTCCCACATTGGGCTCTCGTTCAGCAGGGAGCCTGCTTCCTCCTCTCTCTCTGCCTGCCTCTCTGCCTGCTTGTGATCTCTGTCAAATAAATAAATAAAATCTTAAAAACAAAAAAAAGAAAACTCATAGTGAGCGGCATACTCAACAGTGAAAGACCAAACGCCACCCCCCTAAAATCAGGAACCAACCAAGGATGCCCACCTTCAGCGATGCTAGTCAGTGGTGTCCCCGAAGTCCCGGCCAGAATAATCAGGCAAGTAAAGTAAAAAGGTATCCGAATTAGAAAGGA
This sequence comes from Enhydra lutris kenyoni, assembly GCF_002288905.1. Taxonomy (NCBI): domain Eukaryota; kingdom Metazoa; phylum Chordata; class Mammalia; order Carnivora; family Mustelidae; genus Enhydra; species Enhydra lutris. Next base: position 19,833,234 of record NW_019154118.1, on the reverse strand, counting down.
AAAAGTACAACTAGCTCTCTTCACAGATGACAGGATATATACAACTCCAAAGAATCTACAAGAGTCACTAGAGCTGATAAACACATCCAGCGATGTTGATACAAAATCAACAGGCGAAAATCAGCTGTTTTTATACAGCAGCAATGTACGATCTGAAAAGGAAAATTTTTTTAAAGTTCCATTTATCATAGTATCCGGAAAAATAAAATACCTAGGAATAAATTTAACCAAGACTTGAACTCTGGAAAGCATGAAACACTGAGAAAAAAAGCTAAAGGAAACCTAAATAAATGGAAAGATAATCAAGTTGATGGACTGGAAGACTGGATTAGTCAAGGTTCTCCAGAGAAAAGAACAACAGGGTGTGTGTGTGTGTGTGTGTGTGTGTGTGTGTGTGTGTAAATGAACCCTGTATTCCTAGTTTCCTGTCTAGGTGGTAGGGGAGAAGTAATTTGTTGTAAGAAATGGGCTCTTGCATTGCGGAGGGTGTAAGCCCTGAGCTCTTCAGCTGACAAGTTGCAAACCCAGGAGAGCTGGACATGTAGTTCCAGTCTGAGGGGAGGAGAAGACCAATGGCCCAGCTGAACAGTCAGGTAGGTGATATTCCCTCTTACTCAGCCTTTTTGTTCTATTCAGGTTTTCAGTTGAGGGCATGAAGTCCACAGGCATTAGGGAGGGCCATCTGCTTTATTCAGTCTACAATTCAAATCTTATTCAGAAGCACCTTTACAGACATACCTAGAATAACACTGGACCAAATATCTGGGCACCTCAGGGCCCAATCTGATTGACACACAAAATTAACCATGACAAAAGACCTACTATTATTATACCCAAAGTGACCTACAAATTCAATGCAATCTGTCAAAATTCCAACAACTATTTTTGCAGAAATGGAAAAGCTGATCCTCAAACTCTAAGGAATTTCAATAGGCCCTGACTAACCAAAACAATATTGAAAAAGAACAAAGTTGGAAGACTTACACTTCTGGATTTCAAAAGTTAAAAAAAAGCTATCGTAATCCTGCCAGTGGAATACTGCACAAGGACAGACAAGGACAGAATTAGAATTGAGAATTTAGAAAAATCTATAATGTATGGTCAATCAATCTCTGACAATGGTGCCAAGACCATTTGATAGGGAAAAGTCAGTCTCTTCTGATGCTGGGACAAGTAGACATTCACGTGCAAAAGAATCAACTTGGACCCCTACCTCTACACAGAAACTAACCCAAAATGGATCAATAACCTAAATATGTGAGCTAAAACGACAAAACTTTTTTTTTTTTAAGATTTTATTTATTTGAGAAAGCGAGAGAAAGGGAGAGAGAGCATGAGCTGGGGGAGGGGCAGAGGGAGAGGCAGACTCCCTGATGAACAATGTGCCCAATGTGGGGCTCGATCCCAGGACACTGGTTTCATGATCTGAGCCAAGGGCAGACACTTAACTGACTGAGCCACCCAGGTGCCTCTATGATTTCTTTTAAAATTTTTTTCTTTTTAAAATTTTTCTTTTTAAAATTCTTTTTAAAATTAAAAAATTCTTTTTAAAATTTCTTTCTTTTAAAAGAAATCATAGAGGCAAATCTTTAGCTTGGATTTGGCGATGGATTCTTAGATATGGCACCAAAAGCATGAGCAACAGAAACAAATAGTAAGCAGGACTTCACCACAATTAGAAACTTTTGTGTATCCAAAAAATAACATCAAGGAAATGAAATGACAACCTATAGGATGGGAGAAATATTTCCAAATCATATATCTGATAAAGCTCTAGTATCCAGATTATATTACAACTCTTACAATTCAAACAACCGAAGACAAACAAATGCAATTCAAAAATGGGCAAAGGACATGAACAGACATTTCTCCAAAGACGATGCCAATAAGCATATGAAAAGATGCTCAACAAGAGCCATTTGGAAAATGCAAATCAAAATTATAATGAGATACCCCTTCACACACATGAGGATAGCTGCTATAAAACGAAACAAAACAAAAATGGAAAATAACAAGTGTTTGGAGAGGATGGAGGTGGAGAAATTAAAACCCTTGTGCATTACTGGTGGGAATGTAAAATGGTGCACCTGCTGTGGAAAACAGTTCAGCAGTTCCCCAAAAAGTTAAAGAGAGAATTACCATATGACTCAGCAATTCTACTTCTAGGAATATACCCCAAAGAGCTGGAAACAGGTATGCAAATGTTTGTACACGAATGTTCACAGCAGCACTATTCGAGACGGAGAGAGAGAATCCTCAAGCAGGCTCCCCACTGAGCACAGGGTCCGACGTGGGGCTGGATCCTGGGACACCTGAGCCAAAACCAATGGTTGGATGCTTAACCCACTGAGCCACCCAGGCACCCCTACTCGTGCGGATGGTTAACTTGGCTTTGTCTTTCTGGTATTCTGACCTCCCTTTGCAGGTAGAAAGCCTGGATAGTGGGAATAGTGCTCCACAGTGCAGATCCCACCACACGTTAGCCTCGGAGTAAATCTCAACTTTCCAGGGCTTCAGTTTCCACATTTGGAAAATAAAGTAAACTGTAAGCTTTGGTGGCAGCGGGTACGACCCTCAGATGAAATAATGCATACAAGATTTGTTAGTAAAACGGAAAAAAAAAAAAAAAAAAAGAAATGTCAGACGCTGTGACCTGCCCATCCAGCAAAACTCGTCTAGATGTTGGGAGAACACTACCCATGTGATGGTTTCGGTGTGACCACTTACTAGCTGTGCCACTCTGCAACTCCTACTTCCTCCTCACACTAAATTTTACTTCACAAGGTGGCTCTGTGGGTTCCATGAGAACATACAACAAAGCACGTCATACGTCACGTGGCAGCTGAAAAGTTTGGTTTTACTTATTTTCTTTTAACATTTTATTTATTTAAAAGAGAGAGGGAGAGAAAGAACAAACATGAGGGGAGAGAGAGCAGAGGGAGAGGTGGAAGCAGGTTCTCTGCTGAGCAGGGAGCCCCATGCAGGGCCGGATCCCAGGACCCTGGGATCACACCTGAGCCAAAGGCAGATGCTTAACAGACTGAGCCACCCAGGCCACTGAAAAAAGTCTGGTTTTAGAAAGGCACGCGTTCCAGGAAGAAAGGGGGAGTGGCTTGAGGTCCCAGCCCTGCTACTTAGCATTTGAGCTTAAGTAAGCCACATTTCCCATCGGCAACATGCAGGCCAAGAGACTTCACCTTCAAATCTCATTGTTAGGCCCTTATAAGCTATATTAAGAGCTGAATCTCAGTGTCCTCATCAGTCATAAGACATAATAACTTAACACCTTGCATAACTGTAAATATACAGAAAGCACAGAGAAGTGCTTCAGGCCATAACTGGCATGTGGCAAATACTATTAGAGCAGGTAGCTGTTCCAATGCCTGTGGCAGAAGTCCCTATGCAGCACAGGGCTAGAGCCAAGGACACAGATATGCAAGTACCACTGTTTAAACAGCATTTGCAAATAGAGGAGGAGTCATTGGCAAGTCGTGGTTCAAAATGCAGACTTGGATGAAGTTAGTAAAAGGAACATTAACAGCCAGGAAAGCTAACAGGTTAGCCCCTCAAGGAGAAGAAAGGTAGAAGAACCGGAATAATACAGGTTCCAAATGTTCCAAGGGAGAGAGTTTGGGAAGTAAGGCAGTTGTACAGTGAGCGTAGTAACAGGTCACTGTCTAAGAACTCCTTCTATACCCTCGAGTCATAAGATTTTAAAATTGTAAGATGAAGACAAGAAACTCAAACATATTTTCCAAGACTAATTTTCCTAAGAAAGTTGTTGTTTTGTTTTTTTAGTTTTTAAGAAAAAGCAGAACAATTGATAGTAAGTAGGAATAAAGTCAAATGCCAAAATAAACATCAACCAAACAGTGGCAATGAGGAATCATCACATACAAAAGCAGGAGAAAGGGGCTTGAGTTGGTACTTGAATAACCAAGGAGGAATGGCCAAAAGAATTACTTCTGTAAGGCCACAGAGTTCACCAGAAGGTGGTTAGTCACTGGTCGCCTCGGAGAGATCAGTTTCATTCCCAAGAGACAAATACTAAAAGCCTACTATTGGCAAGGCTCTCCTTGGGTGGCCTGGGGAATGCTGATCCCATACAGTCACTGCCCTACGATCTAACCTTCTGGTGCCTGGTCAGCCTCTCTGCATGCCTCTGGGCAATCAGACCTCTTTCTCGTGGGAGCCTAGACTGGTCCCCCACAGCTGTCTCCTAACTGGATGCTTGTCCTGAGGCCTGCTGCCACCAACAGCTCTGCAGGGCAGTCTGGGAATCCATATGCCTCGGACCAGAGGGCTGCGCCTCCTATCACCCAAAAGCAGATCTTGCAAGGGTCTGATTTCCAAGTTTTCCACAGTGGGTTGAAATTACAATATAATTGAGAAAACGCTTAAGGAAAGAAACAGGTGGACTTAGAAACTCTGGTCGAAAAGTAAACAAAACTGAAGTAAGGGACTGGACAAGTTCAATCACTGGATAGGGCAGAAGTCAATGTCATTGCTGTTTTGCTGGAGGACTGGGGACACGTGCATAGCTAAATGGAAGGTGGGAATTCTGCACAATAGGAAAGAGCGTCTCAAAGTCATCACCCAGAGATGTCATCCAAAGGCAAGCTGCGATTCAATAGGTCTAGGTGCATTGGTTTGTGGAGCCTGTTTAGGTCCCTGGTATAAATACTCCCACGGTGACAATTTCAAGCTACCAACAAGAGGCCCCCGGACGCAGGGTTGGGAAGAGATGTACACAGTCAGACGGACAGGCAGCCCGAGCTGGCTCAGCACACCCAAATCTCTACATTTCCAACAAACTCCTGGGGGATGCAGAGGCTGCTGGCCCACGGACTGCTAGCCCACTGACAACGAAGGTGTCTGGGGCTTAGGCTAGAATAAAGGAAATGTGAGATAACTTAGAAGGGCAAGGAGGGGCATCACTTAGCTCAGAGTTTCTTGAGCTCAGCATTACTGACATTTGGGGCCAGATAACTCTTTGTTTTGGGGGCTGTCCTGTACATCACAGAACGTTCAGCAGCATTCCTGGCTTCCACCCACTGAGGCCAGTACATCCTCCTCCAGCAATCCCCATCAAAAAGCTCTCCAGACACCACGGATCGAGATTCATCTCTAAGAAATGAAGGAAGAAGGGAAGGGTGGTACCTCTTACACCAAGAGAAAAGAGATAATGAAGAGGAAACACAAAGAGCAAAAAAAATAAGACATCTCCTTATAGAAACAAAAACAAACACCCCCCATCTCTTTTGATAGCAGCAGGCTCAGCCAAGTAGAAGCTATATATTTAGAAAGAATGAAGGGAAGATTGAGTTTAAAACATCAGGAGAGTTCTGGAGGGTAAAAGAAAGGTTCTGACCTAAGACAACGGGTCCACTGACTCAGAAGTAGGATCAAAGCTATCTTGGGCTCTTAGACTCAGAATTTCTTGAGTTCTATCCTGGCTGTGCCATTTGCTAGGTGGGTGATCTTGGGCAAACTGTTTAATAAATGTAAGTCTTCCTATATGAAAACTTCACGGAGCATCTCTAAGTCCCGAGATAATACAGGTTAAGTTCTGAGCACAGGGTCGGGCATATACTACATGTTCAATTAACGTCAGCTCCTGCTACTACCAGCACCATTATTTTCCTTAAAAAACATCTGCTTCACTTGGCTACCACTTACATTCCTTCAAGGAAATATAACACATGGGAAGATCTTGCCTGGCAAGGCGCTACTTGTCACTGCTTTTTACAAATATTGTACTCATTGTGTGAGCAGAAACTATCTGTAGCTGAAGAGACATTAAAGTTGTGAGAGCCAACCCAGTGCTAACGGGCTGGTGTTCCGAAAATCACAACTAACGAGACAAGGTAAATGCGAATGAAAAGCCTATAAATCAAGAGAAAGCAAAAAGGACATTAAATTTTCACTAAAACTGGCAGGTTTTCATAGGGCTCCAGGCAGCGTCAGGAGCATGTGATGAATCCTCGTGCCGTTGCCAAGGAGGACAGGTTTGTAAGAACCAACCTGACTTCAAGTTGTTTATCCTACAGTAACAGTAAATGTTGCTGCTGGTTGTTTTTTTGTTGTTGTTGTTGTTGTTGTTTTAATCTAAGTCAAGAACTGATTAAAACACAGAAATCTGTCTGTTAAGAAATCTCTGTAGATGTTCGAATTACCAGTGGGCAGTCTGGGGTGTTAAGCAACATCACAAAGTATCCTCTTTCAGACTCTAGAGAACATATTCCAAAGGTGCTGCATTTTTCTCACTAAAATTCTTGGGAGGCTATAAAGGGTTCTGTGTGTCCCCATGCACCACTGACCAATAAGGGAAGGGCTGCATTCTAGGTTTTAAATAGCTTCCTGGACGGATAGCTCTTCTCAACCGGAACTGAAGACCCTTTAAGGGAAACGCAGAGTGCCTCCGAGAATCCAAAATAGAGTCCATTCTAACATGAAACTCATCAAGATGGGGAAATTACTAAAATCCTTCCTCTGAGATGCAAACGGTACTTTCCCTCGATAAGATTCCTTCAACCTAGCCTGCTAATTTCAAGCATTTTCATTAGCAAAAACAAAAGGGGCAAACATTATCAAGAATTCCAAGCTTATCAGGCTGTCTGTACGGGGCGAATCACCAGGAAGAACAGCGAATGTCATCACTCCGCAGGTGGCCAAGAGTCAGGGTACTCGGGCCAGCCACAGCCAAGCCGAGTTCCAAGTCTTCCCAAAATAGCTATGACTTACATACAAGTGCTCATCAAACACCTCACATACAAACCCCGAGTGCTGAGAGAGAGTGCTCAAACTGTGGCAGAGGTAAACGAAGATGCCGCTGATGACCAGGCACGTGGTCCCCCAACATATTTAAATATGACCTACTCTCCCTTAAAATAGCCTCTTCTCTAAACCAACGCAACTATCTCAAAACTCCGATTTTTTCCCCACCTGTTCTGAAGTCACTGTCCTAAAAACAAATAGAAATGACCTGTGAAACCAGAGAAAATCCTGACTCAGAGACCATTAGGTATTTGCGGACACCGAACAAGAGCATCCCCATTAGAAATCAGCAGCACGTGAAGGACCATCCATGTTACTTTCATTTTGGAGCCCAGGACCTGGAGGACATTAAAAAGGAAATGGGTTCACTACACCCCACGGGTCTCCTGTGTGCACAAAAAGAATACACAGGCACAAAAGGTTTCCCACGTGGAAGTAGCTGACAGCTCTGCATTGTCAATATTTTTATGAAATTCCTCATTTCCAGACTCTCACTGGAATACTTGGCACAGGTCTCCCATTCGGTCTCGAAAAAGCACAGCAGGGGAGGGGGGAGGAGGGGGTGTGAAGTTATAACTTTCCAAAGTAACATTAGAAGACGTTCTCGAATTGCCCACTTAACCAAGTTTCTACACACGGCATTATCAGCCTTTTGATTTCTCCCAAACCAGTGTTCCGCTCTCACCAACTCAGCCCAGAAATCCTTGTATCGATTTCAATCTTCTGAGATAATAGGAACAGGAACGCATTTACGAGAATACCTTCTATTCACCGCGCTGTTCCTCCTCCCTCCTTAAAAATCTACTGATGAATGCACCGGGCAGGCTGCTCTCAGTTTATTTAAAAAAGAAAGAAAAGAAAAAAGAAGGGGGCTGCTGGGGTAAGGGAAGGGAGGGAGTGGTAACCAGGACCCCTGGTCTTCCACACGGTGTTCATCAATCCCTGCTTTAAGTCAGGTAAGTTCGGTCTGCTTCAGACACTTGAAAACAGTACTGCCAGAAAAGGGACTAAAAACCACCTTAGCGGCCCTCTTGAGAAGTTTCTCACCCAGGTCAGGGCCCAGGAGCGCTCCCCCTAAAGATCCCTGATGTACACAACCCCACGTCCTGCCCTTTATAGCTGGTTCTCCAAAACACCGACTCCCCCCAAACTTCAGCTCGCCCCCGACCCAAGCCTTGCAAAGACCTAGCGCCCCCCACCCCCCGGGTGCACCGCCCTCGCCCCCGCCCAGCCGGCCGCCGGTGCTCTCCGCAGCCCCCGTCCGCCCCGCGCCCCGCAGCCCCACAGCCCCGCAGGCCTGCCCGGGGCCCGCGCCGCTCCAGCTCACGCCCCGCAGCCCCCTCCCCGCCCGGGACCCCGAGCCACCCCCGGCCCTCGCTCGCCGCCGCGGGGCCCACCGAGCCGTGTCGGTCGGCTGCTCGGGCCGCGTCGTCCTGGTGTAGCTCCGCAGTCATGGCCGAGGCGCCCCTCCGCGGGTCATCCGGCTCCCGCCGCCGCCGCCGCCGCCAGCCCAGCCTCGCAGAAGAAGGAGGAGGTGGAGGCGGAGGAGGAGAAAGAGGAGGAGGAGGCCCCGCCCCGCCCTCCGCCCCGTTTGGGCCCCGCCTCCGCTCCGAGCGCGCCGGAGGCTCGCCCACACGCCCCGCCCCCGGCCCGCGCGCGCACGCAAGGCGCGCGGCCGAGGGCCGAGCGGCTCTGCGTGCTCCCGCGCACGCCGCGCTCTGACCCGGCGCGGATCACATGACCCCCAGGCCCCGCCCGCGGCTAACGGTCAGCTGCGCGGCCCCGCGGCGTTCGCGTTCAGAGCTGCGGGAGCCCGGGAAATGGTCTTGGCAAGTGCGGACGCTGCGCTCCCCGGTATAGTTCTCGGCGCTCTGCCCTCAGAACCCACTCATCTGTAGGACTCGCTGCCGCCTCACGCCTGCCCGCAGAAGAGCTCAAACTGCCCTCCACCTGGGAACCCGTGTGGGGACCGCGCGCGGGGTGGTTTCCCACCTGGCCGCGCCGCCGCTTCGAAGTCCGGGAACAGGAAGGACTCCCCATTAGAGCATCAGGGTCTTCCAGGGCCGGCGGAGGCCGAGCGCTGCGGTCTGTCCCCAGACGGACCAGCCCTTCCACGCACGGTACCCCAGCGTGGTACCCGGATACCCCTGGGCCCGGCGGGCAGCAATTGCCGAGTTGTCCCATTTCCGGTTTTCTGCAGTTCCAACCACAGCTCTGTCCTATTTGGTTAAGTTTGCGCTGGATGCTGTGACGGCATGTTAAAAGCTAAGATGCGGCTCCCCCACCCCCTCCCCGCCACACCCAAAACTGTATTTTCAACAATTCGGTGGAAATGTTAACTACTAACCATGTTTCACATTTATTCACATGTATCACGACGACAATCCAGCTGGCACCCTTTTGGCTGTCCCCAGTGTATGCGGAGACCCGGTGTGGAAGAGCCTCTTTTAGGGGTAGGGTTCTACCATTTTCCCGGTGCAGGCCCCTGGCGGCATCTTGGGTGTGAGTTGCATATGGAGGGTGACCTTTCCTGTGCTCCTGGCATTGTTGTCCGTGTGATTGTGATGTTTCACCTGCAGGGCTTTCTAGTCTGCATGTGGGCATAGCTTTTGGCACAAGGAAACAGGTACAGTGCAGGGGCGGCTCCCCTGGGAGGAGACCTGGCTGGTTTCGGGAGCCTGGGCCATGACTGCAGCTGCTGCTTCCTTACCTGGAGACACAGAGGCGCCCCTTTCCTTGACAGGTAACCCGCAGAGTGATCAGAATCTTCCACCCTCAACAGGCTGACTGTGTGTGTGTCCGGTGGTTGTAGGTTGCAGGACTTTCATGTTTATGTCTTTGACTTTTTTTTTCTTTTTTTTTTTCTTTCTTTTCTTTTTTTTTTTTTTTTTGTGGTGAGTAATCCAGAGCTGTGCGCATGGTCTCAACCCAGCGGTCACTGCAAAACCAGTTGATTTCTCAGTCTGGCTTATTTGCGGCATTGAATACATCTAAATTACTAGAAAGTGCTATTTCTGTGTGTCTTTACCATGTCTGTGGGGCAACTCTTGTTTGTCTTTGCCCGCTCATTTTAGGAAATTGCTTATTTAATGTTAGTAAACGGGGTGGAAACCTGTAACTTTTCCACGAAAATTTCCTTAAAAGACCACCAGGGACCACCTATGCCCATATTTCTGAAACAGATATATACAGGCCATTTGATAAATACAGACCCCTGGATTCTGATTAAGTGTCTTTCTGCTATGTGGTTCTAAACAGAACTCCAGATCTAATAAATTTGATAAAATCAATTTGAGGGCTCTAGATCTGATAGATACTCTTAGCCTCCTTGGGTTTAAGTACCACCTGATCTTGGACATGGTAATCAGCTGGAGACACTCCGTCCAACCGGGGTGTTTCATGAACAGTCTGCATCAGTGCTTGGCCATCAGTTGGCAAGTTTCGTGGTGATCAAGTATCCAAAGCGGACGTCATGGACCATGGGCTGTCACCACAGAAAATCCCTTCTTATTCCCCCTAAAAACCCATACATGAAGGTTCCAGAATAATTACATTCTTAGTTGATAATAATTTCAGGAGTGTTCAGGAAAATAAACAATATTGTTAAGGACCGATAGCAAGTAACTGACATAATGTAGAGAGGGAATAGTTTTCAGAGTATTTTCCTGAGGAAGAAATTGAATTTTTTTTCTTTCTCTGGAAACTTTTTGTCTCCGTGCTGTTACTTTTTCTGAGTCAGTGAATTTACATTTCTGCTTCTGATTTTCCTCACACCCAAAATGTAGTTTGTATTACAGTAAAATCATCCCATTTCAGTGCTGTTGAGTACTTGGGCAGAGCTTGCGTGGGATAAATGACAATGAAGGGAAAGCATTAGGAAGAGAATAAAGGGTAAGAAGGGTGTGTATACTTCTCTTCTCTGCCTCATTCTGTGAGCAGTGCTTGCCCCAGGCTTTGGAGCAGTTGGATCTGAAAGCTGGAGGCTCAGGCTGATGGACAAGTATGGTTGTTCTTTGAGTTATGGATTCCTTTCCGGGAATGATGGAGTCACAAATGTCCTTATGTAAGGGCTAGCTTCTTAGCAGTAGGAAAATGGCCTTTCTCATTATTTTTAAAAGAATATGGATATTTCTGTTATAACCCCTAGATTAAAGAATTAGATGATATACAAGGTTAAGTGCTAGGTGTTAAGAAAGTGTTTCAGAAAAGGCTCCCTTTGACTATTTGAAAAGTAAATGCTTTTCTAGCCTTCCTGAAATGTGTACTGTAAGCAAATGTAGTTTGTGGGGAATCAAAACAACTTTCAACAAAATGAGTGAGTTCATTTCCGTTTTAGAGGTATTGGCCTTGGTATTCAAAATAATAACCTCCCAGTCCCCTTCTTTTTGTTTCTCTGGAAAATATAAGCAAACACTAAAACAACAACAAACCCTCTTAACATCAGTTTTCTTCAGAATTCGTAAAAGCCTTCAACTCCTGGGATTCAGTTTTCCTTTTATAAGAAGGAGAAAATAACTTTAGCTTCCAGATTGAAATGTGGTAATGAAGAACCAGGATTAAGTCCATTTCTTCAAACTTGATTTTTGACAGCACTCTAGACCAGTGGGCATAGGACAGATTTTTAGCAAATGGTGCTCAGACAGCTCGTTTTCCATATAAGAAATTAATTTTAGACTCTTACATCATAAACAGAAATCAGTTTTAGGTTGACTAAAGACTTGAATGTAAAAAAGCAAAATCAAAAAGTTTTAAAACACTCAATTGGAGAATAGATTTTGAGGACAGGGGCACTTTCTTAAATCAGATGCAAAAAGTATAGTCCATACAAAAAAAAAAACTGATAACTTCAATTATGTTAAAATTAAGAATTTCTCATCCAAAGGTACCATTAAAAAAGTGAAAATACCCACAAACTGGGAGAAGATATTTGCAACACATACATGTAACTGATAACATTTTGGTATCTAGAACAAAACTTCAAAACCTTGGCACTGGTACCTTACTGGGGCAGATGCTTCCTTGTTCTGGGAGCTGTCCTGCGCATCGTAGGCTGTTTAGCATCGTCTCTGGTCTCTCCCTACCAGATGCCAGGAGCTCCGCTCCCCGCCTGTAATCATCAAAAACGGCTCCAGGCATTGCTAAATGTTTCCTAAATAGCAAATTCTCTTCTAGTAGAGGACCACCGATCTAAACTAGGTGAACAACCCTTACGAAAGAGACCGTGCACTTGAAGAAAGAGCCAAAGACCTCTGTAGGCACTTGACAGATAGGAAACTCAAGTGTATAAAAAGATTCTAAACCCACTAATGATCAGGAACACAGGAATGAAAACTACAACGATGCCATGTCATGCATACAATGGATGAAAGTTTTAAAATACCACAATAACAAGTGTTGGCAAGAATATGGAGCCATGGGAGAACACCTACACATTGTTGAGTAGTGTAAATTAGCACAACCACTTTGGAAAACAGTTTGACATCAAGTACTAAAATTTAAAGTTGTGTATGCCTTACAGCCAGCACTTCCCAAATAATATCCTAGAAAAATTCTTAAACGTTACCAGGATATGTGTACAAAAATGTTCATAACACTTTTAATAGCAGATGAAATGGGAATCAACCTAAATATATCAACAGTAAAACTGATCAATTTTTTGTGTAGTCATTCAATGGAAATATATATAGTAGTTAAAATGAATGAATTATAGCTATGCAATATCAAGGATGAATTTCATGAATATAATATTATAAAGAGCAAATTACAGAAGATGGCATACAATATGATTCCATTTGTACAAATTACAAAAATTGTCAAATAATATATAGTCCAGGGAGTTAAACACATGCCTAAACTACTATTAAGACCCTAAATGTTATGAACACAAAATTTGGACTAAAAGTTCTGAGGGAAGGGGAGGGGAGGAGAGGGGAAGGGGTATATAGGGGAACTTACAGATAATTGGTAATGCTCTGTTTTCATAAATCAAGTGGTAGGTATATGAGGCTTTGTCATATCACTTTACATACATTTTATGTACGTAAAACATTAAAAGAACGTTATTCTAAAATTAAGATCAAAAGGAAATCTTTAATAATATTTCTGTGCCCTCCAAAAATACAGAAAACACAGTCTCTGTAGTTTACAAAGATTACTCTTTTACGTTGGGTGATGCATGAGGCAGCATTTTAACATTCTGTCCTAATAAGTAGAAATTATAATTTGACTGTCTTCAAGATAAATGAAAAATATTACCATTCCATTTTATGCAAAGTGTGCCAAAAATCCAGATTTTAGGTGACACCGAATGATAGTCATTTTATAAAACATTTTCCCTTTTGGCTTCTAGATTTGGGGAAAGATATCCTGTGTCAAAGTTGGGGCCTCCTATAGAAACCAGAAACCTGCTTTAAGATAAAAGCCAGAAAGCTACCCGGGAAAAGCAAATGTATACTTGTATAAAATGTGTAATATGTATATATTTATACACATTATATATGCATATATATAATTATAATATGTATAATATATAATGTATAAAATGTATAAAAGCTAATTGTATAATGCAGCAAATACTGGAGCATAAATTGGAGCTTAAGGTGACTTAATTTTTCACTCAGGACACCACTGAAGTGAAAAATCTTTCTCCTCAAAATACCAGAATTTGAAAAAGTAGATGCAGCAAGAGTAACTAATACCAACTTGAAATGCAAATGTTTTTACTGATCTGGGACTTGACTCTGGAAGAAAAGAGAACATTTTTAGAGGAAGTAATAACTTATTTATTTATTAAATAAATAGCATTTACAGGCTAGGTGGTGTTACGAGAGCTTCGCATTTATGAACTCATCCTCACAATGCGCTGTGAAGTAAGTGCTGTCATTATTAATACCTCGTTCACAAATGAGGAAACCAACAAAGAATGGTTAAATACCTTGCCCAAGATTTTTCTACTAATAAAGATAGAGCCACTATTCTAAGCTAAGCAGTCTAGCTTTCTTTCTATAGGCCAAGGTAAAAAATAAGATTCTGGATGGTTAAGTAGAAAAAAGATCCTGTAAAGATTTCTCTGAGGAGGTGCCATTTGTACAGAGTTGACAAAGACAATGGGACACTGGGCCCTCTCTCAAAAACTAGTTTTAAGAGGAGTAACCAGGTCCCAGTTTGCCTGGGGCGGTTAAGGTTTACCCCTGTTTTCCCAGCACGGTTATTAGTAGCTTCTCCTTTCTCAAGCTTCTAGGTTTGGATGATAAATTGTATGGTCATCTTACTGACAGTTTATCTTGAACATAAACAATTCCTAAAGAATCACACCGTAGTAATCCCAAAGTCTTTGAGGTATAGCTCAAATGCAAATCTCTAACCAAGTCTGATAACAAGAACTGGTTAACCTGTTTCAGAAGAACACAGCCAGGGGAAATAGCGGGCACCCTATTGAAAGCGCATGGGATCACTGCCTTGAGTCCCATGCCCCTAAGGGACTGTAGCTTTTTCAGTTTTGTAACCCAGTTTCCGTAGCATTTAAGCCTAGAGGTGCCTGAGAGCCATCCCCGGAGAGTTGGAGACACCGTAGAGTTAAAAGGAGAGAAAATCTTTGATGGTCTCTGCCAAGGGGGGCAGAAGTTGAATGAGGTTTTCTGTCCCCATGGGAGAAAAGCATTTAGAATTTTGGACCTGGGATGTTGAAGGTAAGAACATTAAAATTCTGAAACAATTGTTTGTTGTAATATTTATTGTATCCTTTACTTATTCAGAGTAACCAGAAACTTAAAACCAAAGGAACAAGGTGCCCAACAGACCATCTGGACTCTTCAGCCATTTCTTTGAGGAGCTGCAGCACCCTAGAGGGGTGTCACTTGCTTTAAGGAGTACAGGTAAGTACTGCATTCCCTACGCCCTTCAGAGAGCTGGTCTGGGCAAATCAGAGTGCTCTAGTACCAAGGCGTTAAAAAGATTTAGAGAAGTACTTCGTGTAAAATTATTAGTCATGTTATTGGAAGTAGAGAATTCTCAACTCTAGAGAAAAGATAACAGTGATCCCAACAATTATTGATTATCAGTCATTTCATTGGCAAACCAAAGAGAATGGGACAATGGCAAAACCAACACTGAGTTGATCACAGTGAGTAGGTCGGTGATCTGGTTATAAGCTCATGGGGAGATCATGATAAAAATATTTTCAACATTACGAAATGACAAATAAGTTTTGATTTTTAAAAAACTAAATCTGCATTGCTCAAACTGGATAGGATAAAAAGCCCCTTTTCTATAGCTCTGTGACAAGGAAGCCTACACGTTCAGCATAGGTTATAAAGTTTCCTGGGGGGAGGCTTCTTGAAACAAAAGTTTAACAGACGTGACATTTTTGTTTCTTTTCTTGGCTAGGAATTCATTCTCAGTATTTAACAGTACTGGAAACGCTATGACATAACTTTTGGCTTTCCTACTCACATACATTCATTAGTTAGCAATCTCTCTGTTGGTTATCATAAATCTGGGGGCACCTGGGTGGCTCAGTCAGCTGAGGTGTCTGACTCTTGATCTCAGCTCAGGTTTTGACCTTGGGGTTGTGGATTCAGGTCTCACATTGGGCTCCATGCTGGGCATGGAGCCTACTTGAAAAACAAAACGAAACACTGAGGGCGCCTGGGTGGCTCAGTCAGTTAAGTGCCCAACTCTCGATTTTAGCTCAGGTCATGATCTCAGCGTCGTGAGATCCACCACACTCAGAAGGGAGTCTGCTGATGATTCTCTCTCTCTTCCTCTACCCCTCTCCACCCCCACGCTCATGCTCTCTAAATAAATAAATCTTAAAAAAAAAAAAAAAAAAAGCAGAGTCAGAACACATAAGAAAGGACTGACAACGGGTGTGTGCCCCAGTTTTGCAGCTTTACTCAGGCAACAGGCCATAGTCAGAGCATGACATGAGGTGACCGAAGTGCTGATAGGAGACCAAGCAGGCTTATGGCCTGAGGAACCATGAACTAGAGGTTAGGCCAAATATACTCACCCAAGAGTGAGGAGAGAATTGTGAAAAGGAGAGAGGTAGAGAAAAGGATCCCTAGGTTTTTGTGCGGATTCAACTCAGGTCCCTGGCTACCCTTCTACCACAGACATGAAACACCTCAAAAAGGACAAAAGAAAGCAGATGAGCTCTGAGCTGTTGCCTACATCCAAGTGAGACCATTTGAGGTTTGAGTCTCACCAAATGAATTCACTTCTAAAGCACAAAAACATCAGCATTCCCTGGAGGAAGATTTTACACACACACACACACACACACACACACACACACACACACACACACATTCTCTTTACCCTTTAGACCTAACAGAATTCAGAGTCTCAGTAAAACATAGTATGCAGGATACAATCCAAAATTACTTGATATGTAAAGAACCAGGAAAATATGACCCATTATTAAGGGAAAAGACAGGCCAGATCAAGATGTTAGAATTAATCAGACAAGAACATTGAAGTATCTATGATAACTATACTTTGGAGTAAAGGAAAACACACTCATAATAAATGAGAAAACAGAAAAACCTCAACAGGTAATTATAAAATATAAATAAGAACAAAAATGAAAAAACTTCAAACTTAACCATTCAGTATCTGAAAATAACAAGTCGTTGAATTGGCTTTATTGTAGGGTACGCATTGTGTAAGGGAAAAATTATGACATTGGCTTGTGGTGTGTGTCTGTTTAGATGTAATGCTTATGACAACGAACATAAGTAACGGCAAGGCTGGTGAATGGAACCAAATGATTGCAGGATTACTGCATTTTATGGGAAAGTGCAGTAAAAGACTAAAAAGACTGTGAGGAAGTAAAAATATTTATTTTAATTCCTAGCATGACCACTAAGTAAATTGTGCAAAAAGTATAGCTAAAATGCTAATAGGTAGGGCATCTGGGTGGCTCAGTTGGTTGAGCGACTGCCTTCGGCTCAGGTCATGATCCTAGAGTGCCAGGATCAAGTCCTGCCCTTCTCCCTCTGACCCTCCCCCCATCTCATGTTGTCTCTCCATTCTCTCTCTCTCAAATAAATAAATAAAATCTTTAAAAAAATAAAATGCTAATAGGTAGTCTTTCGTGGATATTAAAAATCAAAAAATCCAAAAGTAGGCAGAAAAGGAAGAATAAAAAAATAATATAGAAAACAAACATTAAAATGGGAGATTTAAATCTAACCATATCAATAACTACTTTAAATAATAGTGGATTAAATATTCCAATTAAAAAGCAGAAATTAACAAAACAAAAAAGGAAGATCCACGTACACCATATGCAAGAGATGCACTTTAAATATAAAGACATGCACAGGCTGAAGGAGAAGATACACCATGCGCCATGGACTGAATGTTTCTGTCCCCCCAGATTCATATATTAAAACCTTAACCCCCAGTGTGATGGTATTAGGAGGTGAGACTTTACAGGGGTGATTAGGTCATGAGGGTGGAGCCCTCGTGATGAAACTCGTACCCTATAAGAGACCCAGGAAGCTCCCAAGTCCTCTTTCCCTTATGTGGAGATACAAGAAGTTGGCAGTCTGCAGCTCAGAAGAGATCCCTCACCAGAACTTGACCATGCCGGCACCCTGATCTTAGAATTCCAGCCTCTAAAACTGTGAGAAATAAGTTTCTGTTGTTCATAAGTGACCCAGTCTGTGGTATTCTGTTACAGCTGCCCAAAGACACCGTGTAAACAGCACAGAGAGCCTGGGGTGGTTATTAGTATTGGACAAAATAGACCCATGACCAAAGTACTACCAGAAACAAAGAGAGTCATTTTGTAGTGGCAAAAGCGTTGATTCATCAGGAAGACCTAATAATCATAAATGTGTATGTGCCTAATAACAGAGCTTCAAAAATATGTGAAGTAAAAACAAAGACTAAAAAGAAGAAACAGACAATTCCACAATATTAATAGATTTTAACACCCTACAGGAGATGGTCCAACAAGAGACAGAAAAAACAATGAAAATGTAATCTGAACATTATTGGACCACCTTGATCTAATTGATATTCACAGAATGTTAGAACCAGCAATAGCAGAATACACATTCTTTTCAAGTATACCTAGTGCTTTTGCAAGAATTGTATGCCAACCCATGAAACATCTCTGAATCGAAATAAAATTATTGCAATCATAGAATATGTTCCTTGACCACAATAAAATTAAAATTACATATGGTCCCCAACTTTTGATGATTCCGCTTAAGATTTTCAACCTTATGGTGTTGTGGAAGTGATATACATTCATTTGAAACTGTCCTTTGAATTTTGATCTTTTCCTGGGCTAGTGCTACGCAGTCTGATTGTCTCTTATGATGCTGGACAGCAGCAGGGAGCCACAGCTCCCCGTCAGATCACAAGGGTCAATAACTGGTCCACCTAGAATCATTTTGTACCATACGACCATTCTGGTTTTCACTTTTGATATATCAGTCAATAAATTACATGAGATATTAAATACTTTATTATAAATCAGGCTTTGTGTTAGATGGTATTCTCCTACCATAGGTTAATGTAAGTGTTTTTTTGGGTGTTTTTTTTAAAGATTTTAGTTATTTGACAGACACAACGAGCAGGGAACACAAGCAGTGGGAGAGGGAGAAGCAGGCTTCCCGACGAGCAGGGAGCCCGATGCGGGGCCCCATCCCAGGACCCTGGGATCACCACCTGAGCCGAAAACAGACGCCCAACTGAGTGAACCACCCAGGCGCCCCTAATGTAAGTGTTCTAATAGGGTCAGCTAGGCAAAGCTATGATGTTTGGGAGGTTAGGTGTGTTACATGCATTTTCCACTTAGTGGTATTTTCAACTTGTGACAGGTTTATGAGGTTGTAACCCTGTCATAAGTCAAGGAAGACCTGTACGATATCTAGAAAAACATCCCAAATTTTAAAATAGACAACTTCTAAATAATCCATGGGGCAAGAAACATCACAAGAAAAATTAGAAAATATTGAAAAGGAAAAGTAATGAATATACAACATATCAAAATTGGTACAACGCCACTAACGCAGTGCTTAGAGGAAATGTATGGGTTTATTTTTCTGAGTGTAGTGACACATAGTGTTACATTAGCTTCACATGGACTACATAGTGATGCAAGAAATCTATACGTTATGCTGTGTTCACTACAAGTCTGGCTACCCTCTGCCCTGATACCTCACCATTAACAACATCATTAGCTGTATTCCTTATACCATGACCTATTCATTCCGTATCTGGAAGCCTGTATCTCCCACTCCCTGTCATCTGTTTTGCCCAACCCTTCATCCCCCACCCATCCATTTGTTCTCTGTATTTATAGGTCTGGTTCTGAAAAGGCTACATACTGTATGGTTCTACCTATATGACATTCTAGAAAAGGCAGAGCTTCCTAACATTAAAATTCTGTATGGTTTTTAGTAATACTGTTTGCAAATTTTCAGAAGTGGAGGACCAAGGCTTTACTTATTTCCACGCTTAGGAAGAAAGTAAGGAAGTTACCCCTTAGAAAGTCACTGAGTCTTTGGGAAACTTGGGTGCTCCTAGGGACCAAGAGTTTGGAAAAGCAAGAGTAAGGAGGTAAGCAGGGAGGACTTTGCTGGCAGTTGCAGCAGATTAGAAATAAATTAGACGGGATGATGTTGGGGACCCTGAAGACGAATGTTTAGAGCAAGGAAGGAAGACTAGTGAATAGAGGCACGGCATGACTCAAGTTGTGGAAGCGCGCACTGTGGAGTAAAACATACCAGAGGTTGGCTGGAGTTCTCTGGGGCTGCGGGTGCAGTGGCTGCCACAAGGCGGCGCTCTGACTACATCTACTTGGGTTTCCACTGTGCTTTTCATTGTCCCACTCCTCTCTCAGTCTTTAAGGGCTCTAACTAGAGGTCTGTCACACTCCAGCCATAGTCAGCCAGCCTATTATTAGTGCCAAGCCTTCCGCCTGGAGCAATGACAGTGTAAATTTCAGCAATGGCAGAAGGGAGACAAATACAGCTGTTGTGCATTTTAGAATAATTGCTACAGGCCATTTGGAGACAGCTTTATAATAATGGCACTTATACAGACTTATACAATATTTCCCTTTTCTGTTTTACACCCCCCTCAACACTCTGCAACATGAGTTTGTTAATCCGCTCATCTTATGAGTCTAGAATGATCTTCTCCCTAATTTTATTTGATTTGACTTTATTTATTTTTTAAAGCAAGAAGCATTTATTTGGGCAATTACAATTACAAGTCAGAAGACAACAGATTCAGGTAGAAACCAGGGTTCTGTCTGCTTCCCAGTTTTATAAAAGAAGGTACCATCCAGCCCTTTCATACCCCGTTCCTTCTGCTAGGAACTCCACTCTCACTGCTGTCACCTAATTGACTGTCTTTTCCCAGCACAAATGCCATTTGTGAAAAACCTCTCCTCAGCCCACCCCAAGTCTGGCTCTTGTTTTTGCTTCCATTGTCCCCAGTTGACTCACCAAGTAGCTTGTGTTCATCTCATTGCATTCTTAGTGTGTCTTACCTATCACCTTGAACTTGAAAAGTTCCTTGAACTTTTCTTCTCTTGTATTCCCCAGTGTCAGCCACAATTCCCCACACAGTGAGCAGATGAATAGGTAAATAAATAAAGCAAGTTCTAACAGATCGAAGCCCTTGTCCCATCTTAAGTCCACAACTGGGTTGAAAATATCCAGACATGTAGACCTGAGCCTGTCTTCCTGGCCGCTATGGTTGACCACGACCTCTCCACAGAAAAGTTCTAAATGGGCCTACATGGAGAGGTTCTGGGTCCTGCACTGAGCCACAGATCAGGGAAGATGCCCAGAGCTGGCAGAGCAAGACATCAAGACCTATCATCTGTGCAGAAGGCCAGGACAACATGGATCACTGAGTCAGACTACCTGTCTGCCATTGCAGTCGAAGCTATGTCCTGCAGCTGACGTAGTCAGAGGCATGGAAAGAAGCAGCAAACCTGTGATTCCATGTTCCTCTAGTTTGGGGGGCCCGTCTTGCGCCAGGTAACTGTGACACCCCTGAGTCTGAGGCACCCTCTGAGAAAATCAAAGACGCATGAACTCCCTGTGTCTGTGTCCCACGTTTATACTTTGGCTGCTTTCTAGCTGGTTCTGGAGCACGCCAAATAAGAGCAGTCTTGCTCTGAAGACCCTGCCCATCCTTGGGGAGTTGGTGGCGAAAGAGCAGCATATTGGATGTGGCTGTGAAAAAGCTCGTCCTTTCTGGTGTCCTCTTTCTTGCATAAACCGAACTTCTTTTCTGCCCACCTGTTCCTTCTTCTCTCCCTCTCTCCCATCCTTCTCACATATTTAACAAGTACCACCACGTGCTGAGCTCTTTGCTGGAGATGCCAAGATGAATAAGGCACAGTGCTCTACCCTCAGGGAATTCACAGGATTCTGGAAGAAATAGGGAAGGAAATAAATAGTCTTAATTTAAAAAAAAAACAATCATAATATAGTTGAATAAATGCTATCATATAGGAGGTGTCTGTGAGGCCCTGGAGGTTCAACAAGAGGGCCGTGGTGCAGTAGCCGAGATCCAGTAGCCGGCTGGTGGGAGGAGCCCTCACCGGTAGCATCTGCTGATTTCTAAGTGGGGCCGACCTTCCCATCATGGCTGATTTCAAGCTACTAACCGGATGTCACTGAGCACAGAGTTGGGAAGGGATATCCACAGTTGGCTCTTTTGCTGCAGAAAGAGCCAGCTCTGGCATACAACCATGATTTCACCTCCCAAGACCCTGAGCGGAACATCCCTTCAAGCCATGCCTGGGTTTCTGACCTATAGAACCACGAGCTCATAAATGAGTTTTGGTTTAAGCTGCCAAGTGTGTGGTAATTTGTTATGTTGCCATAGAAACCTATAGAAACAGAGCCTATTATACAGAAGTGAAAACCTAAGCTTAGAAATGGTAAGCAATTTGACCAAGGCCATGAGCATCTAACAGGTGATGGAACAGGGAGGGAAAATGACATGTGTCAGACTCAGAAGCCTGGAAACTTACACCCGTGTTCTCTGACTTACCATAGAAAACCGTGTCACATGGCCATGAAGGGCTAGAGTCGTGAGGGATACTATTCCTTGTTCATTCATTCATTCATTCATTCATTCATTCATTTTTAAGGACCAGATGTGCATTATTATTAAAGATGAAATTCCGAGCCAAAAGAAAATCAAATGTTGAGTGTGGCTTTGGACTTGAAGTGGTGGCCCAGTGATTACCTTGATACTTATTTCAGAGGATAATGCTGTGGAGTAAAGAAATTTCATATGGGACTCTACTCATTAGATATTTGATTTTGGCTAGAGCATCCATTTCTACTTTTCTCCTCCAGCCTGACCAGATGTGCTGAGAAAATTTGGTTTCCCCCGAATATGTACATCTGTCAAAATTCCTGTCAATTTTAGCACGACTGCCAAGGGAGTGAACAAAGAGAGTTAGCGATTAACTTCAAAGAACTTTGTTGGAGAGGAATAAAGATATTTAAGGTCTATTTTGTGAACTAATTGCATTTGCATATTTATGGGATTTACTGATATAGCAGTAATTAAAAACTATTTAGTAGTCTTAAAGGACACATAACTCAGTTGCTGTTTGCATAATAAACACTTCCTTATTATGTTTGCATAATAAACCCTCTCCCCCGCCTTCTTCTAAAAGACACTGGTCCAACTAAGAGGTGTCATATCTTACTAGGAAATAATGGAGAAACAGAGTGCAAGGACTCATGGGAATGTGGGGAGCGGGGGTACTGAAAGAAATACATCTCTAGGTACTCAGTGGTAGGCCTGACCTAAACCGTGTTGAGGAAACAGTTGATTCAAACCTCAGATTAATAAGTCTTTCTTTTCCCAGCTGATATTTGAGAAGCCTGAATGCTGAGCTCCTGACAATTCCAATTTTTTATTTTAATACACTGATCTGCTTGAAGGACCTGAATGAAGTTCACTTCCCATTCATCTTTCCTAAAGAGCTGTCTAAGGGTAGGATAGTGGAGGTGAGATCCTTGAGTCATGGATGATAAGAAACAATGTGAGTAAAAAGTACTGTATTGAGAAAAGACAGTTTTCATGAAAAATTAAAGGTTGAACAGGGAAGAGATAGCAAATCTAAAGGCACTGAGTAAACAAACTACATCCAGACAGGGCAGTAAGGTCAGAAAAGGTACTATCTGAGCCTTCTGGTGATGCGGAGCAGGGCGGACCATCAAGGAAAGATCAGGAAGCATCTGCATATAAACTATTTTGAGGACAAGTCACTCACACAAAACCTTTCCCATCTTGGCAGAATTCATCAGCCAATAAAGAGCTGTAATGGACAGGATCACCAGACTGTTGTTAAATTAGCTAATGAAGGTCGTAATGTACCTGTATTACACATCATTAGCAATGGCCTTCCAGTAACAGATGGGGATATGAGGCAGTGAGAAGAAAAGGGAGGGGAAGCATGTCCCAGAAGGTTTGACACAGAGCCATGCTTACTAAAATGCGTGGCAAGAATGTAATGTTGATCATCATCTCAATTAAACCTTTGCATAAAGGCAAGCTTCCGTGTTGCCTTCCCATAGAAAGTGCTGTGTGCATGGATATGCTGCCTGTAGTTTGCCTTTCTCCCAATGGACAGGGCTGGGACCTTGATGGCCAGACCAATCCTTGGTGATGTTCTCTCTTGATAAAGCCCCATTTATCCAGCCATTCTCTCTAGAGGATATTTCTCAAACTTTCCATAACTTTGTATCAAATTTCCTCTACCAGATTACATTTTTGTTTTCTGAAATATTTTCAAATACACACAGCAAGACTGGAAGAATAGCAGAATGAACCCCTCCCCCCATATACACACACCATTTGAGAATAAACTGTCATCTGAGTACTTAGTGGGTGATTCTTACAAACAAGAACATCACATGATTTCAGCTCCATCAAAATCAGGGAATTAACATTGCTACATTGTTACCATCTAATCTAGGGGCTCCAGTTTGAGTTTTAGGAATTCTTCCCAACATGTTCTTTGTAACAACAGGATCCAAGCCAGAATCACAGGTTATGCTGAGTCATCCTGTCTCTTTAATCTACTTTTGTGTGATATGGTTTCTGTCTTTCCTTAGCTTTCATAACTTTGACACTCTTGAAGATGATATATGCCTGTTTTGTAGAATGTCCCACGGTATGGGGTTATCTGGTGTTGCCTCCTCAATAGATTCAAGTTTTGAATTTTTTGCCAGATGATAACAGAAATGCAGCTGTGTCTTCTCAATTCCTCCTATCTCTGCAGCACACAACTCCCATGATTGGTAATGTTAATTTTCATTGTTTGATTAAGGTGTTGTCTGCCAGATTTCTCCATGGAAAGTTTTTTTTTAAATCATTGTGATTAATGAGTATCTTGTGTAAGTGTCCTGTTTTTCATCACTTTCACCAACTAGTTTTTATCAGACCCTGATGTTTCTTGAGTGAATAATTACTATGAAGATTCTAGCATTCCTTCTACATTTCTTAGTTGGCATTCTAACTTAAGGAAAAGCCGTCTCTTCTTTCCATTCATTTATTTAAATCTACATGGACTTGTGGATTAGTATTTTATTTAGTGGGTTATAATTCTTCAGGTCATTATTGATTTTAATCAATTGTCCCAGATTTGGCCAGTGGGAGACCCTTCAAGCTAATTATGCCCTTTTACCATATCCCTATTATTCTGTCTAGCACTTCTTTACTTTGTGATGCAATGAGATGTTCTAGGCTCTTCTTAACACTTCTCCTGTCCAGCCCAGAAATCGGTCATTTATCTATTTCTTCCTTTTAAGTAGGTATGTTATTTAGAACTTAAGCTCTGGGTATTGGGTATACTTATTGCTACTGGGGTGTCCCTCCCCACAGACCCACTGGAAGACAGAGCTAGGGATGTATGTTTATAAGGACATGTGTACACACACATTTACATCTGTGTTTATTTCCATTTTTAGCTAACATGTACTGAGAACCATGAGTTCATACTGATACCTACAAAACCAACTCAGCACCATGGGTTTGTCCTAATTTTCTCCATTTCCATATTTGTAACTCCTGTCACCAGTAGTAGGACACCAATCAGGCTACATTTTATTGGTAGATGAAAATTAAGACAAGAGCGTCAAAGATTCTAAACAAAGGGACTGCATAATTAGTAGAACAGGGATCAGGTATGTATGTTTCTCCTTAGTTTGCTCTGTGTAACTCATCTCAGTGCTGTGCCTCTACAGTCCCACTTATAGAAAAAGCAGACGCGGGAAATGGTATGAAATTTAGTTTTTGTTTCTAGATCATCTGGCGTGTCTACCAGTGGCAGATAGAGTTATATAGAATCATGCTTCTTTTTCCTTAATAATGAAGAGTGGATGGGTACTCAATCAAAAAGTGAAAGGAAAATTTTATCAAATGATGTTAAACATTAGTAGCTCTCATCTTCAGTAAGCCTGGAAGCATCCTCTCATACACAGTTACTTTCTGAATTGTACGCAGGGACAATTGAAGACACACTCCCATTTATAAAAAATCAATGTTTCTTTTAATTAAAGGGGCTTAGGAAAAACAAAAAGCACTTTCCCTGTATTGTTAGCAGTTGTCCTTCATTGGACAATACCAGGTTTCCATTAGCTTTGTGTAATTCCAGAGTCCAATAACCACTCTCAAATGCTGAAGATGTAGCCGCATAAGTCTGATTTAGAACAGCTATTTAGATCTCAATTATTAATGAAATTAGTGTCCTGAATGTCAGCAAGAGCACTGCCTTAGGTAAAGGCTGTAAAGGAAATCATATTAGTGTGGAATTTCCTCTCCTTAGGGGCTCCTCTTAGATTACATTATTCACTTAGCTATCTCCCGTCAGGGAAATTGAAATGTTGGCCATGATCTAAGCCTGGGGCAGAACCAAATGGAGAAGTTAAGGGGTATCTCAATGGCATCAATTCCAAAACATTTGCCTGGTGCCGGCGTTGCCGTTGGTCCGGTTTAATGTTTACAAAATAGCACCAGCACGGACAGCAGACACTGGCCAAGACAGAAGAATGGAGTGAAGAGGAGGCCATTTAGGAAAAATTGAGTGCAGTCCATCCAATAGGCAAGTTGCATGTCTCCTCTTTGGGCCGAGCCCGAGAACACTGGCAGGTGCCATGGCTTTCCTGTGGCCCTTCATCCTGGTGGCTGCCTCAGGTGGGTCCTTTTAATGATTTTACTTTCAGCCCAGAATATTAACTTTTAAAAGCTAGAGACAGTATTTTTCTACCTGGTGCTGTATAACTCCTTACAAGTGTTCGTTTTTACTTAGCATCTGTAAAGCACCAGTCCTGCGAAGCGACGTGGAGCCCGGTGATTTGTTATGTCTTTGCTCCTACAATGACAGATCTGTAAATACAAACGGAGTCACACAGTGGGGCTCTTGACACACAGCTGAAAATATGCTGGAAATGTTATAGCTGTTTGATAAAGCTTCTCCAGAAATCAAGCTCTCTTTGTGGCAATTTACATCGAGAGTTTGGGGCATTCCTTATTCAGATTTGCTTTTGTGTCTGAATAATAGATTTTTATTGTCCCAAACAGTCTTGGCTTTGTTATAAGCTTTCGGTAGCCCAGAGAGTTTCCTGGATACAGCTTGGCTGAGGACACCTGTGTATCATTTTGGTATTACGGGTCTCACCCAGCCATGCAAAGTCTGTGTAGGTGATGAATATATCTCCAGAGACAACTACTAGAAACTTGTATGTTTTTAGTGTACATTTCCCCTTAAGATACTTTAAAAATTAATATAGCCTTCTGAATTTCTAGAACTAAGTTTTTGTGGTATGAGTATTAACTCCACTGAATTGGGCCATTTGTGTTAAGATCCAATAGATTCTTAAAAAACACACACAGATCAAGAATATATGTTTATGCTGGTGTTCCCCCAGTACCCCCACTTTCTTGAGGGGTGTCCTTGAGCTCATATCTCAGAGTTTCCATGTTTTAAAATATAACTGGAAGTGGAATGAGTCAATTACTGAGATGAGGCAGGAATTTGGTAGCCCAGCAGCTGGAAATGATTTTTTTATTGGGTAGAGAAGAAAAATAGCCACTTATCATTAAAATAGGAGAATCCTGAATGTTGAACTTAAAGGATAAAAGCATATCTTAATTATAAAAATGAAAACAGGAAATTTCATTAAATGCCAAATGGGTTTCTTAGCAGAAAATAATTGTGAACATTAAGCTAAGTAAGATAAAATAGAAAAATAAAAGGTAAGGAAAAGAAAGAAAGTCTTCTTAATGTCTCTTTCTAATGTTTTGTATTATGCTTGATTTTTGTTCTAAATGTGACAGAAAGTGTGCTTTAATGGTGTCTAGTAATCAGTGCTTGACCATAAATTATACTGGAGACATGTGTTGCAGAAAAAGCTGCCCTTTGGAATTTTTGCTGGGTTAATATCAAGATAACTTGTAAATACAAGAGCAGTAAACCAACCACCAATTTAAGGCCACTGCCTGATGGCAGTGTCCTGGGCAAGAGCCTAGATTAAGAGACCTGTTTAGTTCCTACTGCACTACTCACCAGTCATGTGACCCTGAACAAGCCAATTAATCTCTTAGAGATTGAGTTTTCCTGTAAATTAAATGCTTATTTTGTATATTGTGGTGATCAAATAAGATAGCATTGTGAAATTGTAAGGTGCAATGCTAATAGAAGGTATTTTTGACCCAAAAACACACATACACAGAAAATAACAGTAGGCTGTTTCTGCCCAGTGATGTACACCATGCAACATGTCGGTTTCCTTTTGGAGGGCCACTCACTTCCATCCCTAATATTCTCAGGGAGCCAGCTCAGTGTAATGTCACAGTAAAGAGCTTGGGCTTTGGATCTAGTCCAGCCTCTTCATTTGCAAGCTGTAGGACTTTGGGTGGTCCTAAGCTCACTAAGCCTCTAGTCTGTCACCTCTAGTGAGGTGGACTCCTCATGGGGCTGAAGAGTACCTGTCTCATAAGGCTGTTGTAAAAGCCAAAGGAGGTCGTTCGTGTAAAATGCTCTAAGCCCAGTGCCTGACACGCAGCATGTATTCAGCCAGATTTGGGAATTCAGTAGACCACACCCCTAAATCTCATTCCTCCTGCAATTTCTCAGATGTGTGTGTAACTCTTTTATACTCCCAAAGCTGACATACTAAGTGAGAACAGCTCTTTTCATCACAGTGCCCAGAACTCTTTAAGATAGAATTCGTCAAAGCAAGGAAAACAAAGGAAAAATTCTATTGTATTCTTATCTTTAAAAAAAAAAAAAACTCTGCCCCTAAAAGTGCTTTATAGCTCAGTCCCCGACACATTCCACTTTCTAGAAATCTTACAAGTGAATTATTTGGAGCCAATTATTAGCATCCATAGAGGCCGCGTTAACGAGGAATCTTCCCTGGGTCTGTGGATAGCTTCCATCAGTGTCTGTTGAAACATCACTGAACTGTGAGTCATTTAGTGCTTGTGTGAATGTCACATTAGCTTTCAAGGGGCATAATTTACTGTTAATTAATGGTCACTTAAATCCGTAATCTCTCTCCTGTAATTGATCTTTCTCCTCAGGCAAATTTGCATTCATAGTAGAAATGTAATTTATTATTTCTTCCCATTTTAAACAAAGAACTCTTTACCCTTATAGTTTAATTAAGCATACTTTCATTTCATTCTTATTTTTCCTCTTATTTGTTGCTTGTTTCTCTGTTGTTCCTAGTTCTAGATTCTAGAACTTTCTCTTTTTACCCAAAGGCTTTGACACGTCCTGGAAAATTTATTTATCCATAGGAGACGTATGGATTGTTTCCTAGAAAAGACAGCAGAAGGGAATTTGAGTCTTAATAGCAGAGGGTATAGGGAAAACACATTCATTTCCCAGAATTCTGTTTTAATTCTGTCTCAGATAGTTTCCTGTATCGAAACATGCACATTTCAGTGTTTCCCCAACTGGGACTTGAATTGGGAGCTTCCAAGCGAGGTGAAAGTGAAGTTGCCCAGAGCGAAGTTCACAGGAAAAGCACCAGACCAGCTTTGCTTTGTGCTCCTGACTTCTCTCCCCTGGGGTACACCAGCAAGAAATGGTCTCAGGTAGAGAGAGTCACAGCACATTTTTTTGACAATCACGGTTCACAAAAACCCTGAAAATGATGCCCGATGCATGCCACCTACCTTAGTCCTCCATGCCTGAATAGCGGATGCCATTTTGGGCATCTCCATGGGTGAATAGTTAGGGAGTTAAAACGCTCATTAGCTTCGCAGTTCTGGTGGTAATGAGAGTGAATATTCCACTGCCCACAGTGACTCTGCATTGCACCCCCAGCATCGTCGTTAGCATTTTGGTCACAGTGACACTGATAAATCGTGGAAATTGCTGTCTGTGGCGGCAGGTGACACATCATTCATAAAGAAATGGGTATAAACAGGACTGTCACACAGGGAGAAGATATCTCATTTACAGTTTCCTGCTGGATCCCGCATACCTTCAGCAGCTCATCAAAATAACTATCAAAACCACTGAGAGGTGAGGTGAATTCACGCGCAGGACACTACAGATAGATTTCACTCACGCACTGTGGCAGGAGGCGGGCAATTTGCTCCAGTCCAATGACTTAGCGAAGCTTTGAATCCCCCAGGAGGTGGCAAAGCTTGTGAGCAAAATATCTTTTTCAATTCAGAGGAAGCCCTCACAAATTTGTCACTTCCAATTGTTGGTGCTCATTTCTCTTGCTTCTTTTCCCCTGGCCTCCCCTGCCTCAACACCAGTCACTGCTCCTCTACAAATCAGGATTCCCAGGCCATAAAGAATGGTTGTTCTCTGGAAACAGAAAGAATTTTCCCAAAACGAAGATCTCATTTTCTGACAAGTGTTTTATTTAAAGACAGTTGAGTGAGAAAAGAGGGTTTTTTTTTTAATTGTTGTTGTTTTTAGGAGAAAAGTATGAATTGGAATCTTGTTATTCCCATTACGTAGGAATTTTTGGGTTCACTGGTTTGTCCATGTTTCTACATGAATTTCCTATTTAATTGTTGAATTACAAATGAAAAACGTTAAAGTCAAGGAGGATATCACTTTTGATTAAGTGTATGGGAAGGTTTGTTTTGTTTTGTTTTTTCCCTGTGTTTTAGAAG
Organism: Enhydra lutris kenyoni; assembly: GCF_002288905.1. Taxonomy (NCBI): domain Eukaryota; kingdom Metazoa; phylum Chordata; class Mammalia; order Carnivora; family Mustelidae; genus Enhydra; species Enhydra lutris. Next base: position 19,803,306 of record NW_019154118.1, on the reverse strand, counting down.
GGGGTGATACTAGAAGACAGGATTCTGTCTCCAAGATGCATGAATGCTGTGAAAATAGAATTGTAGGTGTGGTTTGGATCCTTGGAGATCCGAGTTGACTTACTGACGGTTACAATGAGCTGTCTTTATTGGGCAGTCAGGTCATCAGCTTACTTTAAAGTAAGCGTCTGCCAAAGAGCCCACTGGCTGGCTGTGAACTTCAGGAAATTGGGGTAAGCTGAAAACCGTATTCTGCCAGAACCCACCAAGTCCTCAACGGTCTGAGATCTCCTTGAGATGCTAAGCTCCTCTTATTTTCCTCCTCATGATGCCAGTTTTGTTTTTCAGAAACCCTAGCTGTGGACATGCCTCATCCCACGAACCCTGCTCTGTATCGTCTCACCAAGCACCTACTACAGAAATATCACAAGGCAGTGAGGCCAGTTCACGACTGGACTGAGGCCACCACGGTGTATCTGGATGTGCTTGTCCATGCCGTTTTGGATGTGGTGAGGACTGTCTTACCCCTACCGATCCCAGTTACCTGTTTGTAACAGCACCTGCTGTTTACATGGGAGCCTGGTTGAGCTGGTAGGGAAGTTGACCTGGACTCGTGTTAGTAGTGAGCAGTGAGCATGAGGTAAAACACTTACTAGGCAAACCATGCTTTCTAGTCCCCGACTTGCAATGTGAGAAGCAGAGCATCTAGAAATAGGAGTTTCATGGAATTAAGAGGTTTTAAAAATTGTGGTCACAGACCACTGTACATATTTTATGAGTTTGCTGAAACCAAAAAAAAAGGTGGTTTGTTTTTTTTTTTTCCCTATAGCTCACATTTCTTAGGGACAGTAGTAAATTTCAGAAAAACATCTACCACTTATTGCCTGAAATTGAGAAAAAGAGAAAAACGTGTTCTGGTACTTTGAGTTTATACCCAAGGTGTTTACTAAGGGTGGTGAGGGAAGATTTGCTTATATAGCTATCTTCTATAACTAGAAAGTGGGTTGTTGTGGGAATTAAATGAGAGAATACATGGAAACCAGTTACCAGAGGTCTTAGTAGGTCCTCCATAAATGATGGCTTATCCTTGCTTCCTCTTTCTCCTCTTTTCTTAATCACAAAGTCTTCAGTATCAATAGGTCCCAGATTTATCTTGATTTTTCTTAAGAGCAGACTTTACTAAACTTGTTTGTTAATGTAGTTTAATATCTTTTTTCAATTTACTTCCCAAAACTTGTTTTTCTAATTGAGGTATACACGTGTTGAAATGCACAGATCTTAGGTATACAGTCTAATGATTTTTGGTAACTGGGTGCATGCATAGAATCCACACCCCTATCAATATAACAAATATTTCCATCACCCCAGGAAGACCCCTCATTGACTTCTCAGCCAATCCCCATCTCTCCATCCACAGAGACAATCACTGTTCCCATTACTTTCATCATAGATTATTTTTGCCGTTTCTAGAATTTCATATGAATGAAATGTTATTGTGCGTCCTCTATTGTGTCTGGATTTTTCATTCGGCATCATGTTTTTGAGGTTCACTCATGTCGGGTTTACCAGTAGTTTTTCTTTTTTATTGGTGAATAGTATTTGGTTATGGTTATACCATGATTTGTTTATATCCATTCTTTCTTTTTTCTTAAGGAGAGAGCACAAGAGTGTGTGGTCAGGGGGTTGGGCATGGGTGGAGAGGCGGAGGGAGAAGGAAATAGAGAATCTTAAGCAGGCTTCATGCCCCGCACAGAGCCCAATACGGGGCTCAGTCTCACAACCCTGAAATCATGACCTTAGCTGAAATTAAGAGTTGGACACTCAACCTACTGAGCTACCCAGGTACCCCTGTTTATCCGTTCATATGCTGATAGGCATTTGGGTTGTTTCCAGTGTTGGGATATTATTAATAACACTGCTATACAAGCCTTTTTATGTACATGTTTTTATTTCTTTTTTTTTTTTAAAGATTTTATTTATTTATTTGACAGAGATCACAAGTAGACGGAGAGGCAGGCAGAGAGAGAGAGAGGGAAGCAGGCTCCCTGCTGAGCAGAGAGCCCGATGCGGGACTCGATCCCAGGACCCTGAGATCATGACCTGAGCCGAAGGCAGCGGCTTAACCCACTGAGCCACCCAGGCGCCCCCATGCTTTTATTTCTTAGGTAAAACTAGAAGTGGAAGAATTGGCTCAGACAGGTGTACCCTTATTGAGAATCTGCAAGGCTAATTTACAAAGTCGTTGTATATTTTACACTCCCATGAGTCAGATAGCCGAGTTCCCGTTGCTCCACATCCTCATCGGTATTTGGTGTTATCAGTCTTATTTTTAGCCATTCTGTTGAGGGTATAATGGTATTTCACTAAGGTTTTACTTTAAATTTCTCTGATGGCTTGTGACCAGGAATTCTCTTCCATGTGCCTATTGGCTACTTACATATCTTTCTTTGTGAAGTAGCTTTTTAAGTCTTTTCCTTTTTTTTTCTTCTAAATTATGTTTTGGTCTTTTTGTTATAGTCTTATAGGCATTGTTTATATATTGTCATACTTATACATTGCAAATACTTATTACCAATCTCTGACTTATCTGCTCATTCTCTTAAAGGGTCTTATGGTGACCAGAGATCTTAAAGTTTAATGAGGTCCATTGTAAATCAATTATTTAGTTGTGGTTAGTGCTTTCTGGGTACTAAGACACCTTCAATACTCCCAAGTTCACAGACATATTTTCCTGTATTTTCTGTCAGAAGATTTATAGTTCTTAGTTTCTTAGATTTCGTCCTAGGATCTATTAAGAATTAATCTTTGTGATGGTGTGAGGCATGGGTCAAAGTTTTTGTTGTTTTTGTGTGTTGTTCCGGTTTGTTTTTTTGCATTCAGACAGGAGTTGAAAAGGTTTTCCTCTCACCATTGATTTGCTTGGTGCCTTGGTTGAAAATTAGATTGACTGATAAGTGTTGGGCTATTTCTCTTGAAATCAGGCAGTGTGAGTCCTTTCCATTTCTACATAAATTTTATAATTACCTTGTCAGTTTCTTTAAAAAAAAAACTGCTGGGAGTTTTTTTTAGGATGGTGTGGGATCTGCAGAGTAATTTAGGGGAGAATTGACATCTTAATAATAAATATTCCAATTTTAAAATACGTTCTGTCTCTCTATTATTTTGGGTCTTCAGCACTGTTTTATAATTTCCAATGTAGAAGCTTTACATATATTTCTATTAAATGTATCCCAAAGTATTTTTGCTGCTATAACTATTACTTGAAATTTTTTATTTTCTATTTGTTATTGTTATAGATAAATATTAATTTTGCATGTTGACTTTGTATACTGTGGTCTTGCTAAATTCACTTGTTAATTTTGGTAGTTTTTTGGTAGATCAATATTGTCTACATATACAATCGTGTCATCTGCAGATAGTTTTGCTTCTTCCTTTCTAATCTGTTTATACTCTTTATTTTTTCATTGTCATGTTGTATTGCCTAAGACTGCTCCTGCAATTTAACAGAAATAGTGAGAGCAGACACCCTTGTTTATTCCCATTCTTAGGGGAAATTTTTTCACCATTGAGTATGATGTTAGTTATAGCTTTTTTATCAATGTTGTTTATAAGGTTGACGAAGTTCCTTCTTATCTATTGTACACTAAGAGTTTTATTTTGTTTTTTTAAATCATGAAAGAATATTGAATTACATCTAATGTTTTTTCTCCATCTATTTGGATGATCAGATAATTCTTCTGTTTTATGCAGTTAAAAGGGTGAATTATTTTGATTGATTTTTCAAAAGTTAAAATGTCCTTGTATTCCTAGGATAAACTCCATTTAATCTTAATATATTATCCTTTTTATATATTTCTGGATTTAAATACCTACTTAATATAGATTGCATCTATGTTAATGAAGCATATTGGGCAATAGTTTTTATTTCTTGTAATGTACATGTCTTGTTTTGTATCAGGGTTATGTTGGCCTTAATAAAACCATTAAAATGTCTTCCCGCTTCAATTTTCTGTAAGAGTTGTGTAATATGGATATTTTTCTTTCCTAACATTTGATAGAATTCACCAGTAAAATCACCTAGGACTGGAGTTTTCTTGGTGAGAAGATACTCAAATGTGAATTCATTTTCATTAACATATATAAGAATGTTCCAATTTTCTATTTCTTCTTGTGTTGCTTTTAATAATTTGTGTTTTTCAAGGAATTTATCTATTTATCCAAGTTGTCAAATTTGTTTGTTTATAATATTGCCTTTTTTATCCTCATGTGGGTAATTTGTGTTTTCTCTTATTTTCCCTTGACCAATATTGGGAAAGTTTTGTTAATTTTACTTATTTTTTTCCAAAAAACCAAATACTCATTTTGAATTTAATCTGTTGTTTATTTCACTGATATCTGCTCTTATCTTTACTTAATTTCTTTCTTTTAATTTGTTTTTCTTTACCTACTTTCTTAAAGTGGAAGCTAAGATCATTGATTTTAAACCTTTCTTTTTCTAATTTTAGCGTTTATACTATCTCTAATCACTGCTTTAACTGTATCCCACAAAATTTTGAAGCATTTAAAATTGAAACATAAATTCCATAAAATGAAACATCTTTTTGAAGCTGATCTCTTCCCCCTGCCCCCCAATACCTGGCAACCAGTGATCTTATCTTTCTCACTATAGTTTTGCCTTTCCAGAAAGCCATATAAATGAAATCCTATGAAATTTGCCCTTTGTTTTGGCTTCTTGGGTGTGGCATCATGCCTTGGAGATCACACATGAGTTGCTGTAGGGCCAGTAGCATTCCACTGTGCAAGGACGTGTACTGCAACTGGCTTATATGTTTACCAGGTGTGGGACACGTGGGTTATTTCCAATGTGGGGAAATCATGAGTAAAGCCACTAGACACAGTTGCAAATCGTTTTCACTTCTTTTAGATAAATACTCAGATGTAGGTTTGCTGAGTTGTATGGTAAGCCTGTATTTAGCTTCATAAGATACTTCTAAACTGTTTCCCATAGTGGTTGCCTCGTTTTGCATTCCCCCTGGGATGCAGGGGTTTCTTCCACGTCATTGCCAGCACTTGATATTGTCAGTATTTCTAACTTTTAACCATCCTGGTAGATTTGTGATGATACCTCCCTGTGGTTTTTAACTTTTGTTTCACCAAAGACTAATGACATTGAATATCTTTCTCTGTGTTAATTTACCAATTGGTATCTTTTTGGTAAAGGGCTCAAATCTTTCACCCATTTTCAAAACAGTATTGTTCATTATCTTATTGAGTTGCAGGAGTTCTTTATATATTTTGGGTCTATTTCTGGACTCCATTTTGTCCATCTAATCAATGTTTCTCCCGACACCAGCCCACTGTCTCAATTACTGCAGCATTACAGAAGTCTTGAAATTAGAGTATGCCTTCCAACCTTCTTCTGTTTCAAAATCATTTTGACTTTTCCAGGTCCTTTGCATTTCCATATAAACTTTAAAATCAATTTCTTTTTTAAAAAAGTGCTGGAATTTTTATTGGGATTACATTAAATCTATCGGTCAATTTGAGGACAGTCAACATTTTAATAATAGTCTTGTAATCTGTGAGCACATTTTAGCTCTGCATTTATTTAGTTCTTTAATTTCTCCTAGTAATATTTAGTAGTTGTCAGTGTTTTATGCATATTTGGTTAAATGTATCCCTAAGTATTTCACAATTTTGGTACTATTATAATGGTATTTTATTTTATTTTTATAAATGGTATTTTTAAATGAATCTGTTTGTGGCTAGCATACAAAAATACAGATGATTTGTATGCATTGGCCTTGGATCCTGTGACCTTACCATCTCTTATTAGTTTTATAGGCCTTTTTGTGGATTCAGATTTTCTATGTAGAAAATGACGTTGTCTGTGAATAAAGACAATTCTGCCTCTTTATCTCTATTCTTTATACCTCTTTTTCCTCTTATCATCTGTTGCACTGGCTTGAACCTCCAATAAAATCTTAAAGAGAAGGATGTGCTATTCCATAAATATCAATTTGATAAATGTCTTCGATAGTATTATTCAAATCTTCTCTAACTTTTTAAATTTTTGGCATTCTTTTAATTTCATGAGGGGTGTTAAAATCCCCAGCTGTAAGTGTGCTTTGTCTAGTTCTCTGATCTGTGTTTGGCTAGTATACATTGAGAATTATGTGTCTTCTTGATGAATGGATCCTTTTGTCATTATGAAATACCCCTCTGCATGTCTGGTAATATCCTTTTCTTGAAGTTTTTCTCATGCTTGCTTCTTGTACGCTGTACGTTTTTGCCATCCTTTCATTTTCAGTCTCTCTGCGTGACATTGTATTCAAGGTCCTTTCCTGGAGGCAGCATATAGTTGGGTCTTGCTTTTTTTTTTTTTTTAACTTTTCTTTTGAAATAATTATAAATTAACAGGAAGTTGCAAACAAATTTACAGGGAGGTTCTGTGTACCTTTCACCCAGTGTCCCCCCATGTTAACATCTTAGGGCAATACAGTATAATTCCAGCTCTAAAATATTGACATTGGTTCAATCCACAGAACTTACTCAGATTTCTCCAGTTTTACATATACTCGTGTGTGTGTGTGTGTGTGTGTATCTTTATCACATGTGTAGCTTTGTAACCACGGCTACCACACATCAAGTTTATAGTCATCACCAGGGGATGCCTGGTTCTCTCCCTTTTTAGCCACACCCCTGTCCCGGACACCTATCCCTAACCACTAGCAAACGATAAATCTCTCTCCATCTTTGTAATTGTGTTAGTTTGAGAATGTTCTATAAATGCAAACATAAGCATATAACCTTTGAGATCTGTCTTTCCAGTCGATATAATTCCCTTCAGGTTTACCCATGTAGCACATATCTTGAGTTCCTTGGTTTTTATTGCTGAGTAGTATTCTGGGGCATTGTTTTTTTTTTAACCTGTCGATCTATGCATTTATCGAAGCATCTCGTCTATTTGCCAGTAACCATCTTGCTATTTGTTTTCTAGTGGTCCCACCTGTTTTTGTCGTTGTTGCTGTTCTCCTTTTTTCCTTTTATTTTGCTTTAAGTAAATTAAACATTCTTTTAATATTTGACTTCAGTTCTTCTCTTGGCTTTTTAGCATCCTTCTGGATTATTTTTTAGAGGTTGTTTTAGGGATTTCCATATCCATCATTCACTTAATACAGTGTACTTAGAATTAATGTTACTGTCCTTCACATAAATTGTACAAATCTTACAACAGTAAGATTCCATTTCCCAGCTCCACTGTCCTTTGTACTACTTTTGTCTTCAATTTTACATTTACATACATAATATTCCCCCACAATATGTTATTATTTTAATGTATTTTGCTAAAATAACTTAACAATTTCTCTTTATTTAAATGGAGATATTTTTCTGTGTTAATACCTTAATGCTCTGCTGTCAATCATAGACTCTGATTTTTTGACTGAGATTTAGACATTGTAATTGATTAAAAAATAATTTGAAACTTAAAATATAATTGATATCACAGGGCTTAAATTATTTTTTTTGTCTGAGGCAAGTTATTTTTTTAAAGACTTATTTATTTAAGAGAGAGAGAGAGAGAGAGCATGTGCCCAAGCAGGGGAGGGGCAAAAGGAGAGGAAGAGAGAGAATCCTCAAGGAGGTTGAGTGGTGAGCACAGAGCCCGAGATCATGACTGAGCCGAAATTAAGAGCCAGCGGCTTAACGGACTGAGCCATCCAGGCGCCCCACAAATTATTTTAACATCACTTTCCTCCAGCTCAGATAAATCCCTAATCATCATTTCTTTATAAAAAGGAACATTTAAATGATATGCACACCAAAAAAGAAAAAAATCGTTTTTCGCAAAAGTACCAGTTCTAAGATCCTAGAAAATATTTAATGAAGTGCCAGGACATATCCACCCCTACTTCAAAGGCCTCATCTTACATAAAGCTCCCAGAAAGCATAGAGCTTACAGAAAACTCCCTTAACTTTCCTCTGTAATTGGATACTGAACTAAAATTTTTGAGAGTTAATTTCCTGGGGCGGTATCTTCACATACTTAGGGAATATTGGTCTCTACTAGTTGTCAGTGGGTTATCACGACTGCATTGTTTATCAGTCATTGTTCAATGGGAATAACCTGATTTGAATAAGGACACAGGATATGAGTCACATCCTGCAAAACCCCAGGACACACGGATAATCAACTTTGAGTAAGGGAATAAGACTACCTTTAGGTCTATCCTCCTCCTCCCACTTTCTGCTTCGTATTGATTAAGATAAAATAGAATTGCTCAGGCTTTCCTTTAGAGGAGATAAATAGAGAAAAGGAGTAAAGTTTTTATGTTAATATTTTTCTCTTGGAACAACTATATCAACTTGAAATCTATCTGTTTCTCTCTATCCTGATAAAATAAAGCCAGATTCTTTCCGGTAGTTAAGGAGAACACCATTATTTTTTCAAAGATATGTTTTCTCCATTGGCGTGGAATATACTACTTTTAACTGGAATGTGTTAGACAGTAGTACTGTCTTATTGGATTTGGCAGACTTTCCTCCAGAAATCTGGAAAAATCTCAAATTCCATCCTTCTAGTTTTATCCCTGTCTGCTGCCTTAGCCTTATCTCCTCAATACTACAATGAAACCAACCCCTTGTTGTCTCCTGTTTCCTCCACTGAATGTCTTTGTCTTCATTCTCCATCTGTAAAATATTATAATCCTTCAAATCTCAGCTCCCAAAAGAGATTTCCCTCAAATCTGCAAGCTGACCGCAATGTCTCCTTCCTTTAAATCCATGGAAGTCTATATATTTCTTAACACACAGAGAGCTATTTGTTAAAATGTCACATACCCTAGTTTATTAATAAGCTGCCTGAGGGAAGGGCTTGCTTCATGTTCATGTTCATGTTTCCCACAATATGCAGCGTAGCATATTTTACCTCAACGACAGGGATAGATATCTGTCAAGCAATCAATTGATTAAGATAGTCTAATATGCTTTGCAAACATCTCTAGGACATTCAGCAGGGCTAAGCCTAAAGTTCATCGTGGAGTCAAGGCCCGTTTTGAGGGACTTAAGGAAATCATGCACAGAATCGGACAGGACACCCCCCGTGGGAATAGATAAGTTGTTGGGTGCATCCGCCGCTGGCAACTTTTGTCTGGAGTGAAGAGCTTCCAGTGCAGTTTCCATCACGGCATCTCGCTTCCGTTATAATGTTTTGCCTCCTGTTTTGTTTATATGAAAGACTACAGTCTTGTCTTAGAATTTCTGGGTATTATGAGTACCTTAGGGAAATCTGATTATAGAGATAGTCTACTCAACAGTGAAGAGTTGCAATTTGTTTCTATTGAATTTTGTCAATTCCGAATCTCCGCTACCTTTGTATTCCAGTCCATTGACTAGAGCCTCCCAGCCAGACGTTGAGGCATCTGTTTCTATAGTCTTCGGAACTGGGAAAGAGAAATAAGAATGTGCGGGAATTATCTGTATATTTGCTAACCACCAATTTAGATCTAAGTAGACTCCCTCTGTTAGGAAGACTAATGAATTCCAATTCTCTGAAATATCCTTTGCTTTTAACAAGCAAGATGGAAGGTATCTAAAGAAAAAAGAGAGAGAGAAAGAGATACACAGAGGGAAAAGCTGTGAATAATGCCACCAGAGAACCAATTATGTTCACCAGCTGGCAAAGAGAAACTTGTTTCCTTCGACAAAAAAAAAAAAAAAAAAAAAAAAGAAAAGAAATTCAGTTTTAGCCTCAGACTTCTTTTTGACATTGTGTTCTTTAGGGCTGAATGACAAATGCTCCCAGGCACCCCTTAATATATTAGAAAAAAAATTCTTAACACTTGTTACATGTAACATGACAAAACAATGGGCAGGAAGAGAAAAATGAGCTAAGGCATCAACATGGCAGTTAATAAGAATCAACTGGGTAAAATAATAGTCTCCTCAGCCATGACTGAGTCAGTGACACGTTCATGACCTGGTGTGACAGACATTTAAAAAAAAAAAAAAAAACCGATCAGGACATTTCATTAAATTAAATTTCATTAAATTTTAATTTAATTTAATTTCCTTAAAAGTATATTTGCTATGAAAGAATGGTTACAAGCTATATTTTCCAGTAAGACAAACTACATTTTGAGCCCAGTCTCCCCCTCCCCCAGTTTGTGGGGAACCCTCATCAATGGCAGCTAACCTAGAACTGAGCCCTTTGTGCTTTAACTGGGGAGACAGACCCCACATCTTCCAGTGTCAATAAATCAAAGTCCAGTTCAACAGCATGACAGTTCAGAGCAAGAAAATCAAATCTAACTAAATAATGCTGATTTTAAAAACATGATTTCAGAATGTCTCCGCTGGTAAAACTTGGAAGGAAATGGTGTCTCCTCAAGGTTCATTCATGTTGTAGCATGTGTCAGAATTTCTTTCCCTCTTAAGGCCGCATAGTGTTACTTTGTACGTATAGACCACATTTTGCTTATGTATTCATCTTTGATGGACACTTGGGTTGCTTCCACCCCTTAGCTATTGTGACTAATGGTGCTGTGAACATGGATGTGCAAATAACTGAGTCTCTGCTTTCAGTTCTTTTGGATTTATACCAAAGAATGGAATTGCTAGACCATATGGTAATTCTATTTTTAATTTTTTAGGAACTGCCACTATTTTCCATAGCAGCTGTACCATTTTATATTCCCACCAAGAGTGCACAAGGATTCCAATTCTTTACATCTTCACCAGCACTTATTTTCTGTTTTTGTTTGATTTTGTTTTGTTTTGTTTTAGTAGCCATCTTAATGAGAGTGAAGTGGTATTTCACTGTGGTTTTGATTTGCATTTCCCTAATGATCAGGGATTGTGTTAGCCAGCTTGGACTGCTGTAACAAGTACCATAGACTCTATTTCTCACAGTTCTAGAGGCTGGGAAGTCCAAGATCAAAGTTCATAATTGGTCCATAGCAGGGATATTGAGCATCTTTTCATGTGTGAATTAGCCATTTGCATATCCACTTTGAAGAAATAATCCATTTTGAAGTAGGGTCATTGTTTTGTTTTAATTTGTAGAAATTCTTTATGTATTCTGGATATTAACTCCGGATCAGATATATGATCTGCGGATATTATTTCCATTCTGTGGATTGTCCTTTTACTTCTTGAAGCTGTCCTTTACCTTTTTTTTTTTTTTTTAAAGATTTTATTTATTTGACAGAGATCACAAGCAGGCAGAGAGGCAGGCAGAGAGAGAGGAGGAAGCAGGCTTCTGGCTGAGCAGAGAGCCCGATGCAGGGCTCGATCCCAGCATCCTGGAATCATGACCTGAGCCGAAGGCAGAGGCTTTAATCCACTGAGCCACCCAGGCGCCCCTGTCCTTTACCTTTAAAGCACGAAAGGTTTTCATTTAGATGAAGTCCCATTTACTTTTTCTTTGGTTGTAGTGATTATGGTGTCATCCACCGCCCAATTCAAAGTCATGATGATCTCCTTTGTTTTCTTCCTTTTTAGAAACGATTTATTTATTTATTTGAGTCAGAGAGAATGTGTGCACATGCAGTTGTGGGGAGGGAGAGAATCCCAAGCAGACTTCCCACTGAGGTTGGAGCCTGGCGTGGGGCTCTGTCCCAGGACCCCAAGATTATGACCTAAACTGAAACCAAGAGTCAGCTGCCCAACAGACTGAGCCAGCCAGGCACCCGTCCTATGTCTTCTTCTAAAGTTTTACAATTTTAGCTCTTACATTTAGGTGTATGGTCCATTTTGAGTTAATGAGTGAATGTTTGTACATGGTGTGGGATATTCCTTTTAATTCCTCAGGACATAGCAGTTTTAGAATGCTCTTTGCTAGAGTAGATATGAAAAAATTAGTAAGGCGCAGGTTTTTTTGTTTGTTATTCTTAGGGGTCTTTTAAAAAAAAATTACTCATTGCCGACATGGGGAAATCACATCTAGATCATCAAAAATACAGTTCATTTACATGAAGCTCATTCAGTCTGTTTGATAAGCAGAGAAATCCAAACAGAAGGTAACTTCACAGGAATGGCTGCCAAAAGCAGTTGAGATAATGCTCATTGAAATATTATGAATAATATCTTAATTACAAATGAAAGCTTGGTCTCATCTTTTTAGCCCAGAATTGGCTAGGCTACATGTCATTTTTTAGTTTGATTAATGGCAGAGTAACTAATTAGGGTAGGAAAGGGATTAGCAAATCCTTCAAGATGTCAGATGTAGTCATGGTGCCATTTTGTCATAGAGACTGTGGTAAAGTTCACGGTGACAGGCATGTGTAAATAAATAGGAACCGAGAATACTCAGACTTGAAGAGTGAAGGCAATACTTTCAAAATCAACATATTGAGTTAGATTTGTTTTTTTCTCTGAATTATCATCGTGTTGAATTGGACTTTCATTTATTGACATTCTAAGATTTGGTACAGATTTTCTCTTTGCCTTGCAGGACGCACAGAACCAAAAATTGAAGACAAGTATATGGTACCACGAGGTAAATGACGTTTCTTTCTGTGCATGCTGGACCCTTGATCTTAACCTGTTGCAAAATATCATTATTCTAAGGAATAGATATTTTCTTTGTGTTTGCAACTTAGCTTCTTAGATGTGCAGCAGACCTAATTTATTAGATTTTGTGTAAGATATATGGCCATGGTTTCTGGTTGGGGCACCATCTTTAGGAGCTGGGAGAAAAGTCCTCTCCCCTAACAGTGCCATCAAGCAGATCAGTTGGGTTATTCACCCAAATCCCTCTTCAATTCTTTGGTGAGACTGACATTGCCCCTTTTTGATAAATTTCTTTTCTGGCCACTCCTTACAGGTTTGGGATGATGAGTTTTTATCCTGGAACCCCAGCATGTTTGATGAGATTAGAGAGATCTCTCTACCTCTAAGTGACATCTGGATGCCTGACATCATCATCAAGGAGGTGTAAGTGTGCTGGGGTATATTTCCATGGGGTTTAACACTACTTGGACTGTTCAGGCCACTTGCTCTTACTTTCAGTTATTGCTGCTGTTTTTTGGTTTTCATCTTGGAAAGGATCACAGTTTTGGGAATATTCAAGTTGGAAGTACCATGACTTGATGTCATCTAAGATACAGATTGGATTGCAAATGCTCGAGGTTACTCATGGATTATGTCTGTGTTTCAAGAGCACCAAGTGAATTAACTTTTGAGACTCTGATTACTGAGTCCATCTTTGCCAGGGTGAATTATGTCACGGGAAATGTGATTCTTATTTGCACTTCTGGGCAAGTCCTGGGTATCATGGTCACTGCCATCTCATAATCAGTTCTGCCTGTGGATTGAAATGGGGAAGACCCTCTCTGTAACAGCGAGGTCTCTTGTGTTTTACATAGTGTGGACTTCGAAGGATCACCCGACCTTCCATATGTCTATGTGAACTCATCTGGGACCATTAAGAACTCTAAGCCTATCCAGGTGGTCTCTGCGTGTAGTTTAGAAACCTATGCGTTTCCGTTTGACATCCAGAACTGCAGCCTGACCTTCAGTAGCGCCCTGCACACAGGTAAACTGGGAGAGGCCAGTCTGCTAGTGGGAGACACACTGCGCTGAGTTGGCACACACGGGTAACATTTGGTCGTGCCATCCGCGAGGTCATTTTGTTCTCGCACATCATTGACTCTTTGCAAATCTCAGTGTCTTCTTACCGTCTTTGGCTTCTGTTGTCATCCCGAATAAATCCTGTGCTGTGCCCAGCTCATTGCTGCTGTTGGTTTGGGAATACAATAGTTGACCTCTGCTGCCTCTGAGAAGGTTATAGAAGTCCTAGGACCGTGGCCAGCATTCTATGGATAATGGAATACAAACTGTAAATTCACAGCGGGGTTTCATTCCTGTTTTTCTTTTGTTTTGTCTTCCTGCTCAAAAGATTTTATTCCACATTGCTATCCCTAATTCAAAATGGTTATACTGAACCCTGTCTCCGTGAGACTGTACATGCAGGGGCAGGAGTAAAGGGAAGAATTTGAATGGGGAGTTGGAAAAGTTGGTTGTTATCGAGGCCTCTCTCTGTGGAGAAGTCACTTGCTTCTGTTGTTGTCAGTGCATGACATCAACCTGGCCTTCCTGAGGAGCAGAGGAGACATGAAGCATGACAAGAAGGAATTTTTGAATGACAGTGAGTGGGAGCTTCTCTCTGTGTCCTCAACGCACAACATCCTGCAGAGCTGCGCTGGAGAGTCTGCCCAGATTCAGTTTCACGTAAGTCCTCCTCCCTGTCCCGGCTGCCCACTTCTCGGCAGCCCTGGGCCTTCTGTGTTGGGCTGAGGAGTCTCTGCTCTGTTGCTTGTTCTCACTTGTGATCATCCGAGAACAGATGACTCTGGTGGCTCTGGACGTCCCCCGGCGTGATGGCATTTCCCAGACCAGAGATTCAGCCACAGGCCCTGGACTCCTGCTGCAGATATCCCTTATGTGGGTATAAAAAGATTGGTTTTCAGGCACCAGAACCACCACCATAGCAGGCATCCTCAAGCCTTTCGGTACATACTGACATCCTCATTCCTAACAGCCATGGAGAGGGAAGAAAAGAAACCCCACATACAACAATAACAACAAATTGGGAGAAGACTGTCTCTTCGACATTATTGTCCTGTTTTTAACTGAGTCAATTATTAATTCCAGATACAAATTTATAAAATTATCATTATTAGCTTGACTATCTCGAGCAGTTAGCTAACAAATCACCTGCAGGATCCTTGGAACCTATTGGTGGTTTCTGGACCAGAGAGGACAGCTGCTCTAAAATGACTCAGTGATTACCCAGACTTCTCAGACGCGCCACCAGGGACGCGCTTGGCCGCACTATCATGGGGAGGTTTGGTTCGCAGGAGCTTGGGAGGTGGGTGTAGGACAATGAAGCCTGCTGGTTTACAGTCCAGAGGCAGCCATTCTCCCTTCCCTGATAAGTGGTTTGCAGCACGATCATGCGGCTGGTCGACCCACGATTCATATTCACTTCTGCTCTTCCACACCAAGTCAGATAGTGGTGGCGGTCGGGTGGGGAGGAGTCCTTCATGCCAGGTAGTGTCTCTGATTGAAAAATAGAGACTACAGACCAGCCAGGATTATACTCAAGATGAATTCTCCTGAAAATAAATCTTTTGAATAAGAGGGAAAGTTCAGACTAGACTAGGTACTGTGGTTGCGCTGGCTAATCTTATGCTAAGAGAGGGTGAGATAAGCTATTCTCGAGGGCACAGGTGCCCTCCGTTGTTAGTAAGTGTTCTATGTAACCTTCTAGCAAAGCCCTGGTTAAATCAGGGCCTCCTAGAAGTAGCTGTGGCTTGAACCCGACTCCGTATGACTAACTAATCACAACTCATGCCTTCCCAGTGGTGGGGTTTGGGTGTTTCCCTGTTCTGCTTGGTTTCTAACAAAGCTAGCATTGTGGCTTGTTTGTCCACCTCTTTGTAAGCGAGAGAAGAGGAGGGGAAGAAGAGAAAGCTTTTTTAACTTCAATGAGTTTCTTGGCTAAGAGTAAACACCTCATTAATTTTAAAGATATCAGCCCACAAACATTATTAATGCAGCCCAAATAATGGAGAGCATTAAAGGGAAATGTGAGGGAGCAGCACGCGCAAGGTAGGGCATAGTCACCTAGCAAGCGCGCCGGAGAACGCTGCACACACCATTACCTACGCTGCACGAATGAGACAAACAAAGGCAAGAGACAGGGCAGGTAAACAGGAGTCGTGCACGCACATGCATGCACACCCACACACACATGTACACACTTGCACACACACACACACACACACACTTTCCATAGAGCAGCCATTACTTGTGGTTACACGTCATCCCGTACCCTGAATATTAGTTTGTCTTCTCAGTAGTGGCCAGAGGTTTTCTATTTGGTAGCTCCATTTTAAATGTGATGAGCAGAGATGTGAAAGATCATTTAAGGAAAGGAGAAGCTTCCCTGCATCTCACGAACAATGACCCCCTCCTCCTCTGCTCTGTTCACCGCCATGCTGCATCTGCACTTACAGAGTGTACGTGGACGCAGGCTAGAGGTAGACCGCGATAGGACTTCCTGCTTGTGGAGCTTTGCCCTGGATGGAGGCTGAAGTGGGCTATGTGGCAGGGCTGCCTTCTAGCCTGGCCCTCTAGAACGGAGGAGGGAGGGAACCCTGAGTAGAGTCACAGATCGTGTTTCCTAGGGCAGGGAGCCAGACTCAGCAGCGGTTCCACTGCTCTGAACAGACGTAAAGTAGGTTCAGTGACTATCCCAGTTCTTTATTTCCCTGACCTGTCTCAGCCTCTGTGTCCCCTCCCCCGCCTGCTATGTGTACCGTGGCCAGACTTATGTTCTCTTATTCTCAGTCCTCCTGCTCTGAAGTTAACAACTGACAAGTCCTGGTGTCTTTCAGTAGCCCTTGGGCAGTGATGTGAAATTCAGAGCCCGGATTTGTGCCAACATTGGGTCTACTAGGGTCCTGACAGCAAGGGCCATCTCCCTCTTAATCTAATCACGTGCTGTAGCCCTGCCCAGGCTGCCCAGCAAGGGGTTGGAGACAAGCCCACGTAGGCGGGAGGGAAAATGATCTGTTCTAAACATGTTGTCACTCTGGGCCTGATGTGCTCTGCTGCCATTGGTACTAAATCACATGCTCAGGATGCCTTGTTGGTTCCAGCTAACGGGCAGTCCTATCTGCTGACTCCAGGACACGGACCGACTCCAGGACACGGGCACTGAGTCAGGCTGTGTTCCACAGGGGACCCAGAACACAGGCCCTTCTGCCTCCGGGGATGTCTGTGTGCGCCTGGCTCCCGGTCCAGCAGCCTTAGGAGGGGATCTTACCTCCAATATGTTATCGGAGGTGCTGGTTCCCAGAAGCAGCAGGGGAAGCATTTGATTTCTTTATGGCAGCTGTTTTTGGGGTTTTTTAAGGATGAGGGTAGAAGCGGGAGGAGGTAGGAATAAAATGTGAGAATTCATTTTGGATGGAAGAGGGTGGACAGCTGTGGGAACTCCTGGGAGCCCATCGCTCAGATATCCTCACAATGAGCAAAAAGTCCGTGCGGGAAGGAGGTGGGAGCCCTCTGGGGGCTCCTGGAAAAATGCAGAGGGGCATTTGAGAAAGAAAGTTGCCTGCTCTATCCTCTTTCTCTGACATAGTTTTTTTTTTCTAGATTAGGGTAGAGTAATTTTGTTGAGATGTCTATTGAATGCAGTTAATAAACCTGATAGATCTTTCTGAATCCACCAGCGATCAAGGGAGAGAGTGAAGAAAGAGAATTTAGAGTCCTAGAAGTCTTTCCAGGTCACTCAAGTGCCCCTGGAATCATGAGCTTTCTGCTCATCCCCCCTGACCCGTGGTCCAGATCCAGGAAACTCTCACTCCTATGCAAGGACCTCAGTTACATGGCAGCAACTTTCCCGTTCTTTCCGAATTGGGAATGTTGGGAGGGGCATGGGAGAGGAGGAAGATGGGCTTCTGTATGAAGCGTGAGGCTGGGCGTCAAAAATTCCAACTATGTCATAAAGACGGTCATGCAAACTTGAGTACTGGTAGGTCTGCCATCAAGGAGGCAATTAAAGGCTAACCTTGGGGCCTATTCCATCTCCAAGGAGCTCTCCACACACACATTCTGAATTAGATTGATCTCTTTCATTAACATCAATAGGCTCCAAATACCTTTGTGTACTTATTATTACCTGGCTTTAATGGATAATGAAATTGTGGCATAATATTGCTAACACCTGAAGGGTGTCTAATGGAGAACACGGACTGAAACTAAAGTGCTTTTTCTTCCCTTTCTGTGGAATTTAAAGGCACCAGCTCCTTTAGTCCATTAGAAGTGATGGGCTCTAGGTAGAGCCAGTCCCATGGAGAGCGGTGCCTCACTGAGCAGGTGACATACCTTCCTCCCAAGCATCAGCAGTCAGGTACTGGCTCCAGCATGACCTGCAGAGAGGCGGCCCTCAGAGGACCAACCTCACCCGGAGAGCCCCTGTTTGTGCAAACTCCACACTCCCACCTAATTGGAACTAAAAGTAGCGTTACTCATAGACTCAACTCAGTACAACTCAGTGAACATCTTTTGAGCTCTTATCACGTGCCAGTCTCAGTGGCCCCACTGGGACCACAAGCATGAGTAAAACTGGGCTCCTGGTATCCATCATGGGCCTCAAATGTGGCCCAGGGAGACTTGAAATAATAACTACAAAACTGAGCATTATTTGACACCACACACCATTGAAGAGTTTGAACATGTGATCCTCGCATGTCTATGTGATTGGTGCTCTGAGTACAAATCATGCAGACGGGTGATTTGGGGGCACAGAGAAGTGAACTCCCCCAGTTCTGAGTAACTTGCCCAAGGGGACAGGGTGACTGTGGAGCCTGAAAAATCTGACTCCAGAGACCACAGGCTAATCCTATATGTAGCTGCCACTGCCACACAACTCAACACATATGTTCTAGGGCATTTTTGGCGTTCATCACGGCGTGTTACAGGGCAAGTCACCTGTATTTGTTTCCTAAGGCTTCCATAACAAAGGACCACAAATCGGTGGCTTAAAACAACAGGAATACATTTATTCTCTCACAGTTCTGGAGGCTAGGAATTGGTGTGTCAGCATAATTAGTTCCTCCTGGGAACTCTGAGGGAGAATCGGTTCCATGCCTCTCCCCTAGCTTTTGGCGGCTGCCAGCAATCCTTGGCTTGTAGATGTATTACTCCGATCTCCGCCTCTGTCCTCACGTGGCATTCTCCTTTATGCATCTCCTCTCTTCTTCTCATAAGGATACCAGATCTCATAAGGATCCTGGGACAAGGGTCCACCCTCTTTTGAACTACTTTGTATCTGCGGTGATCCCATTTCCAAATAAGGTCATTCTTAGCTCCCAGGAAGGACATTCATTCTTGGGCCATTATTGTCCACTGCCCTCTGGCCCTCTGGCTCCCCAAAACTCAGGTCCCTCACATGTGCAAAATGCATTTACCCTATCCCAACATCCTTAGATGTCTTAACCTATTTCAGCACCAACCCTGAGACCAAAATATAATCGAAATATAAACTCAGAAGGTCCCAAATCTCATCATCTAAGTCAGGTACAGACTCTGAGTATGGTCCATTCTGGCACAAACTTCCTTTCCATCTGCAGACTCCAAAACATCCAACCACCAGAGCCCGGTTGCTGATTCCACGGGATGGAGAGGGGAGAAACCTATCCTATTTACTGTACTAATTCCAATATTTTAAAAAGTGCCTGACATTCTGTTCATGCTCAATTAATGTTCTTTGAACAAGAGAATAAAGGGATTTGAGGATCAAACGAGACATGAAAACAAATCATTTCTGAAAACTATGTGATAAAATTTAAAATTTCTTTAGGCTGCACTGGGCTTGTAGAAGAAATTAGTCCATATGTAATATTGCTCCTAAATCAGTCTAAATAAAAAGGAAGGCCCTTTGCTCTTGAAGAAAATCAATAGAGAGTGTCTATATGCAGGGGAGACATCTGCCCTGTGTGACAGCCACCTTTGTGGCTACAAGTTTCCCTTCTACATTCAGCTACAAAACATCCTCCAGGGGCAAAATATCCCCCTGACAGAATGGGCTACATGGTTGGCGGGGCCAGGTACGAAGTGAAAACGTGGGGCGCCCTATTCAAAATTACTGGTTTCAAAACGGCACCCCAGCAGAGCACGAAACCAAGCACCGATCCCTTCTAAGTGCTGGCCCCTGTGTAACTTCCCAAGTGGTATGCCCATGACGCCAGCCTGCCTCCAAGCCTCTTGGCTGTGGCCACACCTCTCCCCTGGCACCTTGGGGGTCATGGAGTCTGATAGAACTGGGGTTCCACCTTTGGTTCGGGCCCAGGTTTACGTTCACTCTCTGCAGCAGCCTCTGGTTAGAGAGGAACCGGGTAAACACGTGCTAGTTACACAGGAGCATTATTTGGAGTAAAGCAGCCGATCTCAATCATAGCCAAATGCTCAGCAAGCAAAAGTAAGGTGCTTTTTAATTTTTTTTTTTTTTAATTTTAAAAAGAGGCTTTGTTTATTTATTTTGCGGGAGAGAGACAGAGGAGGGGAAGAGGGAAAGGAGGAGAGAGAATCCCCAGCAGACCCCATGCCCAGCACAGAGCCTGACATGGGGCCCAATCCCATGACACTGAGATCAAGGCTTGAGCCGACACCAAGAGTTAGACACTCAACCAACTACACCATCCAGGCTCCCCAGTAAAGTACTTTTTTAAAAAAGGAAAATCAAGACATACAGCCAGGATCACTTAAACTAGCACACATGGGCACTTAGAATTGAGGGCTCCTGGAGCTTGAATCCCTTGCCTCAAAGTCTGGGCTGTTTCTGTTTACCCTCCCCCACCCCGCCCCCCGCCCACTTGAACTTCCTTTAGGATGCTGTTCTTACACTTCTCATCCTCTTCTATGAAATCTCTAGGGGAGACTTCCCACTTCTCCCCCCCTAGAGACATCAGGCTTGATCGCCCCACACCAGCCCACATAGCCCAGGCCGGGCCCATCACACAACACCCGCGTGGGCTCCAACCAGTCAGCTCCCTTCCTCCCACCCCCAGCTAACCGCAGCCATCTCTGTCACAGCATGACAAAGACTACCTGAGAGGCCCAGGGTGACGACAGTTCATTTGGTGGTGGTTTTCTTGTTGACTGTGCTTTGGTAGAAACGTGTTTTAACCAAATTATTACAAAGCATGAGTGTTGCTCTCCTTTAGATATTTGCAGCCAATTGGGCTTAATGTGAAAGACAATAGCCCGACTACAGTCCCCCAGATGGCTCCGGCCCGCCAGGCTCTACTGAGTTGGGATACACTCCCAGACCCAACGGCTGGGGCCGCCGCTGTCTTCTGCAAGGCAGTAGATGTCTGGTCTCGCCCAGCCCAGCTCTTCCCTACCACCTTCTCCTCCATCCCTGGCCTCTGCCTGGGCTCCCTCAGAAGATGGAGATGAGGGAGAAGAGCCCTGAACTCAACTCAGATGTCTGCTCAGACCAAGAGCTGTAGTCAAGAGCTGTGGCGGAGAACACTGGGCTTGGATTCAAATGTGGGGCACTGCCCAGCTTTGCCACTTACTCCACTTACTTCAGGAGCCGAGTTTTATTTTTAAGAATCTAGATTGGGGGGTGTTCTACTACCTGCCAACAAGCTCACAGTGAGAATTAAACAAACCACATCATATGCATAAAAGCATCGCACATATTATCTGACACACAGAAAGCATTCAGCTGTTCGGTGGATCAGAGAAATAGAAGATTTCAGCATTATTTTCCCCCCAGATCCAATAGGAAAGGGCTCAGAACATTCATTTGTTCAGTAAACATGAATAAGGTAGGTATTGTTTCTGGCCCCATGAGGAATTTTTCATTGTTGTTGTTTTGCCCTCAAAGTGTCATGGGGAAGCAGTCCTGTCATTCCCTGATGAAAATAGTGTGTGTTCATCAAAGACACTTCTGTCACCATCCCAGAGAAGTGAGGTGTACCAAAATGGCAAAAACAGAGCAACATTTTGAGTCTCCAGTTCCCAGCTACAGAACCCAATTAGCAGGTCTGTACGCCCAGCCATCCTGCCGGGCACCTGCAGCCGTCCCCCCACTTACGTCTGCTTCACCCCTTCTCTTCCTGCCCTGTGCCCCTGGACATGAACCTTGGCCTCACTGACCAACGGGAAGAGGGATGGAATGGGAGGAGGTTGGAGAGAGGGGGAGAGTGAGTGGGGTTTGTATCCCTTCATTTTTTCTCCCTGTGGAATCACCACCAGGCTGGCTGTGCCCCAGAGAGGGAGGAAAGGGCCATAGCTCCTTTGTGGTGGTCTCCTCCACCCAGCTTTCTCTCCTCAGATTCTAGTCACATTCCCAGCCCTAAACCCGTTCAGGACTCGGGGGAGACACAGCTCACCCAGTCCTCCCAGATATCTGGGGCACTGCCCTCTGCCTGCCCATCCCTTGTCAGCAGTCTCTTCGCCAAACCTTCCTCAGATTCCCCCGGGGTACCATTTGGTCCTGCCCAGACTCTGACAGACACACAGGTGCTGAGACGCTCGCATTCTACAGAGGGGGACAGGCTAAGCCAAAAGCAGTACAATATGTTGTATGAGTGGCATAAGAAGGAAGATTTTGGTTTAAGACCTGGATTTAAAACAGTTTCTCACTCGCCAGCTGTGTGAGTTTGAACAAGCAGTTTAATCTCTGCGAACCTCAGTTTCTTTGTCTGTAGAATGGAGATAATAATAACCAGCCTTTCAAATGGGCATAAGGATTGAACAGGACAGGAAACAGAAGACACTTGGGCTGGTGCCTGGCATACAGCCAGCAGCAAATAAATAGACACATCTTCTTATAATTAGTGATGTTAGTTCTGCATAAAAGCTTAAAGGTTTTTTTTCCTGTTTTCTAAACCACAAAATAATCTTTTTCTAAACTACATAACTTTTTCACATTATGCAAACATGTTGGGACATCAGGGAATGTTCTTGACTCTGGGTTCTAGTCCCTCAGCACAGATCCTCTTTTCACCGGATGCCTTGTCCCCGGTCAGGTGGTGATTCGCAGGCACCCACTGGTCTATGTTGTGAGCCTGCTGATTCCCAGCATCTTCCTAATGCTCGTGGATCTGGGGAGCTTCTACTTACCACCCACGTGTCGTGCCAGGATTGCGTTCAAGACCAGCGTGCTGGTGGGCTACACCGTCTTCAGGGTCAACATATCTGACGAGATGCCCAGGAGTGCACTGAGCACCCCTCTGATTGGTAAGCAGCCCTGGGGACACCAGACACCCATCTTCCGTGACTCCTGTCACAGATCTGATGTTGTACTTCAGATCAGGGGAGGGAGAGGCCCTAGACACTGTGGCTGCTTACACCTCTCTGGTTCCTTCCCTCAGGGGTCTTCTTTGTGGTCTGCATGGCCTTCCTGGTTATCAGCTTATTTAAGTCCATCCTGTTGGTCAGATTCCTTCATGATGAGAGTGGCGCCGGGCAGGAACGGCCCCTCTTGTGCCTTCAAGGGGACACCGATGCTGATGAGCCTAGGACAGATCCCAGAGCCCAGCTTGCTGGGGCAACAGGTTTGTGAGAAGCCTCGGGGTCCCTACCCTGTCCTGCTTGATCACTCTCTGCACTGGTGGAGCACCAGGCCATGTGTCCTGCTGTGTGAAAAATCTGGAACACTGGCTTCTTAGCCCCTGTGCTGCACTTGATAGGACCTCTCCGGAGACCTCGCTGACTTTCCAGAAAGCCTCGCTTTAGCTTAGAGGTCAGGCCCTAGTTGACTTTGCTTGTTTTTGTTTGTATTTTCCACTTTTAGCCAGTCAGCTGGAGCGACTCAGCGACTGACTCTGGAGTAATCAAGTGCCAGTGTGTGCGCACACGGGCCTGTATGTGTTTGGGTCCCCGTTGCTTCATGTGAACAGGTGTGTGGATTATCCCAGGGCTCGCTTCAGCAGCGCATATAGTAACACTGGCACAGTGCAGAGGTTAGTGTGGCCCTGCTCAGGGATGAGAGGCAGACGTGTGAAGCATTCTGTATTTTTACTGTTTACTTGGAAGCTGCTAAAGAGCGTGTATCCTGAAAGTTCTCATCACAAGAAAAAAACGTGTGGCTGTGTGGTGGTGGTTAACCAGACTTATTCTGGTGATCGTTTTGTGTGTGTGTGTGTGTGTGTGTGTGTGTGTGTGTGTAATGCTGTACACCTGAAACATACTATAATATGTAAATAATATCACAATCAAAAATAATCATCCCAGGGGCGTGTGGGTGGCTCAGTTGGTTAGGTGACTGCCTTTGGCTCAGGTCATGATCCTGGATTGCTGGGATCGAGTCCCGCATCGGGCTCCCTGCTTGACGGGAAGTCTGCTTCTCCTGCTGACCTTTCTCCACTTATGCTCATTCTCTCTCTCTCAAATAAATAAAATCTTTAAAAAATAAAAATAAAAAAATAAATAAAATCATCCCAGCCCCTAAAGCTCCACCGGAGTCAGTGGGGCTGGCCCCGGTTCAAGAGGATCGGGGGAGATCTAGCCCTGACAGGCTTCCTGCACCGCCCAGCTCTGCCACCTTCTGCAGAGCTTCCTCGAGCAAAGCCCTGCCCCCGGCCCCACCAGCCCAACCCAATCCACCACCCTGTTTCCCCTACAAACCTTCCTTGTAGGATGAGGCCGTGGGCTGCGGTGGGAAGCCCAGGGGGCCTCGGGAGTCCCCAGCTCACCCGGGATGTTTTCCTCTCTCATGCAGAGCCCCCCTTCTGTCAAGAACACCAGGTCCAGCCAGGGACCCTGAAGGAGGTCTGGTTCCAGCTGAGGTCCATCAGCACCTACTTCCAAACCTGGGAGCAGGCGGAGCAGCAGGAGGTTAAGTGGCTGGCCCTCCTGCAGCGTTTTGACCGACTGCTCTTTCAAGCCTACGCCGTCGTGCTGGGACTCTATGCCGTCACCCTGTGCTCCCTGTGGGCGCTGTGGGCCAGCTCGTGAACACGGGAGCCTGCTCGCTCTCAGCACGTGGGGCAGCCTCCAGGGTTTCCGCGGGGGTGGAGATGGGGGCACATGGGTTAACAAGCTCCTCACTTCTTATTGCCTCTTGTCCTTCAGTGCAGCTCACAGCTGAGGGGGCACTGCATGACCCAGGATCAGGCATTCCGGAGGAAAGTGCCCAGACATCTCAAGGTATACAGTGAAAAGGAAGCCTGCCTTCTGATTCTGGTTCGCTCCCCCAGAGTGACCACCACTAGCAGTCTCTTTCAGAACATGCCTAGGTGTATTGCAGATCATTCTTCACTTGACTTGATTCCCAGGGTCAACCTTGCACAAAGCAGAATGCAAGATTCGCACCATATCCGTGTCCTGAAGCCCTTGTTCCCACTGTCTCCCATGAGCACCTCTCCCCCTGCACCCCGTCACCTGCTGGAGGGAAGCCGGTACCAACCTCTCGGACCGAATCAACACAACATGTGTAAGACACGGCGCAGGGGGTAGGCTTCCTGCATGGCCCTTGGGTTCAAGGACATTATAATCCACTGTCCTTGTATTTGTCAGCTAGGGCTGCCATAACAAAACACCAGAGGCTCTGACGCTTAAACAGAAATGTCTTTTCTCCCCACTGAGATCAAGGTGTCAGCAGAGTTGATTTCTTCTGAGGCCTCTGTCCTCGGCCCACAGCTGGCTGCCTTATCCCTGTGTCCTCAGGTGGCTTTCCCTTTGCACGTGTCCCTATCTGTGTCCGCATTCCTCCTCTTATGAGGACACCAACTCTGTTGGATTAAGGCCCGCATTAACAACCTCATTTAACCCGAACCACCTCTTTAAGGGCCCTACTCCAGATACACATTCTGAGGCACTGGGGGGTTAGGACTTCAATGTGAATTTGGGGCAGGTCACGCAATTCAGCCCATGCTATTCTCATGACTGTGGACACTTGGCCAGTCCAAAATCTGCAGGTAGGCTGGGACCCAGGGAATAGTTGCAGTTTGAGTCCAAAGCAGAGGCGTCGTGTCTGCTGGCCAAATTCCCAGCTTATTCCAGGAAGCCAGTGTTTTACTCTTGAGGCTTTCAACTGATTGGATGAGGCCTACCCACATTCTGGAAGGGAATCTACTTTACCAATGTCTACTGATTTAAATGCTAATCTTGTGTTAAAAAAAAAAAAAAATACCTTCACAGAAGCATCTAGAATAATGTTTGATCAAATATCTGGGTCCTGTGGCCCACCCAAGTCCACACGCAAAACTAGCCCTCACAGTCCCCGTGGCCCCATAGCTTCCCATCTATGCCGACAGTTGCTTGTTAAGACAGAAGAGCCCTGGTCACCAGGCACTCGCATAACTCATCAGCTTCTGGCTCTTACTCTCCAGTAGCCAAATCTGTACTGACCGGCTTACCTTACAGCAGTTCCCGGGGCCCCCTCACCTGAAGGTTAGAGTTCAAGTCTTCCACAAGTTTTCCTTCCTCTCATTTTGACTTTCTTCCTTTTACATCGCTTTTTTTTTTAAATGGAGGCTTTGTCTGGCCAAGCTCACCTGCTTGCCGTTCTGTCCAGGCCTCCACAGCTAGCTGACATAGTCTTTTGCGTCACCAAATCTGTGTGCCACTCTAAGGACCCTGCTCAAAACGGCCTTCCCGCGCAGTCATCCTGTGACTCTGTCTCCTTCTCCACCTTCAGTTTTACCTTATCCTTTAGCCTTCCCCCTTTGAATGTTTTATGGCTTCCTGTGCATGAGTGTGTATGTATGTGTGTGGGGTATGTACGTAGGTGTGTGTGTGGTGGGTGTGTGTTTGTAGTGTGTGTGTGTTGGGTGCATTTGTACACGTGTAGGGTATGTATGTAGGGGTGTGTGTATGTAGGTGTGGGGGTACATGTGTACGTGTGTATATGTGTGTACATGTGTGTGTACGTAGGTGTGTGTATGTAGATGTATGTGTGATGTGGGGTACATGTGTACACGTGTGTGTTGTAGGTGTGGGGTGCATTGTACATGTGTACGTGTGTATACATGTGTGTACGTAAGTGTGTGTGTTGTGGGGCGTGTATGTGTGTAGGCGCATCACTTGTCACACAGACCACAGACTCCTAGAGGAGTCCCCTGTTGGCTGCTTCTCTTCTCTCCGCCATGTCTGCACAGGTCCGCACAGAGCTCTGCTCCTGGCAACCCTGCAGTGATGACCACAGAGCGGCTCATCCCAGCTCACTGCTGCTGTTGGGCACGTCTCTAGTGTGTTCTCCCAGGCCTGAGGCGAGAGTCTACCCAAGGTCAGACTCCCGGTGCTCCAGCCCCGCTCTGCCCACCGTCGGGGCAGCCATCGGGAG
Source organism: Enhydra lutris kenyoni (assembly GCF_002288905.1). Taxonomy (NCBI): domain Eukaryota; kingdom Metazoa; phylum Chordata; class Mammalia; order Carnivora; family Mustelidae; genus Enhydra; species Enhydra lutris. Next base: position 19,776,512 of record NW_019154118.1, on the reverse strand, counting down.
CTTGTGGACCCCAGGAGGCTGAGTGAGAATCAGCCCTCCTAATGCTAGGAGCAGAGGACACAAAAGTCCAAAGCTGTTTGCTAGGAACTTTTTGCAACACTAAAATTGCCTTTTAAAAAACCTGCCCCCCCATCCCCTTAAAGAAAAAGAATTTAAATTCTAACAGCCTTTACCTGCATCCTCCCTCTCTCATTACCTCCCAGTTAGTGCTCAACGCCAATTGTCCATGAAATTCCGCTGCTGCTGTTAATGAAATGGGGAGTGTAAGAAGTTTGTGAACAGGAAGTGTCCATGCAAACCTCCACCTGTTTCCCTACTCACTTCCTCCTTTCTACCCCCGGCCACCTCTGTCTCCCACCGCTCAGTTAGCCTCTCCAATGACCCCCTAGATCTCTCTGCACGTCCTCAGTTATTATAGGGGAAAGGCCTGCCGTGGACTCCCCGCTACAGAGCCTCCTTCCTGTCCAGCTGTCCTTAGAGAAAGCACCTGGCTGGGGTCCTGGCAGCATCACTATCTGGCCAGGGGACCTTGAGCTTCAACTTCCCTGTCTGGCGTTAGGGTCGCTCATACTTACTCCACCAAATCGCACAACGCTGAGGGTCAGAATGAAGCTGTGTATTTAACAATACTCTGAAAAGTAGGTAATACATCACAAAATAAAAATAGGACCTCCTGCTGTTAACAGATGGATTCCAGCCTGAAGTCTTTGGTGTGTCGTCCTTCTCCCGCTGCCTGCCTCAGATTCCAGTTATGGGCTCTGGTTCAACCCACAAGTGCCCTTATTCTGGGACCCACAGGCCAAGGACTAAAACCATCCTGTGCCTTCTTGTAGGAGACTCGGGTGGGGGGAGCTGCCCAGGGCCTTCCTATTCCACTTCCCAGGTAGCTCCCTTCCGCTGCCTCCCTAGAGGACATCCCCAGGTTCTTTGTGTGTGCCTCTACGAGGCAGCCCTTCAGGGGTGAAGCCTGGCCGCTAAGCTGGGCCCCAGCGTGAACCACCTCTGTCCGAGCACCAAGGGCCCTGATCTCAACGTGGCGGCCAGGGATTCATGCGAAGCCCTGGGGTCAGCTCTGCATCCCGAAGCAGCACCGTCAGTAACCAACGGCCCTGGAGCAGAGTCCCTGTGCGGTGGGAGGCGGGGAGGGCGCCGGCACCCTTTCTGTGCACAAGTCCTCCACATGTTTATCCGTTTCACGATTCCTGTTTCACAGAGGAAGGAAACTGAGGAACAGAGCAAAAATGGGATTCTCCCAGCTGTGAATGCTCCGACCATCTGCTGTTTCCCAGAATCTAAGGTAGTTTTGGAACTCACCAAGAAAATCACAGCTCCAATTCTGGGGACTTCACTGATGTCTAAAATATAGACTTAGCGAAGCACAGCCCCAGGCTAGACAGGCAGCCCTCCGTTTTCTATGTCATTCCATCTCAGAATAACTTGCAGGCACTCTGCCCTGGTCTCTTGTAGCCTGTGGGGTGGGTAGGGGTCTCATGCATGGCCTCATGCACGTCCAGGTGGTGGAGGGTCTCACTCACCTCTCAAGACCTCCCCCTCTCCCTCCCTGCTTGTCCTAGAGGGGAGAAGCTGTTGTGGTTAAGGAAGCTGAACCCCTCACCCTTCCATCTCAAGGACCCAGCCAGCTTCTGGGGTCCAGCTTTGAGCCTGGACAGGTCAGACCAGGAAGCAAACCAGAGCAGTCACAATTCCAACCCTGGGGCCAGGCAGCATGGAACAGCCCGTGGCTCTCGGCAGTGAGGGGGGGGGGGACTCACTTCCCATGGATCGAAATACACATAGAAAGGTGAGATTAGCAAAAGGATGTGCACCTGATATTTTTGTCTCATGGTTCGGCTCTGGAGCTTCTAGTAAACTTCAGATCTTGTGTTTAAGGTAGGGAATTTGTCCACCAACTCCTGGCTGTAGGATGATCGCCCCCGGGCAGAGACCCCCCCCCCACCCCAGTCCCCTGTTCCCTCCAGGACGGCTCTCCCCCTCTCCCTGCAACCCCATCTGTGCCCTGGAGCTCATCCCAGGCGTCTCTCTGTCCTGTTCCCTGGCTCACACTCCATCTCAGCAGCCCAAACTTTTCAGTCCTGAGTTATTTACCTGCTGAGACAGTAAGAGCTTCATAATTAGCTGAGCAACAGCATGGAAGCTTTGATGAGCAGCCAGGCCCCCCATCACACTCCGGTGTCCGTAATTGAAATGACCCACGCCCGCCACTGATTAGATTAGGGGGCTGAAGCAGCCCAGTGTGCGCCCCCAGCCCCTCCCTGTCCTGTCGGGGGGTGATGTAGTTAAGTTTGTGCTTCATTTGGCAGAGGCCATAAAGCAGGCACTGCAGCGAGGATTTCTGCAGGGGTGGGAAGGCACTGCTGAGCAGCAGCGGGCTCTGTGGCAGGGAGCAGAGTCCGGATCCGTCGGTTGGGGTGGGGGTGCTTGTTTGCCTCTTGCCTTGCCCCCAGCCTAGCGCCAGCCTCTGAAGACCTGGGCCTAGCAGGATTATCCGCCCTACTCAGTGGCTCCAGGGACCAGGGCTGCATGTGGACGGCCAGACCCTGAGCAGACCCCACCCCCGGCCACCCTGCTCATCCTCTTTGGAGAGCTCTGGGCTAAGAGCAAGAGGGTCGAGGTGCTGTTGGCATTTCTTTTTCTCCCCATCTCCCTGGCTAATCTCAGCTTCTCAGATCTTTCCTGTACAAACCTTCCCAACCCCTGTCTCCTAGCTTTGCTGCTCCCCCCCCCCGCCCCCCTGGTGGTGGACACCACGGGCTTTGGAGTCCGAAGTATTCATTTGTTCCCCTAGAGCATGGTTACTCAGAGCCCACATGGTTTGCTCTCCATGCAAACCTGACGGAGTGCCGTCTTGAGACAGGTTTGGGGGCCCTAAGTGGGCTCTGTGGGAAAGAAGGCTGTGATCAGTTGGTGACGTCTGCTCCGGGAGAGAGAGGGGTAAGAGGGAAAACGGTGTTAGTGTTTCTTGAGGCTTTCATCATGTGTCAAGCACCGTGCAGAGTGCTTAGGTGACACAGTGTTCTAGGACCCCAAGAACGCCAGCCCTGGGAGAGCAGGGAGGTTATTGTGTTCTCCGCTGGGCTTCCAGTGCCTACGACAGTGCCTGACACACAGCAAACAATCCGTGTGGCCATATGTTTTGGGTGAACCACAGCAGGTTCGAATTCCACTCTCCACTTATTAGCTATGTGATTTGGGCAGGTCATGTGAACTCTGTGCCACAGTGTCCTCATCTATAAAATAGGATTAATACTAACCCTAGCTCATAAGGTTCTTAGGAGAACTGAATGAATGACTATATATAAAGTGCTTACAGATGTGTCCAACACATGCTAAGCACTTGGTTAAGTAATCATTTTTATCGTGGGTATCAATGCCCCATTTCTCAAGTGATCAAGATCACTGTTATTTGGGCCAGACACTGATCTGTATGGGTTATCTCATTAGATAGATGACAGATAGATAATATGAGGGTTATTATGAAGATTACATATATTACGAGATATGTACATATAATGAGACCTCCTGGTGTATATAATCCTCATAATAACCCTAGTATTATCATTGCTACTTCACAGTTGAAGAAACTAAAGCACGTGGAGGTTAAGGATATTGTCTAAGATCACCAAATTAACAAGGGACAAAGCTAGGATTCAAATCTAAGCAGTCTGGCTCCAGACTCTGAGCTCTTGGGGACTCCGCTGTGGTCAGACACAGTCTCACTCCAGAGCTCATACCCTTGACCGTCACTTCCTAAGAGAGGCTCATCTTTGCTGACTTTATAGGTGGCTAGAGGAGGGGCCACCATAGAAGATTGGAGCGTGCATTCTAATTCTACCATCATTAGGTTCGTGACCTTGGGCAAGTAACTGAGTTAGCTCAGAATGTCCGTTTTTACCCTCATCTGTGAATTCTGAGAAAGAGCTCTTTCCCCGAGGCGCTGTGAGGACTGAACGAGATAAGATTTATGAAGTGCTGAGCACGTAGCTCGCATTAGAGGCATTGAGAGCGAGAGCAATTATTATTATTATTTGCCGTGTTTCCACAGGGCTTTTACCAGTGCCCATAGAGACTGAGATTTATATAAATATATATATAAAAAAACTATGTCAACTCTAAAGATTTCTTCCGTGCATAGTCTCTGGATTAGCAGCCTCAGCAGCACAGGAACCATTAGAAATGCAGAATCTTGGGTCCTCTCAGACCTCTCAGACCTCTCAGGAGTCAGGACCTGAACCCACCTGACCCCAGAGGATTCGCCTGCGCACGGCCAGTTTCAGAAGCCTGGATGGAAACAGTGATGGTAAAGGGGGACAGTGGGTGTTCCTGGAGGGAGCCCCACAGCAGGCCCGGGAGCTGGGGTTCAGGGGCAGCACAGACTCATGTGGAACCCGCCTCTGTGACCCGGGCAGCTGGGCCCACAGGGCACCTGCCAATCACCCCACTCACTCAGTAATCTGCCCTCCCCACAATCAGAGCAGTCAAGCACTCCGTGCAGCTGGGCGACTGAATTATAGGCTGTGGGCAGATGGCGGAGATGGCTCTGTGTGTGCCATCCGCGGGGAGAAGAGAGTGAAGGGAAAGGAAGGCCCCTTCCACTGCCCTCCTTCCCCTGACAGCAGACACCCTTCCTTTGGGAGAGCCAGAGCCAGGCCACTGGCACCAGTGATCAAGCGACCCTTGTCCCCCCCCCCCCCCGCCCCAGAACCCACTTGCAGCACTGGGCAGACCGCTGAGCCCACCAAGGCTTGGCACACCAGCAGAGGTGGACCCGAGACTGCAGGGTCCGCACTGCAGTCCTCCTTCCTGTGTCTGGCACAAGCCCGGCACGGGGCCTGCGCACGCAGTGCTGGCACACACACCCGCCTCCCGGAAAGCCAAGCCACCATGGGTGAGGGCTTTGCTGCCTTCTCACATCGCACTAGCTATGGGGGTGGGAGGGGAAGAGCCCCAAGTCACAGGGCGAGCCCTGCTGTTGTCACTCCTCCCCTCCTCCCACTCCCCTCCCCACTCCCGCTCCTCCCCTCCTCCACCTAAGTGGAGCCTAGGCTCTGTCTTCTCGCAGAGTCCCCGAGGCTCCCAAGGCCCCGCTCACTCCACCACCAGGTCTCAGCCCCAGTTCCTGGGAGGGAGGAAAGGTCTCTCTCCCAGACCTTCCCTTACTGGTGACACCTCAAACATCCTATGCCTTCCAGGCCTCCAGGAGACGGCTCTGGGCTGCCCCCGAGGCCTGAGCTCTCCCTGCTGCCTGCTCAGCCCATCTCCCTGGCACTGCCTGCCCTCCCACCTTTCAGCCACCCTGGCACTCTCCCTGGCACCTGAACTTGACACTGAGGATGCATGGGCTTGTCATTGTGCCTTTATAGGCTTTGGGCCCCTTGTTCTGCCTCTTTAGGCAGCGTGAGTGTGTATGCGTGCCTGTATAGGCGTGCACGCGTGCATGTGTGTGTGAGGCGGTCACTCAGTTGGAGGGGAACGACACCAGCTCGTTCAAAGCTCTCGTTTTTCAGATGAGGCTGGGACAGGATAACAATAAAGCCTAGACAGTGGTAAAGACGATTATGGATTGCCGCTAGCAATAGGACACTTAAACTCTGTGTCACACTGCTTGTACTGTATCCAATTCCGTTCTTACGGTAGGATAAATGAGTAAATACAGAAACTGAGGCCCAGAGAGGGGAAGTGACCTGCCTCATATCAATGAGGAGGGGAAAGAGTGGAATTTGAACTCAGGCTTATCTCAGGGAGCATCCAGAAGCTTCCGTATCTAGATGGCTTTAGTATCGTGTTTGGGGAGACAGTGGTAGAAGCAGGTGGCCTCCCTCAGCACAGGGGCCGTGGCAGAGTTAAATGAGCTCCTGGGTGGAAGCTGCCAAGGTAAGGGACTGTTGTTCTCAATGCAGAGCCCATGGGAGAGCTGGGGTCTCCTATTTCCCGACGCGGTGCACTTCCCTTGAGGTCTTACCCTGCTGGGCAGGAGGCCCTGCCCCAGTGCCTTTGGGTTCAAAGGTACACAGGCTGTCTTGGGCTAGAATCCTGAGAACCTCCATGCTTCCCTGCCCAGGCAAAGAGAAGCAGGTGAAGGGCAGGGGAGGCGTCCAAAATGAGGCGGGACTGCTGCAGGTCAAGTCGGGGTGGACGAGGTCCAGATTTGGGGAGGCGGCTAGAGAAGGCTGGCATTTCGGAGCCCCTGATGAGCCGTGCCGATGTTGGAAAGTGATGAGGCCGGCTGGAGGGTGGAGTGGACGAGGTGGGGTTTCAGGGGGAATTGCGTGCCTGGCACTGGGGGAATTCTTTCTTTTTTAAATTTTTATTTTAATTCCAGTTAGTTAACATACAGTGTGATACTGGTTTCAGGTGTACAGTATAGTGTCAGCATCTCCATGCATCACCCGGTGCCCATCACCCCAGGTGCCCTCCCTTCTTCCCCATCACCTGTTTCACTCCCCGCACCCAACTCCCTTCTGGTGACCATCATTTTGCTCTCTATAGCTAGGAGTCTGTTTCTTGGTTTGCTTCTCTCTCTCTCTCTTTCCTTTATTTTGTTTCTTAAATTCCACGTATGAGTAAAATCATATGGTGTTTCTCTTTCTCTGACTGACTTATTTCACTTAGCGTAATACTCTCTAGCTCCATCCACATTGTTGCAAATGGCAAGATTTCATTCTTTTTAAGGCTGAGTGATGTTACACTGTGTGTATATACACCCCACATCTTTATCCGTTCATCAGTCGATGAGCACTTGGGCTGCTTCCATAATTGGGCTATTATAGATAATGCTCGTATGTACACCTCACATGTATCACTTTGAATTAGTATTTTTGAATTCTCTGGGTAAATACTTAATAGTGCAATTGCTGGATCGTAGGGCAGTTCTACTTTTTACTTTTCGTGGAACCTCCATGCTGTTTTCTGGAGTGGCTGCCCCGATTTGCGTTCCCACCAACAGAGCAAGAGGGTGGGGGAATTCTCTTTCAAGGAAGGTAAGATGATGGAGAGAGAGTCACCCAAGCATAAATTCAAATCCTGGTGCCACCACTTAATAGCTTCATGATGCTAGACAACTTAAATACTTCTCTGAGCCTCAGTTTACTCCTCTGTAAAATAGGGATTGTGATGCCCAACATTTAGAATGAAGACTCTGCTAGTGTATGAGACATAACAGTTGCTCCAAAGTATGAGCCCTTCCTTGTCCCATACCCTTCCAACCATTCCTAACTAGGGGACTCTGGTCAATTTACTTAATTTCTTTTACAGTGGTAGTAAAAATAGTGACTACAACTTCCATTTACTGAGCACTTACTACATGGCAGCTATAACAGTAAGCAGTAAGCATCTTATTCCTATTATCTCATTAGCTCCTCCCCAGAACTCTATGCTAGATTCCATCCATCCACACTGCCAGGCCCCAGAGAAGCTGGTGGATCCATCCAAGGCCACAGAGCTAGAAAACAGCAGAGCTGACGTTCGAACTGGGTTAATCAGGAGAGGCTAGCTTATGCTCTGGCAACAAGGACCCCCAAATCGCTTACAGCATGTTGTGTGCCCACCGCAGGTCAGCTCCAGTTCTGGGCCACGTCTTCCCTCTGAGACCCAGGCTGGAGGAGCTGCCTCGTTCCGGAACATTGTCGGTCACCTTAGCAGAAGGAAAGAGACCTCACAAGAGTCTTCTCAGGCCTGAAAGGCATAGCTGTCTCTTCTGCTCACCACCTAACCCATTGACCCATTGTCCTCATCATGCAACCCACTCAACTATCATGTCACCAGGAAGGGCAGTCTTTCCAAGCACCCAGAAAGGGGGACAGCCAGAATGTTTGGAGTATAAATGAATGACCACCATATCCAGTTTCTAACCCCTATGCTCAGTGGGTTTAGCCCCAGTGTCTTCATTTGTAAGGAAGGAATCATAATTCTACCTTCCAGGATGGTCACCCTGATGACAGGACATAGGACACAAGTACTATGAAGCACTGAATCATGGTGATTACGTGTGGGCTTCAGGAATACTCTGGACTGGTCAGCTCAGCTGTTACTTGGTGGAATGGCAAATCCCAGTACGGAATTCAGAAGTTCTGGTGAGACAAGGGGACATGCTTTGGAAAACGGTGCTGCTCTCACTGCTTATGAAACCATCTCCAGGGGAGCCAGAAGGGAAGGAACATTTCCAGGATGACCATCAGAGGCAACAGCAAATGTGATTATGTCAGCAAATGTGCAAAAGTGCCGTACGCTTTTGGAGGACTCTTCATTTAGGACTAATTAAATACTTGGAAGCAGGAAGATTGAAAGTGTCCTCTCTGGGAAGGTACTCCAGGCCAGCAAGGCACTTCAGGGTCTATTTACAGCATTTGGAGAGCTCCGGAGGAGGAGGAAGTGGGTGGCTTTACTCGGAACAACACTCTAGAGGCAGAACACGAGGCTATCAGGGGCTGAAACCACTCAGGACGTTGCGGCGCCGCCCCTACCCCAGCCTGGGTTTCCCAGGGTCAGAGGTTTGGGCGATGAGAAAAGACAGACGGGGGGTTTATGCTGGTGTTCGTGAAGGGGGGAGCAGCCTGTAGGATGCTGTGTATCCTGGGGCTGCCGTAACGAATCACCACAACTTTAGTGGCTTAAAACAACACAACGGTGTTCTCTTACAGCCCTGGAGGTCAGAGGTCCAAAACCAGTGTCACCGGGTAAAAGGCAAGGTGTTGGCAGGACTGGTTCGTCCTGGAGGCTATAAGCGGAGAATCCGTTTTCTTTTCTCTTTCAGCTTCTAGGGGCCGCCCGCCGTCCAAGCTCGTCTCTGCTTTCTGCTTCTGCTTCCGCATGGCTTTCTCTTCTCTCATCAAACCTCCTCTGCCTCCCTCTTAGAAGGACACTCATGATTCCATGTAGGGCCAACGAGCATAATTCAGAATAATCTATCTCACAATCCTTAATACGATCCCATCTGCAATCTCTCTTTTACCGCACAAGGCAACAGTCACAGGTTCCGGGGATTAGGACCTGAGTCTCTTTGGGGCCATTACCCAGCCTACCATATGGGGCGTCCAAGATGGGCTAGAAAGCAAAAGGGCACCCACGAGCCAGCTGCACACATCTCCTGTGGGGCCTGAGATAGGGGGCATCCTCTAGGCCATAGCCACGATAGGACGTCTGTGGCAACCCCTGGAGACCCTGTGACACCTCCCTCCCTCCAGCCATCGAGGAAGCACACAGTGCTGCAGGCAGCATAGACTTGTCACGTAATCAGGTAATCCACGTTTTAACAAATACGTATTCAGCACCTACTGTGTCCCGCGGGAGGTGGTTCAGACCCGGGGCCCTGCCAGGTCCTCCAAGTAGGAGACTCGCTCAACAAATACTTATTGAGCCCCTATTAGATGTCAGGCACGGTTCTAGGTACCTGGGAAATACTTGCTCCCTGCCCTCATTCTATCAGTGGAGGCAGACAGTAAGGAGTCATCATAAGTCAATCACATAGGATGTTAGGGGGTGATAGGGCCATGGAACAAAAGAAAAAGTAGGGCCAGGTAAGAGGGAGGGGTAGGTAGGACCAGGCAGGTGAAGGTCCTAAGCGGATTAGTCAGCACAAGCTTCATTGAACAGGTGGGGTTTAGGCAAAGACCTGAAGGAGGTGAGGGGGAATCAGCCAAGTGGACATCTGGGAGGGGGATCTCCTGGGAGAGTAAAGAGCTAGAGCGAAGGTTCTGGATGGGAGGGTGCAGAAGGATGGGAGGGCCACAGCAGGTGAGTGGCGTGGGAACAGGACCCAGGTGGGCTGCTTCCGTGGAGCTAACAGGGCCAAGCCTGAAAGAGAGAAGACACAGTAAAACAAGCTCTCTGAACACTGCGGTATGGAACTCTGGAAAGTCCTCCGAACTGGGAACTCGTCCTGGGGCTGGGAATTGCATGGCCTTGCTGAGGTCCCTTAGCCTCCCTGAGATTCACTTTCCTCCCTTACAGATGGAGAAGCTCGCACCGATGCGCTCACTCCTCGTCCGTTCAGAGGACCCCGCCAAGCACGGCTGAGGCCCCAGGCCGATGGCACGTACTGCAGGCCCCAAGGGGAGTCACGTGTGGCCTCTACTTTCCCTGTCCAGGTCCTGCCTGTTCCGCTCTGTACTGACATAAGTGAGGGTCTGGGCCTGCACGCAAAAGGGCATGATGGTGGAAGGACTTGGTGTTGAGGAGGAATTAGACTTCTCAATATCCCAAAGGAGAGCATTGGGTGGGTGGAAGCTTTTGAGAAACACAGTGTAAGAAAGATCTCTGCAAAACTGTGCTGGGCGGTCATGAAAGATCTCCTCCTCATCGCTGGAGGTCTGCAAGCAAAAGCTGAGAGATCGTTGGTTGGGGATGTCCTAGAGATTTGGGTGCCGGAGAGAGGCTGGACTAGATGGTTCCTAAGGCCAAAGGGAGCTCTCTCTGATGTCTCCACCTCTGGAGGACGTTGGTACAAAAGCAGGTTGTGTCTGCTGGGATGTGTTGAAGACCTTGCTTTTAGGTTGACTGCTCTCCCAAATGTCAAGCGGAATGAGACAGTGGTCCCTGAAGCAGGCAGGCCATGTGACCTCCTTACTCGGTCCTGCCTCTCCACCGGGTGGTGTTGGAAGAAATCTCCTTAGCCTAGTCCTGCTGTGGGCTCTCACTGCCTCGCTCTTGTTAGGAGCGAGGCTGGAATTTCTCCCATGCCTGTCCAGAGAAGATATTCAAAGGGCCAACAGGTACCTGAAAATGCTTTCAACATCACTAATCATCAGAGCGATGCAAGTCTAAACCATGATGAGGTTTAGACCTGTTAGAATGGCTGTTATCAAAAAGAAAAAAATAAATAAATATCCGTGGGAAGGTAGACCAAAAGGAGCCATCATGCACTGTGGTTGGGATGCCAGTCAGGGCAGCCACTGCGGAAAACAGTATGGGGGTTCCTCAAAAAAATTAAAAATGGAGCCACCCTATGACCCGGCAGTCCCACTTCTGGATATAATATTTGAAGGAAGTGTCAGCCTTATTCACAGTAACCAAGTTTGGAAGCAACCTAAGTGTCCATCAGTGGGTGAATGGATAAAGAAAAGTGGTCTCTGTATACAACGAAGTATTTATTATTCAGTCAAGAAAAGAGGAAATCCTGCCATTTGCAATGCGATGCACCTGGAGGAGATTATGTTAAGTGAATATCAGCCAGACAGGACAGACAGACTGTATTGCGCACTATGTGTGGGAGAAAAAAAAAAAGAAGAAGAAGAAGAAAATTGAACTCATGAAGCAGAGAGTGGACTGGATGGATGGTGGCTGCCAGGGACTGGGGGTTGGGGGCAGAGGGGACGTCGGCCAGGGGTCCAGTGTGCAGTTATCAGATGAGTAAGTTCCCAGGGTCTAATGTGGAGCCTGGTGGCTGCGGGTGACAGTACCGTACCGTCTGCTAGACACCGGCTCAGAGAGCAGACCCCAAGCCTTCTCACACGCACGCGAAGATAACTGTGCGAGCAGGTGGATATGCCCGTCAACTCGATTGCAGTAATCATTTCACAATGCATGTGTGTATCCAACCACCGCTTTGCACACTTTGCACAATTTTATTTCTCAGTTATACCTTCGTAAAGCGGAGACGGGGAAGATCCCCGCCTTTTGGAGCTCACAGTCCAGTAGGGGGAACAGATAATAAACAAGATACACAAACCGAGCATGTGGGGTGTGAGATGGTGACAGACAGCGTGCAGAAGGACTGTAGGGCGTGTGTGTGAGAGGTAATGTTGGATAGGGTGGTCGGAGAAGGTCTTGCTGAGAAGGTGACATTGGAGGTGGATGATGGCAGCCGGGCTCACAGACACGCTATCGCTTTCCAGTTTCTTCCCCTCTTCCCAGGCTCCACCCTGCGGCCCCCGGGGCAAGCTACCCCCAACCCACCCCTTTCAGGCTCTGTGGCTGTATTTAACTCTTATAAAGTATTTACAAGCCATTATTTCATTTGTTTATTCATTCTATTGATCCCTTTTGTTTGCAATGGGAAGACAACTAGTAGCTTCTGAGTCTAGGTTATTGTGGGGGTGTTACACTCCCTCCCTACCTCGCTCAGCCCATCAAATCCTCATGGCCCTGTGCGGGGACACATGTGCTTATGCCCACTTTGGACTCGGGAAAACTGAGGTTAGCTGCTTCAGGTGTCTTAACCAGCGTCCTATGACTGGTAAGCTGAGCAACCGAGATCTGAGGTCAAGTCTGACTCCAGAGTCTGTGCTTTTCTCATGACACATGAATTACAAATTTTGTAATTGTGTGCTAGGGAAGAGGGAGCGGGTCTCAGAATACTTGGGAGGGGGCGTGCGTAATTTGAACCAGGGAATGCTGGCATTGCCTTTCCCTTTCCAGATTCATGATTCTGGGACTGTATTATTCTCAAAAAGAGTCTGTGAATTTGGCAGACAGGTGGACTTCGTAGGGAGAGCAATTATTCCTTTGTTCCCATTTGGTAGGTGATACGAGTGAGGCACAGAGAGCTCCGCTGGTTTGCCTGGGGCTACCCAGGAAGTTGAGGATGGAACCAGGGCTAGAGCTGGCTTGTAGTCCATTCTTCCCTCGCCTTCCTTTCAAAAACCCAACTTGTTGTTTTGCTTTTTGTTCTTTTTAAGAGACGTTATATTTACACAATACAAAATTTAAAGGCATAACAGGCAGACAGAGAAAATGTCTCCCTCCCCCCGCACCCCATCCCCAGTTCCACATCTCACGGCCGCTGAGACAACAACCACGACAGTCTCTTGGCTCCTTCCCCGAGTGGAAGAGGGAGAAGGGAGAAAAGAGAGAATCCCGTCTTCACCTGTGCTGCCCTTGCTGGGCTTAGGGTCTGAAACCAGGCTCGGCCACCTGTTAGCTGAGTGACCTCGGGCGGGTCACTGCATGTCTCAGAGTGGGGGGCCACATCGCCTACCCCAGCGTGCTCTTGTGAGCATCAGAGTGAAAGAATGTGTAGGAAAATGCATGGAAAACACGCATGCTGGGCTCTGGAAAAGCCCAGAAACGATCACAGTGTTCTCCACACCTCTTGGAGACAGTGGAGAGAATGGATAGGAGATGGAACTCATTTCTACAGGATGAAAGGAAATGATCCAAATGGTACCAAGTGCAATTAAAGTTTAATATTAGAGGAGATTTTGCTTCAGAATCCCAAAGGGGCTTGTGAGGTTTCTTTCTTTGTAAACTTTTCGGAAAATACTAATAACAATATATTAAGACTGTTATCTTCCCAGAAGCCAGGGAATGGATCAAAAGTCCTCTCTGATCCTTTCCTCTCGAGAAATTAGAAGTCAGGAAAAAGAGAAATTTAAGCCAAATGACCTTCTGTCCCCAGGTCCAGCTCTGGGGTGACCATTGGGCTAATGACCCATCACCAGCCACACTAAGGCCTGGCTTTGCTACCAGCTTGCTGGTTCTAGATGCACCTTCCCTGGTGACTTTCTTCCTGGAGACCACCCTGGAGTCAGCTGTGTGTTTGTGGCCAACAAACAGAATTTGATGGAGATTTGGGGAAAGAGGTACGAGGGGAAGCTTCATTGCATAGGAAGGAGACGTTCTCCAGAAGCTGGAGCATCTGGGTCTTGGATCCTTGTAAGGACCTGGAGTGAGACTGCTCCCTCCTGTGCCAGGAAGGAGGGGAGGGGAGAGGAAAGACCGGTCTTCCTCTCTGCTGTTTCTCATGCCCATGATTCCCTCATGGTCTGAGGGAAGGATGGCCACCTCCCCTGTGAAGACAAGTCCCAGATCTCCAGAGTTTTGCAGCAGGAATGTCTCCAGGCAGGTGGGGCAGTGGGGCCAAGCAACCCATCACAGACCCTTAGAATTCACTTTCCTCAGGTGTTTTCTCTCTCAGGCCATTGCTGCTGCCAGCATTCTGGCCTAATCAGGAACAGAGTCCCCTTCCTTCTCCCCGCTTAGTGTGATGGATCAAGGCTGAGAATTCCCACACTAACACATATTAAGGGAAGAGACAGGGGAAGGAAGCAAAGGAGTCTTTGCAGACTGAAACACTTGGTCTTATAGGGCTCACAGTGCTCGGTTATCCCAGACCCGCCAAATCCCTCCTCATGTCCCCACAGTGCTTTAGAGGGTCCCAAAGGAGCAGCACAACTTCACAGGCCCCTTGCTTGTGTTTCTTCATTCCTACTCCTTGTCTGTCTGTGTGGGGAGAGTAGCCATACGAGCACCTTAAAACAACTCAGCCACCTTGACCTTTAAGGTCAATAATCAGAGAAAAAAAACCTCCACTGTGCCATTTCCTACAGGAGTCCCATCCTGTGTGTTTGGAGGACTACAAAAGGCCTCCTCAGGTGACAGGTGACAAGAAAAACCCCATCCTTTTAAGGATATCCATGCACCCAGACTCAACAGAGTACTATTACACTCCAAAAATTCTAGCATCCCTTCCTTACCAGGAGGAGGGACTACAGAGGTTCATGGTCCCAAATTTACTGTGAAGCCCCATAACATAGCATTTGCAGAAACAGGGTCTACTCTATTGGGGCCAAGATGGTAAAGGGCAGTATTTCTGAGTCCACTCTGTCCCGGGGCAAACAACAAACATAATGGTCCATAAACTTATCATGTATTCTTACTCATGACTACTCTCTAATAAAAATATCTTTAATTCACAGGCTTATGTGGATGGAGCCAGCCCAATGAGCCTGCCCTTTCAATCAGAGCAATCAAGGAGGTGTGGGGACCCCCATCTGTACCTGGGATTGGATCCAGAGTCCAGTTAGCCTGGGTCTCAAGCCTGCAGAATGTTCTGGAACTCCGTGACGTGAGGTGGGCCCAGGTTTTTGAGTTTGCAGGACCAAATGTCTCACCCTCCATTTATCAGCTACATAATTCCACAAAGGTTGGTAAACTTTCCTGTGCCTTAATTTCCTCATCTGCAATGTGAGAGTCGTAAGATCTTCTTCATAGGAAATAGAGGCGAAATACGATAACGTGTTTAGCACAGTGCCTAGCACACAGCGAGCTTGGAAAATGGCAGGGATGGTTGGTGGAGTGGGGCAGAACAGGCCACTCCAAGGACCAGGGCCTGGACAGAGAAAAAGTCATGCTGGGACGTGATGGGACACCAAGGAAAGCAAGACCAGCCCTTCCCTAGCAGGCGGGCGCCTCGAGGGGCCAGATGGGACTCCAGGTTGCAGAAAATTTTTTTAAGTTTATAGGTTCTAAAAGGTCAGGCTCTTTGGTGTTAAAAGTTTTAAAGACCAGTAAAATTTACAGAAGATTTGAGACACGGCTGTCTTGGAAAGGCTGGAGCCAGGAGCCTACAGGATCCCCGCTCTGTCCATAACTGGCTGTGGGAACTGAGGCAGGTCACGGAGGCCCTCTGGATTCTGTATTTTCACCTGAAAAATGGGAGCAAGCCATGTGGTAAGGGGTAGGGCAGTGTGTGCCGGCATGAGCCTGGGCTCGTAACCACCTGATGACACAGAGCTCTTTCCAGGGTTTAGACCCAGGCTGATTGACTTCTGGAAAGCCCCACGCACATGTGTGAGCCCGGTCTTGCTTGCCACGGTGTTGGGAGCACAACGGAGGGCCCTGGGCTACAGGTCCTGCATTCTTGGGGCTTCTCAGTCCCCACGTTGGACCGCTGCCATCCGCGTGTCTGCCTCCGCTCCCTGGGAGGAGCCCAGCCGTCTGCAGCCAGAGCTCAGAATCAAATTAGCCGGCCCTCTTGCCTGTCCCTTGTCCCCACTGGCCAAGGAGAGTTCATCGAGGCCTCGCACTAATTTCTATCTTGTTTAAAAGGGACAAAAGTGACTCCGCAGTTTCGACAGAGGCAATTTACACCCCGCCACTGGCCTCAGCTCCAGCTGCCCCTGTCTGTTGCGCCGTCACATCCATTAATAGGAAATTTCTTCAGGGGAAGCTTCGTTGCAGCCACATCCGAGAGGCACACAGGCAATACATCTCCGTTCCAGGCCTCGGCCTGCCCGGCTCGCTCTAATCCCATTACCTAGGGAGCTAATTCTCTAATGCACACACTGTATCGAGACATCCGCTCCCCCCACCCCACCCCCAGCTCATTTGGGCAGTCCCAGAGGATTCCAGGAGCTCAGCGCAGAAACGAAGGCTTCGGGCTCAGAGCACGGGGCCTCCAGGCTTTCTCGCTGCCCCTGCACGGGTCTCGGCACACGTCCCCCAACAGTATCGAGGGTCAGCCCCATTCAGTCCACGTCCCCCCGCCCCCCGCTTCCCAGCTCAGCCTCTCCTGCAGCCTTCTCTTCCTCCTTCTGCGTCCCTCTTTGCGTCTCCTTTACTCCTGATCTTCTACTCCTAGCTTCCTTTTCTTTCTCAGTTTCCTGCCAATGTTCTCTTTTTCTCATCTTCCTTTTATTTTTTGCTTCTCTCCCTTCTCCTTCTCCAGATCTCCCTTTTCCTGTAGTCTTACCTTCTGCTTCTTCGCACCCTGCCTTGGTTCTGCACCTCACTCAACAGGTTCAGGGCCAGAGGCTCCTTCCTGCTCTCTGTCTCCAGATGACTTGGCTCTGTGGCAGGCGTGGGCTCCAGGCTACACTGGTCTCAGCTGGGAGCAAGAGACGAGGGAGTGCCTCGTGAGTGCACACAGGGAACCTCAGGGAGGACAAGATGGGGCATTGGGGCAGTAGTTAGGGCATGCAAGGGGACAGCTAAGTATTGTTTATTCTAGAAGGATGAACCTCCAAATGGGTTACTGCTAAGCACTGAACCTGGTAATGCCCATACGAAGACACCCCATCAGGGAATGGTATAATGCTATATGCAGGTTTTATAATGCACAGCAAAACGAAAAGTCCTTCTAGAAATTTGCAGCAGATTTCTAAGTGGCAGTGGCCAAAGACGGAGGTGAGCTTGAGCCTAAGAATCTTTGTGTATCACTCCAGATGCTGGGCCCCAGGATGCATTTAGGGGTCCACAAGTGCCCCTCCTAATTTGGAGCCCCTTCAAGACCTCAGCCTGGAGGCCTGGGGGCAGCCTGGTTCTTGCCTTGCCTTCTCCAGTTGTCAAGCTGGGAGTCTGGATGCGTTCATTCTGGGGTGGCGGGGTCTGGCTCTCTAAATTCCTTAGAAGTTTGGGGGTGCCTATTTTCTCCTTCCACTTGCCCCCATCTTCATTCCTCTAAAAGGAAATCCTGGAGATGATTTTCCTGGTTTTTCTGAGTTGTGCAGTGAGGAAGCATGTGACTTAAGAGAAGTGTAGCCCAGCCTCCTTGAGCTTGACTGAACATTCCAGGACCAGACTCTGGCTCAGAGCCATATGAAGGGACAGGGACGCCATTGGTTGAAAGGTATAATGCCAAATGCAGATTCCATCCTGTGCATGAATAAGGGGAAATATCCAGACAGAGCCAAAAAGGACTCATCCCTGCCCAAGGTGATTTTTTTTTTAACTTAATTGCAATTCAGAAAACTCCTTCCTCCAGGTTTCCCAGCTTATGCCACACTTAAACTCAACTGGAAAAAAAAGTGAAAGGCATAAAAATGTTCTGCGACTGAGGGTTGCCACAATCTGAATACAAGTGCATTGTGCTTTGAACGCGCTCGAGGTGGAAATGTCCGCTTCTACTCCAAATGGTGATGTGGGAGTGGGATTCACTCCAACTCACAGCGATACTCTTCTCAGACAATTTTGTGGGCACACAGTTGGGGATCTGAGGGGTAGATCGTTTCCTATTCAATTTACAAAGGAAAGAGAAACACTTCTTCGAGGAAAACATTTCAAAGGTAAGTGTTGAGAATGCTCATGAATTGATATTAAGCAAAGAAAGGAGTGGGGTGCAAAGTTAAGTGCTTGGTATATGTACTTCGCTGCATACAGATCACAGAAGAAAATAATAGGGCAGTACACAGGAAAATATTAACAGGGGCTGTGTCTGGGTAGTAAGGAAGCCCACGGATGATTTTTAATTTTTCTTCATATTTTTCTATAATAAGCAGGTGTTACTATTATATTTTAATAACATATTATTGTACATATTAAATATATTAATATATTTGCATAGTATAAACTACAGATACATATATGTATTGCTACTTAAATATTTAAATTTACATATTTAGGTGAAAAAAGTAGATAAATACTTCAATAAGGACAAAAGAGCAGACATGGACTAACCTTCCTCTGTCCACAGAGATGCCCGGTCACCTGCTTGGCTAGGGGCTCTCGTCCCCCCCCACCCCGTGGTGTAAAAGAATAGCCTTCCTGCTCCCACAGCCTGGTCCCTCCCCTCCCTACTCCCACCACCTCACCTCTCCCTGCCTCGGCCCCATGCTATCAAACCACACTGGACGTAAATGAAGGCAGGAGCCCGAGCACCTCCCAGCAGACAGACGCACCCTCCTTCGGGGGGGCTCCTGAAGTTACTCCCAGTTACTCCTTGGGGAATTTGGCCAGACCACCTGGCTGGCTGGGTGGCCCAAGGCCGGCCCCATGACATCAGCTGGGCGGGCTCCTTTCTCACTGGCTCCCTCTCCTTCCCTCCCGCCCTGAAACCTGATCCAGCAGAAGAACTGATTGCAGGAAAACCTGGCGGCCGCCCAACCCCAGCGGCGGGGCTCCATGAGGCAGCAGCCTCAGAAGGTGTGGGAAGTGGCCCCGAGAGGCAGGCGGGCTGGGACACACGAGGCTGGGAGCGTGCAGGCAGGCTGCGCCCTGGCACGACTGACCCCGGGCTCACGCCCAGCATCCCACACCCAGGAGAGCTCACCATGCTGTTGTGGGTGCCACAGGCACTGCTGGCCTTGCTTCTGCCCACGCTTCTGGCACAGGGAGAAGGTAAGGGGACCGGTCGTGCCCATACGACTTGCTGACCCCTGCAGACATGGGCGGGGGCGCTTGATTCCTCCAGGGCTTGAGGGAAGCAGGGTTTTGGGGCGGGTGCTGCTGCAGGAGGGTCAGGGATCATGCCGCAGGAGCATGAGAGGAGTTTAAGGGACTGGGGTCCACCTCCAAAGTTGGGGCGGTTGAGCGTGGGTGGGGCGCCGGGCCTGCTGAGAGGGACCCAGCAGCAGCCTGGCACACAGCTACCAGAGAGGGGCTTCTCTGTCCTTTGCCCTGCCCTAGATTCATGGAATGACATCCGCAAGTTTCCCTGGAGCTGAGGCAGTCTACCCCTTCTAGTTGTCAGTGGGAATGCAGGGGTCCAGAGAGGGGCGGTCATTCACTCAAGGTCACACAGCGCCTTCGCAACAGAGTGGGGACCAGAGCAAACATAGCCATCTTTCCTCCACTTTCCTCCACTTCCCTAGTCTTACTGCATGGGTTCCCTGGGCCTCCTTTCCCAAACTTCCCTTCCAGAGCGAAACTCCAGCGACACCAAATTTTTCTCATTCCCCCACCCACCCTTTCCTGCCTTCCCAGGATAAAAGATGTTGGGGTCACCAAAGGATCGGTTTCCTTTGGCTACAAACAATATCGGTTCCCCATTCCAGAAGGTCATCTCCCCATCCAGAGCTAGGACGGAGCTGGGGCTGGAGCACAGTTAGGATGCCCGTCTCGGGGCTGGACAGATAGGAAGAGCTTAAATACGCGATGGGTTTCCTCTCCTGAGCTGTCCCTGGGGAAGTTCAGAGGGACAAACGCCCCAGGCTGCTTGTCAAGACCCTGGTCTGGGGCTTCCCTGGCTGAAGAGAAGTATTGTCCCTTCCAGCAACGGCTTTTCGCCCCGAGTCCTGCGGGGCCCTGTCTGGTAAGACACACAGAGACTGGGATTTGAATCTCTTTTCCTCCACTCGCGGGCACAGGACCCACCTTTCTGAGCCTTGGGGATTCTTCTCTGTAAACGATGCTGTCATGATAGCCACCCCCGGGGGCTGCTCGAGATCGAATTGAATAATATGTTCCCTGAGATTATCCCACAGGAGACACTCAATAAATGGTCTCTGGCCTCCCGCCTCTCTCTGCTCTTCTCTGTCATTCCGAGGGAAACGGAGAGTTTATCAGGGAAAGGACAGGGAGAGGCACCTGCCGGGGCAACGACCCAGGTGGCACCCTGCTCGTCCTCTCACAGCCCACACCCTGGCCCTCTGGGGCCTTCCCCTTCTCTCCCCTGTGCCTTTCACCTTCATACTTCTTGGCATCTCTCAGGAAATTCTTCTGCTATTTCCCAGAGGAATGACAGGTACACATGAAACCCCCATAGAATGGGGAGAGGCCTAGGAGTTGGGTTTTCTCACCACTCTCTGGTCCCTCTAGGCCTCGGGCTCTGGGGACAACTCGGTTTCTCCCCACTTCCTGTTCACCCCACACCTAACCCTCTTCCTATCTTCACCAGATCTGCCCACAGAGCAGAGCAGGACGCCTCTGAAGGAGTCCGGCCCAACCCGCCCCCAGGAGCGTGTGTTTGCGGCTGAGAGGGGGGATTCTGCAGGAAGGGAAAAGAACGTCAGCATTCCTGGAATGGCTCCCTTCTGTCCTCGTCAGTAGCAGGCTGGGGTCAGGGAGCCAAGGGCAGACACCGAGGCAAACCCTCATGTGGACCTTGGGGCTGAGAGATTGTGTGCTTTGAGCTGCCTTTCCTCATGTAGCCCCAGTACCATGTCCTGGGGCCACTCCTCCCTGGTCCCCCAGGGCCCCTCGCCATCCCCACAGGCCCACCGCCTCTGAGCTTGTACCTGCTCTCAGCCTTCCTCAGCCCTTGGCCTCCCTAGACCTCACCTGTCTTGCGGCTCCGGTCTCTGCAGCCTGGCGAGCGGCCCCCTCACACACAGGAGCGTACCTGTCACCCTGAGGAGACAATAGCTTCAGATCTGTTTACCTCTGGAGACAAAATGTTTAATCATGGGAATTTCAGTCAGTGGGCAGACCTGGGGATCTGAGATGGAAATAGTGGAGACATTTCCCTCTTAACAGCTTTCAAACCAAGGCAAGAGAACTGGGGGAAGCCTCAGGCTCTGAGGCCCACTGTGAACTGTTCTCCCCAGCCAGGCACTGGAGGCGCCTCCAGGCCCAGAACACCTCCAGGCCAGCTCTGCTGAGGCTGTCAGATCACCTTATGGCCAACTACGAGAAGGGCGTGCGGCCCGTGCGGGACTGGAGGAAGCCCACCACCGTGGCCATCGACGTCATTATCTATGCCATCCTCAGCGTGGTGAGCGCTGGGCCCCAAACTGCCCCGCTCGGAGGTAGACCTTTAGGGGTGGGAGACCATGGAAGGCCAAGTCACCCCCTGGGCAGTACAGTGGCCATTCAAGGACCCAGAGTACCTGCGACCTGGCACAAACCCGTGTCAGGACAGACGATGTCACCCAACACCTGCCCAGCTGCCCAAACCAGAAAACGGGGTCACCTGTGTGGCTGCTTCTCCCTACCCTTATGGCTAGAGACCCACTTTCCACTCAGTGTGTCACGGTCACCACGTCTCCATGTGAGTGCTGTGAGGCTTCAAACTGCCCTGTTCCTCTCCAGGCCCAAGCTGTGTTACGTGGGCCCCCACACACGGCAGGTGTTGCTGAAGCGTTGTTGCAGAATGAATCCGAAACCAGTGATGAATCTTGTTCTCGATGCAGTCTTGTCCCTGTTGCCGGCACACCAGGACAGGAGGGAGATACAGATCCAGACATATAGGCATACAGATACGTAAAAACATGTAACAGAGAGAAGATATTGTCTATAGGTCTCCTCTTATCTCTATGTTATGTATATTATATACGTAAACTAGATGTAATATAAGAGATGTATACATATCTATAATATGCATAACAATAGAAAATAGTAGAAGATATATATATACACTTTCATATATATATGAAAGTGTATATACATATGAAATATATATACTTTCATATATATATGAAAGTGTATATGTATATGAAATATATATATATGAATGTGTATATATATGTGAAATTTTTAAAGAATTGGTTGTATTTCTTTCTAGATGTGTCTAGTAAAAGACCACCTCTTCCTGGCTGGCTCCGTTTCCCCTTTCCTTCACTCTCACTTCCCAAAGGACTAGGGACACAAAGTAGCAGCTCCTGTTGGGGTGTGGGTGCAGGGCGGACGCCCACCCCCAGGGCCACCAAAGCTGAGCTCCCTTTCCCTTCACAGGATGAGAAGAACCAGGTTCTGACCACCTACATCTGGTACCGGCAGGTGAGCGACCAACCGCGCGCCCACCCCCATGTCCTGAGATCTGGGCTTCCCCTGCCAGGAAGGATTCCTCCATCTCAAAGGAATCAGGAATCTCAGAGGCCTTGATGAGGGAGAGGGAGGGAAGAGGTTAGGAAGCAGACTCTTGAGGCCCAGGAGTCTGGGCTCCTCTCATCTCAGGACTGGCAGTGGAAGGAAGCGTGTCTGTCAGTGGAGGAGGAATCCTCCAGACCCCTCTGGTTTCTGGGGATTTTCATAGCATCTCAAACAACAACTTGCCCAGCCACTGTTGATGGACTATCTATAGTGACTGGGAGCTCAGTGGGCAGCAACTGCACTTTCAGACAACTCTCTTTGCTAGAAAGTTCTTCCTTCTATTACGCCAGATGCAATGACAACCAAATTGGGCGATTGGCAGGGGGTGACTCCATCCACCGAGTCCTCACCCCCTCAGCCACCTCCCCACTCAGTTTCTGACCCACGTCGCTCCAGAGCTGGTGGAAACTCTCTGAGGCCTTTACAGCACGTTTGTGGGGAGCCGGCGGGGAGGGAGGCCAACAGCGCAGGCTGCTGTCCGCGGGCTGGTCTGCTCGGGCAGCCCCTGAGCTGGGGGGTGGACGTGAGAGCCAGAGGGAACCCCAGTGGCTGGAGAGCATGGGCAGGAGGACGGGGCCGGTTCCTAGAGGTCAAACGTGAGAGAGGCTCTGTCTGGGGGCACGCCTGGCACAGGACGGTCTCAGTGAAATCCTTCCCTCTCCTCATGCGCATACACCACTACCAGCTGCTCATGGGGCAGAGAGACGGGTGGAGGAAGACGCGGGAGTGCAGATTCCCGTCCGACGGCGCCCCTCAGCCTCACAGAGATCTCACTGTGGAGCACACCTGTGTCAAGGGAAAGGGCCCAGCCCAAAAAGGCAGCCTGGAGCTCCTTTCCTGGGACCTCGGGCTTAGGTCCCACCGCTGGACCTCAGGGTCACTTGTCTGCCCAGCAGCAAGGGGACACCAACCTCTCGTCTTCCAGAGACTATGCTAAGGGGCCAGAATCAGAGACGCAGACTAGACTCAGGCCCTGCCCACAGTGAGCTCACAGTCTAGGGGGCCTCCACACATGGACAGACCCGTGAATGCAGCAAGAACAAGAGGCCAACCACGGGAGCAGAGGAGGCACCTAAACACCCCACCTGGGCTGTGGGGTCCTGGAAGGTTCCTGCAGAAGGGAGCAGACAGATGCATTGGTAAAGTCTGGAGGGACGAGGAAGACCTCCCTCAGGGGTGAAGACGGGGGTTGCGGTGTGGGAGCGTGGGTAAGAAGAGATGTGGGGCGTTCACCTCCCGTGGCCGGAGGTGAGAAGCTACAGAGAGGCAGAATTCACGAGGCTAGAGAGAATGCTGGGGGGTCGGACGATGCGGCCCATTGTAGGCCGTGAGGTCGAACTCTATCCCAAGGGCAAAGTTGGCGACTAGAGTTCTAAGCGAGGGAGTGACACAATTAAGTTGACATTTTAGATCAGTCATTCCGACAGGATGGTGAGCAATGCATTGATCCAAATTTAACAGTAACCATCTCTAACCTGTGAGGTGCGTGTTATTACCTCAGTTTACACGTGAGCAGACCAAGACCCAAGAGGCTATCTGTCTAAGATCCCGCAGTTGGCAGCTGGGCTGTTCAAACAGGAGAAATGGCCGCATGCCTTCCCTGGGCAAAGCTTCATATGCCTGGGTCATACCTGCATGCGGGGAGTGTGTGAGCACAGAGGTGGGGGGCTCTTGGGTACTGCCAGGTGATCGGGGACACCAATACCCAGATTCCCCCTGAGCGGTGACATCACCCCGAGTTGCGGATGTCCCCCCCCACCCAAGATGGAGGGGGCTTCCTGTGACCATCCCCACTCCTCCTCTAGTACTGGACTGACGAGTTTCTCCAGTGGAACCCCGAGGACTTTGACAACATCACCAAGCTGTCCATCCCCACCGACAACATCTGGGTCCCAGACATTCTCATCAATGAGTTGTGAGTGCTGTCACCCAGTCCTGGGCTGCCCGGTGCCTCCGGGGCTGGGGAGGGACAGGGCGTGGGGACACGACTCTGCACGGCAGGAGAGGTCCCACCCAGGCTTGCAGAATTGTCAGGTGACTGTAGGAATTGCCTTGGGCCCCAACTCCCCTTTGTGGTTGGTTTGTTTTCTCTTTTCTTTTTTAAAACTCCTTTTTCTATGCCTGATGTTGAAACTTTGCTCTTCTTGGTCCGAGGGCCCCCTTCCTGGCGAGGGGAAGCTGAGGAATGAATCCCCACTGTTAACAGTAGCTGAATGAGGGGCAGCTGCATTACCAAAAGGGGTGAAGTGCCGCAGGGGTCACCACCTTGGTCACAGGGTGATTTGGAGCCGTAGAGGCTCCGACCTTTCAAGTCGTGCAATGACTGGTTGGCTCCAGCTTGTGCCCCCAGTGAGAAGTGGGTACCCCCATCCTTTATTACCAACGGCTGAACACTGTCTCATGCGGCCCCCAGCTAACATCCGTTCCCTCCGTCCTTCAGGCTCCTTCAGGCTCTGCTGCCTGGGCTTCTGAGTGCTAGAGCATGGAGAGGGCTGGGGAGACAGATGGAAGGAGGAAGGGGTCCAGGGCCAGTAGCGTTCCACTCAGTAGGCACTGTGTTGTCCGATGCCTGGGGTCCCACTCACTCTGTTTCTCAGGGAAGGCAGCTGACCTGGAGCCCCATGACCTGCACAGCTCAGGCTGCAGGGATCCCAGTTGCTGGCTGGGTCTCCAGTTAAACTGTGAAGCAGCCTGAATCTTGATTTCTCAGCCTTATTCCACAGGAGGTTACAGGCTCGGGACGCCCAGCTCAGGCCATTCCGTGCCACAGTGGCCACTTGGGAGAGCCTAGGGGTTGGGGATCTGCTGAGAGAGTAGGGCTAAGTCTTGCAGAACTTTCCACCTTGCCTCATTTCTTCTCCATGATTTCTCTAGTTGATTCTCCTCCAGGCAAGATCATTCTCATGTCCAAAGGACTACTAGGGATGGGGAGCAAAGGGAAGCCCGGGTCAGGATGGAACCCGAGGTCCTGCTTCCCTGCTGAGACCGCCCATTGCCACTGAGCCAACTCCTGGGACTAAGCTCTGCCCGGCTGGGGGTGGTGGCATAGGGACAACTGGGCATGTGTGTTAGAGCCAGTGGCTGTGAGGTACATGGATTCCCTGCCTGCCTTTTGTGGCGAGGTTGCCAAGGGAATGAAGGAGAAATGCCCTCTCCTGCTTGGAAGGTAACCCTGACAATGGCAGGTAAGAAAGCCTAGAAGAGATGAGAAGGCAACTGGGCAGGTTGTCCTGCTGCCCAGACCCTTCCTGAATTTCTATCCCTGCTGGGTGGCTCAGAGACCTTCAGACTCCCAGAGCTTGACCTGCTTCTTGAACCCCCAAACGGACCCTCTTCCCTGGCCAGTGTGGACGTGGGGAAGTCTCCAAGTATCCCGTACGTGTACGTTGGGCATCACGGCGAGGTCCAGAACTACAAGCCCCTTCAGGTGATGACCGCCTGTAGCCTCGACATCTACAACTTCCCCTTCGACGTGCAGAACTGCTCCCTGACCTTCACCAGCTGGTTGCACACCAGTGAGTGCCGCATGGGGCTCCAGGAGGGGGCAGGGCATGGCGGAGGGGGCAGCCCCTAGGAGGCGCTCTCCTTTATCCAAATCACTTCCTGCTTCTTTTTTTTTTTTTTTAATTTTATTTTTTTATAAACATATAATATATTTTTATCCCCAGGGGTACAGGTCTGTGAATCGCCAGGTTTACACACTTCACAGCACTCACCATAGCACATACCCTCCCCAATGTCCATAATCCCACCCCCCCAACACCCCCCCCCCCCCTACCCCCCGAGTTGGTTTGGTGGGATTAAGAGTCACTTATGGTTTGTCTCCCTCCCAATCCCATCTTGTTTCATTTACTCTTCTCCTACCCCCTTAACCCCCCATGTTGCATCTCCTCTCCCTCATATCAGGGAGATCATATGATAGTTGTCTTTCTCCGATTGACTTATTTCGCTAAGCATGATACCCTCTGGTTCCATCCACGTCGTCACAAATGGCAAGATTTCATTTCTTTTGATGGCTGCATAGTATTCCATTGTGTATATATACCACATCTTCTTTATCCATTCATCTGTTGATGGACATCTAGGTTCTTTCCATAGTTTGGCTATTGTAGACATTGCTGCTATAAACATTCGGGTGCACGTGCCCCTTCGGATCACTACGTTTGTATCTTTAGGGTAAATACCCAGCAGTGCAATTGCTGGGTCATAGGGTAGTTCTATTTTCAACATTTTGAGGAACCTCCATGCTGTTTTCCAGAGTGGTTGCACCAGCTTGCATTCCCACCAACAGTGTAGGAGGGTTCCCCTTTCTCCGCATCCTCGCCAGCATCTGTCATTTCCTGACTTGTTAATTTTAGCCATTCTGACTGGTGTGAGGTGGTATCTCATTGTGGTTTTGATTTGTATTTCCCTGATGCCGAGTGATGTGGAGCACTTTTTCATGTGTCTGTTGGCCATCTGGATGTCTTCTTTGCAGAAATGTCTGTTCATGTCCTCTGCCCATTTCTTGATTGGATTATTTGTTCTTTGGGTGTTGAGTTTGCTAAGTTCTTTATAGATTTTGGACACTAGCCCTTTATCCGATATGTCATTTGCAAATATCTTCTCCCATTAACAAAACCTGATTCTTTTCTTAATGCCGCTGAGCCTGGCCTCTTCCTCCAGACAGGGCTCCGCGCTTGCCCTTTCTGCTCCCTCAGTTGTCTCCAGGGTCCAATGAGGCTGTGTAAACTTTCAGCAGGACACTCAGTAAGGCCAGGGCAGGACGTGGCCCTAAGTGTCCCTCACTTGTCTTCTCCGCTGACTGCACGCCCCCCAAGCCTTCTGCAATAATCTCCTAGCCAGTCCCCCTCCAATCCGTGCTCCCCATAGCAAATGGCGAGAACTTATTAAAATGCAAATCGGACCTTGTCCCAGCTCTAGCTTAAAAGCCTGAGTGGCTTCCTGGGACTCCTGAGACAGAATCCTTCACCTGGCCCGCAGGGCCTGCGCTTGACTCACTACAGCATCCTCAACCCAGTGCACACTCCTCTGAGTTCAGCTCCAGCCCTGCTGCCTTCCTTTCCAGGCCCCGAAGCCCCTTGTTCTCTCCCTTTATCCCAGGCTGCGTCCTCTCCTGGGCCCCCTGCCTCCTCCCCCTCCATCTCCTGCTCCCCTTCCCGCCCCACTCCTGACCCAAACCCCTCCTGGTGCGGTCAAGCCCCCTGCTCACCCAAACCCAGCAGCAGCCCAGTGCCTCAGGGAAAGCGGGCTCATCCCCAGACAAGGTCCCCCCTTGCCCAGTTCTAGAGCACTCTGTTCCCCCCACTTCCATTGCATACGTAGGTACTTGTTCAAAGTCTGCTTCTCCAGCAGAGAGAAACCCAGAGAGGGCAGGACCACGATTTTTGACCCAACGATGTGTCCCCAGGACAGTGCCTGGCACAAAAGAAGGGGCTCGGCCTCTTTTATTTAGTGGGTGAATGCCAGGGGCTCAGTAAACCCCAGTGAGGAGAGTGTCACACTCCTGCAGAAAGGCATCCTCGCTTCTGATTTTATCACATTAACTGTACATTACAAAGGTAACACGCAACTTCCTTGGGCAAAAACCAGAATTACAAATAATCTTAGACTTTTGACCTCTACCTACCTTTAGTCCCAGACTCTTCCCCAGAAACTCCCCACACCAGGACGGCACAGCTCTTATAAGTATAAGCTTCATATGGCACATTCTTCCAGATCCTTCTCTGTGCTTGGCCTATACATGGGCAGACACATCTGTGGAAAGCCCATGAAATTTATTTCACATACTTTCATTTTACGAAATGCATCATTTATGCTACTACTACCTGGTTCTTTGCACTCTGTGAGAGGTCTTGGACGTTTTTCTGAGTTAGTGCCTATTTACATGTTTCTCATAAATGTCTGCTATGGGGTAGCCTGGGGTTTGAAGGCATTGTA
This sequence comes from Enhydra lutris kenyoni, assembly GCF_002288905.1. NCBI lineage: Eukaryota > Metazoa > Chordata > Mammalia > Carnivora > Mustelidae > Enhydra > Enhydra lutris. The sequence continues at coordinate 19,748,372 of NW_019154118.1, read as the reverse complement.
GTTTAGTAAGCCTCTTCCTCATTGATGGACACATACCTCTCCTCGTATGTTGCTGTAATGGACACTCCCTGCCTTCTAGGATGTACCTGTTTCTCCAGCAGGGATGCAGACAAGTAGAACTGCTATTCTCTAAGTGAAGGTTTCACTGATTTCCCTAGTTCTCCTTTATTCTTCCTTTCTTTCCCTCTCTCTCTCTCTTTCTTTCTTCTTGAGAGAGAAAGTGCACATGCATGAGTGGGGATGGGGGACAAGGGAGAGGGAGAGAAGGAATCTTAAGCAGGCTCCATGCTCGGCATGGATGTGGGGCTCAATCTCAGGACCCTGAGACCATGGCATGAGCTGAAATCAAGACCTAGATGCTTAACCTGACTGAGAAACTTAGATCATGTTTAAGGGCAGGCAACTCTATCGGGGAAGGTGAAGAATGTTGATTTTTGTTCATTTCATAAGTAGGTAACCCTAATGGAAACATAGAAGGATTGGAAGGGGTATGTGCAGTGGGGGGAGACAGAGAAGGAGATAGGGAGGGGGAGAGGGGGGCTTTCTAATAAGTCATTTGTCTGGTTCTGGTTCTTTGCATTTCACTGTGTGTTTTCATGCACACCGTCGCTCCCCTCGCTACTGTCACCCCACCTCGCTACTGCTACCACACCCCCACCCCAGGTGGGTACCGTGTGCACTGTTACCTCATTTGAGCTAAGTCGCATCCCAGGGTCTGCAGCCTCCAGAGCCGGCTTGCTTTCTTCCCTCTCAGTCCAGGACATCAACATCTCCCTGTGGCGTCTGCCGGAAAAGGTGAAGCTCGACAAGACCGTCTTCATGAACCAGGGCGAGTGGGAGCTTCTGGGGGTGCTGACCCAGTTCCGGGAGTTCAGTATGGAGGACAGCAGCCATTACGCAGAAATGAAGTTCTACGTGAGTGGGACTGGGGCGGGCACAGGGGGACGACCACCGGAGCTGGGGGTGTTCAGACCCACGTGGACTCCAGGAGGCATGGGGTGGGGGGTGGAGGGGAGAAGCTCTGCAGCCCTTTTCCTAGCCCAAGGGTCACACTCATGCCTTGGAACTTTAGGGAAGTAGGTGGGGAGTAAGCTGTCCCTTACTGCTCCTTGGCCGCCATAGGCCTCTATCCGGAGACAGAATGTGAGGTCGGCCCAGTCTCCTCTCTCAGCAGTCTGGCCCAGAAGCTCACAAAGCAAGGGGGTCTGGGAGGGGCTGGCGGTTCTGGGGCTCAGAGCCCGTCTGCCTCAGCCTTCCCCCACAGCTCCCGTCCTCGTCTTAGGTGGTCATCCGCCGGCGACCCCTGTTCTATGCGGTCAGCCTGCTGCTGCCCAGTATCTTCCTCATGCTCATGGACATCGTGGGCTTCTACCTGCCTCCAGACAGCGGTGAGAGGGTCTCCTTCAAGATCACGCTCCTCCTGGGCTACTCCGTCTTCCTCATCATCGTGTCGGACACGCTGCCGGCCACAGCCATTGGCACTCCCCTCATTGGTAAGGCCCCCCTGGGGCAAGCGGGCAGTGGCCGAGGAACCGAGAAACCAGCCCCCTCCCACCTGCGCTGTGTGTCCCCACCCCGCCCCATGTGCGCAGGAGTCTACTTCATCGTGTGCATGGCATTGCTGGTGATGAGCCTGGCTGAGACCATCTTCATTGTGCGGCTGGTGCACAAGCAGGACTTGCAGCAGCCCGTGCCCGCCTGGCTACGGCACCTGGTTCTGGAGCGGGTGGCGCTTCTCCTTTGCCTAGGGGAGCAGCCGGCTTCTCGAAGGCCCCTAGCCACCTCCCCAGCCACCAAGACTGATGACTGCACAGGTGAGAGAAGGAGGGGGGTTCCCACACAGGGGCCTGGGCCTGGGGACTTGGTGGAGAGCCTCTGGCTGCCGCGGCGGGATATGCCAGGGTCTGGGCAGGGCCTCAGAAGTGGGTACTGTCCTGCGCATGACCCCCCATCCCCGGCCTCATGGGAAGGCAGCGGAGTTCAGATGCAGGCATCAGCGGGACCCTTTCCACACCTTCACCTCCTCTCGTCATCCTGGGGATGGGTAGGGAGAAGGAAGGAGTTCCAGGGGCAGAGCACATTGGGAGCTGAAATTCCGGGGTTGAGAAGAGCCCTTCTCTGAGATGGGCCCTAACAGGGGGCAAATGCGTGCTGCTCAGATAGCAACGGGACTTCTTCCCCAGCAGGGCGAGGTCTGCAGCAGGATTGCCAAAACTCCTGCATTCCATCAGCTTAGAGACCAGGCCCCTTTGAATTTCAAACGCCTATGAGACAGAGAGATGGGATGCTGGGGACATGGACTGTGGCATTAGTTTTCCCTGAGACATCGTTACAGACACTACCTGGTGGTGGTGGGTGGGGTTCGCTGTGGCTCACTGATGTATTTGTCGAGCGCTTTGGGCCAGGCATGAGTATCTTCTGTGCACCACCATAGGCCATCCTCAGGCCCCCTAATAGCGTTCCCATCCTCATTTGTCAAATGAGGAAACAGAGGCTTACGGTCAAATAGCTTGCCCTTAAGTCATAGCACCAGGAACTGGTGGAACTGAGCGGAACACAGGCCCATCGGCTGCCAAGCTGGTATTCCTAACCACTGCACCCGCTTTTGTCCTCCCTTCTGGCAAGACCTAGGCCTTTTACAGACGGTATGTGGCTAACCTAAGACTACCTCACCATGAATGGATGCTCTGGTACACCAGCCTCATGCCCAGCTTATCTGCTCGCCTGCAAGGTGGCCATGGCTGGAGGCAGATTTCCTGGTGCAGAAGGCCTTGGGTTGGAGTCGAGGAGAAGAGGACAGCATGGCCTACCGGCGAGGGCCGTGGATTCACAGCCCAGATGCCTTAGGCCTTGGTGGCCTCACATTTAAATGACGCCCTGGGTGTGACCACAGGCTCCTCACTTACCCTCTGTGAGCTTTAGCCCCTTCCTGTAAAATGTGCAAGTAATTATCACTCCTACCCGGCCTCTCTCATGGGCTATGAGGCTCAAATGAAATAACACCAAATTGCTGGAGGAAGCCCAGGCCTTTAAAAACGTGCATGGGAAGAAATAAGCACTAGAGTCACGATCTCGGTGACCTGTGGGGAGGATGGAGGATGTGAGTGAGAGGGTACACGAGCATCTCCTACGGTGTTGCTTTCCGTATTTGTTTAAGTCACGTGGTGGGTCCACAAATAGGTGAGTTAACCTCTATAGCCTTTCTGTCCAAAATTGTTCATAACAATTTCTCCAAGCCACCGCGGAAGCAGAAGGGATGGTATTCACGCTCCCTCCTTTGCCAATGCGCTACCCTTTTTCCAGACGGAAACCACTGCAGCCATTTGGGAGACCCCTGGGACTTGGAGAAGACCCCAAGGGGCCGAGACAGCCCCCCGCCACCACCGCGGGAGGCCTCGCTGGCAGTTCAAGGGCTGCTGCAGGAGCTGGCCTCCATCAGGCGCTTCCTGGAGAAGAGGGACGAGAGCCGAGAGGTGGCCCGGGAGTGGCTGCGCGTGGGCTCCGTGCTGGACAGGCTGCTGTTCCGCGTCTACCTGGTGGCGGTGCTGGCCTACAGCATCACCCTCATCACTCTGTGGTCCGTGTGGCAGTATTCTTGAGTGGGCATGGCCCAGCAGGGGTGCGGGGGCATCAGGCGCTGGCGAGAAAAGGGATGGGGTGCAGGGCCCAGAGGGAGCCACAGACGTCTTCGAGACCCTGTCCAAAGCCAGTGTGTCTCAGCAACTCTGAACCAGGGCTGAGACTTCCCCAGAACGCTTGGCGTTCAAGACCCTTCCACCCCCGCCTCCCACCCCCAACTTACTATGGCTTTAAAACATGCTGCCATAGATCAGGACCAACCCAGGCATCCCCTGCCTTCATTCTATTCATCTATGCCTCAAGCCTCGGTTTCCCCTTGTCCCCTCCCTGCATACGGCACTTTGGACTTCAGCCCATCTCCCTCAACCTTGGTTTTAGATTCGAGGCAAACCAGCTCTCTACCACACAGGGCTGACAGCACCTCCTGAGGCTGACCCGACCTTAATAGCTCCTTCCTCACCTCACCTGTGGCCACTTCCCAGAGCACTCATGTTATGTCAGATGACCCGGGGGGAGGCATGGGGAGGGAAAAAAGGAGGGGGTGTGGGCAGAGGGAGCAACAGAATACAGTGAAGGCCTAGACTTACTTTTTTTTTTTTTTAAGATTTTATTTATTTCTTTGACAGACAGAGATCACAAGTAGGCAGAGAGGCAGGCAGGGGGTGGGGGGGAAGCAGGCTCCCTGCTGAGCAGAGAGCCTGATGCAGGGCTCGATCCCAGAACCCTGAGATCATGACCTGAGCCAAAGGCAGAGGCTTAACCCACTGAGCCACCCAGGCGCCCCCCTAGACTCACTTCTTAACGCTTTGTCAGCAGCTGGGTGGGGGGGAAGAAGAAGTTTAAAGTTACTGGTGGGAAGGAGGTAGAGGCATGGTTTCAGTTGTTGGGTGCTTCCTGCCCCCAGTGAATCAGGAGTTGACCAAACAGGGGCTGTAAGGAGACACAGTAGGAGGTAGAATCCAAGGTGGGAGGATAAGGACCACCACCACTTAGCAATGGAAAGGTGAGGAGCCAGAAGGTCGGTTCTGTTAACCCCTAGGAAGATGCTGGAAGTGTCCTCAGGGTCCTGTTACCATTCCTGGCTCCTGGTCTCTGGGCGAAGCTGGGAGCAAACGCTCTCCCTGCTAGCGGATCCCACGGTGGAGGCAGGGACATCAGCACCACGGCCAGCACTCGCTGGTCTTGGTCTTTGGAAGATGGAGGAAAGCCAAGACTTGAGTTTAACTATCTCTTTTGGGAACTCTCCACAGCCAGCTCTGGGCACATTCACCCAAAAGCAGGACCGTTGAGAGAGGCAGAGTTGGGTGCAAGGTCTTTGGTGTTACGTCTCATATCCTGGCCCCTCTCCTAAACACCAGGGTTTACAAGACATGCTGAGGAGAGCCGCAACTCTATGATTCCCTCACTCCATCATCTGACAAGTGTTCAGAGGAGAGGAATGCTAGAATCCGGCAAGAGTGACCTGAGTGTCACAATGTTTGCTTGACTCTTTCTCTGGTCCACCCTTTCTCTTTCCAGCCCTTAGGCTACCTGTCGCTCAGAGGAAGACATGGGGGAGAGGGATTGAACCTGCCAGTCTAAAGGGAAAGGACCCCAAAGGAGGAGTGTCTGGGATGAATGTTCTGGGCTGGCCAGTCATGAGGGTTTCAGTATGGAACACCTGAACTTATACCTTCTCATGATCCCAAAGTGCAGTTCTAGTGTAGACCATCCTGGGAGGCTAGGAGGATGCCAGACCTTGGGCCCTCGGGAGCTTCAAGACTGGGAGAGCCTGCAGACTGTGGAAGGGAACTTAATCTGTTTTAACTTCTCTCAGCTTCTCCCTATGTTCCCCAACATGCAAAATGAACTAATTAAATATTATTTAACTGGTTGCTCGTTCCTAAGGGCAAATTGAGAATGAAGTTTCACCTGTTATTTCCACCCCAGACATATGTACCTTTGCTGTTAATTAGGGATTTAAATTTATCTTTGTTTTGTTTTGGGGTGGATATCAGGGACCTCCAGCAAAGAGCAGGAGACTGTGGGGGCTGGGGATTGGCTGCATCACAGCTCTTGCCTCCCACTGAGCAGAGACTGGGCTCTTTCGGGATGGTGTTGGAAGCTCATACTTGGAGCCTGGTCTTGGGAGCAAAAGTTGCCCCACTCCACTAGGATTTGCTGGGGCTGGTTCCTGCCATCAGCTGATTCTTATGCCTCGGGCCAGAGAGAAAGGTGGACAGTCCAGTACTGTCGATGCACCACTGGTCAGTAAGTGGGTGGCTATTGACGAAGTGTCTGACCAGAGAGCTGGTAAGACACTAATCAACCTATCGATTCCTCATCTCCCCCCTCCCCACCCTTCACCCACAATCAATGGGGCAACAGAGCCCAACATTGAGGCAGCCAATTAACCACCTTGAGAATGAGCCGCCCCGTGTAACATCTTCTGCCCCACTAGCCACAGCCAATCAGCTCATCGATCCAGCATCCTAAAACTGTGCTGCCCAGGGACAGGAAACTGAGGCCCAGGGCCAGAGAACCCCCAGTGTACTACCTCTCGTCCGTCAATACTGATCTTGATCTTCTCCCAAGGAGACCTTTACCCTGTCTGGGATATGAGAACACCAGAATTTCCTTCCCACCTGTTCTGTCTCCCAGAACCTGCTCCCTTCCTTCCTCCTGCTGATTCAGCTCTTTGCCTCTCATGAGAAAACCAGAAACCACCTATGTCTTTGGAAGTGTTTCTGAGAAGCTTGCTGGTTCTCTGTCTTCACTCCACTCCTCTCCTGCGGCCTTCCCTCGCCACCCACAAGACTTTTGCTCTCACCTTCTTTTCCCACTCACCCTGTTTTCCAAACCTGTCATGTCTGTGCCAAAGATCCCACTGAAGGTCTTGAAAGTGGCCAGCATGAACCCTCCCAGCCCTCTGGATTTGTGGCTGGATTCGTGCTGCTTGAGGGGCGGAGCCCGCTGACACCATCCCACTGGGGAGGCTGCCTTTCCGCCAGGTCAGTAGCAACCTGGGCTTAGTAGCCTCAGGCCTCCTGACACCAAGTAGACCTCCCTTGGTTTCCAGGACAGTCCAGGGAGAGGAGCTGGGCTCAGAGTCAGGATACGGGAGATTTCTCTAAGAGAACAGGAGAGAGGGAAAGTTCCCCGGTGGGGTGAAGGCAGAGGGAGCCTGGGGAGGGGTGGGGTTCAGCAATCACCAGCCAGCTTTTCCTCCCTCCCCCCACCTCCCCTCAGCCTCTGAATCAATACATTTTGAATCTAATCTAATAACAGAGATTTAACGAGGGGATAATGCACGTGGAGCGGCCACAGGCGCTTTGTCTCTGCTTTCAAGCGGCAGCTGGGGCCCATTATCCGGGGACAATGCCCCATGCTAATCACTCCCTCTCTCCTCCAAGTGTTTGGGGAGGGGTGGTGGGCAAAGAGGGCAGCTCCTCTCTGATTAGAGGGGAGTGGAGGGGTGGAAGAGAGGGGAAGAAGTAGAGAAGGGTCTGGATGGGCCCCCCACAATTGTCTTGACCCAACACCAACTCCTTGCCCCCTGCCCCCTGGCCCACACTGTCCGTCCTGACCAGTCAGGGCCAGGGAGCCCTAACTGCGCACAAACAGCAGATAATTACCTATCAGCTGCAAGTCCCAGTGGCTGGGAGTTGGGTGGGTTTTTTTTTTTTTTTTTCTTTTCTTTTCGCTAACTTGGTCCTCTATAATTTAAGCTCTCCCATTAATGCTTGTGATTGGCCAGCCCTGACTGTCATGGTTAGAGAATTATACCGTGGTTTAGAGACCAAGAATACCCCTCTCTGAAACACAGCCCCTTCTTCTCTCTCTTCTCTCTGGGACTTTATAAATGGACTTGACCTGCTGGAAGAAGTGTGAGGTTAGACTGTAGCAAGAACTTCCTGATAATCACCTTGACACGGATTAGATTGGGAGTCTGAAAGGGAAAGAACAGAATCTAATTTTTGAGCAGCCTTGAAAGAAAGAGCCCTGTACCTAGGTTGGGAAGGGACAGACCAGGGCTGAAAGATCTGCCTCAGTTTTCCCTGTCAGAGCTCTAGTTGGAGGAGCCCAATGCCTGCACCGGCCAGTCCCATTCCTTTCTGCAACATAGTTATTGGGGGCACTGTGGGTGCTCAGGGTAGTAGCCACAGACTCGTGACTTTGCCCCCATCACACGCCCGCTGTGAAACTGGGACGGGAACTCCTCTATGCCTCCATTTTCTCCTCTGCAAAGTGGGGATCATATTAGCACCTGGCCTATTGGTATCATGGGCGCTGTGCCCCCAACATGGGGAGAAACCCGGGAAAGCACGAGGCTGGAGTTGAGAGGTGGCTCATGGCACTCTCAGCTCTTCCTCCGTCTCCTCACATCATGGTCTGCATGGGTAGAGCTCTCCCCAGGGAAACTGGAGATGAGGCCTTTGTCCTTCTCGTCCGTCCCCATTTCAGAGACGGGCAGGGCGAGGTGAGCTGGTTGCTCATCATAAGGCCAGTGGGAGCTCAAGTTCCTGTTCCCACCAGGCTGGATTCAGACCTCTGTGCCCATACCTTTGCGTCTCTTTTACTCCCATTACTGTCCCCCTCCCTCAGCCCGCACATTCCCAGCTCCTCTGCACCAAGTTCCTCCTCAAAACCACAGCTTTGAATTCCTGCTCTGGGAAGACTCATACACCTAATCTGATCCTGACTAGGTCTCTCCCATTCCACTCCACCGTGTCACTGCCTGCAAAGAGAACGAAACTGTTAGCAGAGAGACACACCATGCGTATGACAGTGGGGACTGTGGGGACCTGGGGATTCACTTCCGCGTGTCTGGGAGAACCCCACCCTCAAATCTTAGAAAGATCTAGCCTAAGGCCTGGAATGGGATGTCAATCTCTGGCCAAAGGGAACCACAACCTTGTCGTTCTGAAGTCTGTCCACAAGGTGGCAGCAAAGTCCAGAAATTCTATGGAGCGGCCTTGACCCATTTTATCACCCCCTTCCCTGCTTCCCAGCGGTCTCTGAAGCCCCCTTCCAGGCCAGCCCTTTTAATTCCAGAGTGCTGGGTGCCCTGTTTTGATGCTCTGGGCAGAGGCTGTCCCATTGCTCCCTCCCCCGTCACACACCTGTGGCCACACTGATCCCTGAGGAACTGACCCTCTTGCTTCTGTGTCCACACTAAGCCACATACTTTGTCTCTCTTCAGCTCTCTGCAGTGAAGATACTGGTCCCTGGGAGTGAAGACGCTGTCTTAGCCAAACCCATGCACGTACAGGCTCATGGAGGACTCTCAGCATTTCTCTGCTGCCCGGGTCTCCAGGGCCCCAAACTCAGCCCACCCCCAACTGGTTGAGAACGGGGTCAGAAATCACTTCTTGTCTCCAGATCCACCATCTTGGAGCAAGTTCACGGAGGCAGGAGAATGGACTGGATGACCTCCAAATGACCTTCGCAGCTTAGGGTCCAGGAAAGCCTCGTGTCATCGAGGTGATACTTAATCATGCCTGAGGCTCCAGCTCTGCGTTCTGTCCTCCTCTCTGCTGACCTATCTAGCCCCACTGCCCCTTGCACCCAAGGACTCATTTTTCTGGTTCTCACTAATGAAACTTGAATCTATTGGCCATGTGGGTTGGTCCTTGGGCTTAGCATTCCCACCAAGGGCTCCCTCCTCAAAAGCCTCGTGAGGGTGAATGGGGCTGGTCCTACCACCTTAGCCTCAGCTGGCACATGCCTTTCCACACCCCCGCCAATTTCTTTCCAATAATTGTAGGACACTTACTTATCGCTGAGCGATACGCTTAGTGTTCAGGCCGGCTCCCAGCCTGTGAGTTCGCAAGGGCAGGTGTTTCTGGTCTGACTGGCCACTCAATGGCACCCGAAACACAGCCCATGCGTTGCATCTGGTGAGCGGATCCGTGAAGGGACTGCAGCAGACGGAGACCGTCTCTGACATCCCGTTTTTATTTGGCCTCACACCATCTGTTTGGGTGGGGAGCAGGGAGTCCCGTACAAGAGGAAGACCCCATGGCAGCTGAAAGGGCCCTGGGGACTGAGGGGGCAGGGGAGGCCATGAAGCTCCTGGTGCCGCTTCCTCAGCAGATCTTCTCTGAAACTCTTAAGAGAACCAGGCACCTTCTGCTAGGACTTCCGTACCGCGCCCTAGCAGGCCTCCGGCTGTACCCGCCAACGCGGAGAGCTCCCACACCAGGGACTGACCGATTCTTCCTTGGCTCCTGATGCCCAGGCCAGGCGCATGCCTGCCCGGGTAGAGGCTTCATATTTGTGCAATGAAGAGAACGGAGGTGGCCGCCTGGATCCTCGCCGAATCCGTTTCTGCTCAGATGACCATATACTTTGCCACCCAGGCCAGAGCGGGTTTGTTCTGGATGTGGAAGCAGTATTGGTCATTGCTCGTGGACAGTCTGCCCCAAAGTGGGGTTGTCCTGGGCAAGCAGGAGGGACGGTCACCCTGGCCCCTTCCAGGGCTGAGACCCTGCCCAGGGCTGGCCAGCGGTGTCCTTCCACTCCCACAAATTCTAGAGACAAGAGATCTCTGGCTGGGGGAGGGGAGGAGAGGCCTCCGCACTACCCTTTGTCCACTCTGGGCTCATGGTTTTCCTCCTGAGGTTTGTCTCAGAGGTCAGAAGGATTTCCTGTGGGTCATAGGTCAAATGCCACATTCCTGAGCAGAGCTACATGGAGTCCGGGACTGGCCTCTGCCCTCCCACCCCCAAGAAGAAGGATGGGCTGATTTGGGAGCAGGAAGCAGCATGAGGCAGGCCCAGGCAGGCAGAAAGGGGCTCCAAGTGCCCCACCCCCCCCACTCAAAGGACTTGGTTCTGTGGACCCCGTTGACCCTTTTCACCACCCCCCCCCCAGCCAGAGATGGTGCCTTGAGCTGGTGTGTGGGGTACAGTGTAGAGGGGGCACTGCTGACAGAGGGAACATGCCCCATGGGGTTGTGAGTTTGCTAAACAGGGCTGGACCGACAAGGAATCCTCAGATGAACCACTGCCTTGAAATTCTACTTTTCATTAATAATCCGTGTTTATGGAGGAGGAAACCCCATGTCCCCCTTCAGAGTAGAGAAGTACGATTGTGTTGCTAAAGGGAGAAATGGATTTAGTGTTCCCCAGAGTTTGGGGAACAGAAAATCCCCCTGGGGCCAGGCCATATGGAAGCAGGAGATCCCCTGAAGGGCCTGATATCAGGGAGATGGCGGGAAATGGGAGTGGGGTGAGAGGTGCAACCCTGCAGGTCTATTGGGGTGTGTGCTGGGATTTGGGGATCAGCCTCATCATCCCCAGCATGCACCTGGGTCCCAGCTTCATGGGGCTGCTATGTCAGGTTGCATAGGTTGTGCACTGTACAAATCTGGGAACATCATTTCCATGGACCCCGATGTGAATGGAGCCCCTGGATTTGTACCACTCAGAAAGCTCTGTCATGAGCCTTTACCCATGCTAGTCCCTCTACCTACAATGTCATTCTGGCCAGATCTGCCTTTGATCTTAGCTTCGTTCTCAGTGCCCCCTTCCTGTATACACAGTGCACCCACACATCTGTTCCACATTTACTACATGGAATTGCAGCAATCTGCTTCACTGTCCGTCGTCTCCACTCGTCCTCCCTGCTGCCTTCCCAATGTAGAGCCTGCAGCGTGAGTGGGAACATGATGGCCAGGCCTGGGCAGCAAGCCAGCCCTCAGTCCTAGGGACAGGGCGGGTTCCTAGGAATGAAATGACAGTGGTCCCTGTCCTGAAAACACCTGGGAACTGGGGCCCAGACCCTCTTTCTGGTTGGTCATTCCCTTCTGTCCTCTTCTTCCCTCTCACTCTCCAGTGATGGGGATTTTAAAGGCTCTTTTGACTCTCTCTGCTGTAATAAGAAACTAGCAATTAACTATTATAAGGCTGTTTTACAATAGTGTGGAAGCCCCTTTTATCCACTTTGCTTTAAATGGTTATATCTTTTATCCCTAGTTTTCAGGAATATAAAACTTAACAGCGTTTGCTGCAAACCTTCATACTTTGCTTTACAGTTTATTGTTCCCTCTGCAGATATATCTTTCACATAAATAAGACTTTCATCTGTACAGTGCTGGGCTAGGGCCACTGCGGAGCTCCATGCTTTCATTGGTGGGACTCACCTTGGATACAAGGTGATTCACACAGAGCCACTGGCCTGGTTGCCTGCCATTGGTCTCTTGTCCTCTGATCAGGGCTGGACCAGCAGCCCCGCCAGGAAGGAAGTCATGAACCCCAGGGAGATGGAGACATGATGGGGAATCCCGGGGTGGGGAGGCGCTCCCCTCCCCCTGTGCCTGATCTGAGGGTTGGGTCTCCACAGACAGTGGCCAAGAGTGTCCTGACTTCTCCTGTCCTTGTGTAGGGAAGTTCTCCTGGAAAGTCCCGAGGGAGAAGCAGCAGTAAGCTTTGCCAGAGCCTACCTACAGCATGCCCGGAGCACGGCACAAGCCAAGTTCATGGGTAACCGGTGTCCTGGCCTTCCCGAGGCATCACCCTGAGGGACCCTGAGCAGAGGCTCCATCTGGAACAACCAAGGTAGCCAGGAGGACCACGCGGGCCATTCTGTCACCAGGCAAACCAAGTTTGAACCAATTTTCTGTTTTTCAGCTTGGAGTATGTATATCAAATGCAAACATGGATGGCACCTCATTTGGGGGCTTGGAGAAGGCACCCCCCCCCCCCAGACCTCCAAGTACAGTGAGGCACCCGTCAAGGCCCTGCGGCCACACTGACACCCGCGGCAGCCTGTGTGCCCAGGCCGAGCCTTCCGCGGGCTGCTCCTGGCCAGTGACTCAGAGGGCCAGGGATGCAGGGGACGGGGCCTCGTCTCGCGGCCAGCTGCCTGGAGGGCTCCTCAGTAGCTTTGTCAGATCTTGCTTCTGCTGCGCGGCCATCTGGGAAGACGCTCTTCCTCTCCCACACTCAGACTTGCGGAGCAGACGGACGGCAGCGCAGCCAGGGCCTGACTCGCCCTCCACGGCCCCCCGCAGGCTTTCCCCCTAATAAAATCCTGCACATTTCATCCCACATTGGCGTCTGACTCTCACGGGACCTGGGCCGGCGCACCTGCCATCGGCATGAGAGGTGGTTGCATACACCGGTGTTGCTGACAGAGGTTTTGTGCCTACGTGTTGTTTATGCAGACAACTGCCAGAAAGACAGACAGACAGGCAGGGAGACGGCGTCTATAGCAACGCTAGAAGCAAATGTGTACAGATCTCTAGGTAGCGACATGTAGGTGGGTATAAACCGATAGATATAAATACACTTTTTTAAAAAGACTGTTTTATTTTTCTTAAAGATTTTATTTATTTATTTGACAGAGAGAGAGAGAGAGAGTGAGAGCGAGCACAAGCAGGGGGAGCGGCAGGCAGAGGGAGAAGCAGGCTCCCCGCCGAGCAGGGAGCCCGATGTGCGACTCGATCCCAGGACTCCAGGACCATGACCTGAGCCGAAGGCAGCCGCTTAACCGACTGAGCCACCCAGGAGTCCCAAGACTCTTATTTTAGAGCAATGTTAGATTCACAGCCAAACGAAGTGGAAGGTACAGAGATTTCCCATGTCCTCCTGACCCCCACCCCCGTACACGCAGTCTCCTCCGTTAGCAACGTCTGCCGCTGCGTGGCGCACTTGTCACCATCCACGAACCTACCCTGACTCACCATAATCACCCAGGGCCCGTAGTCTTCGCCAGGGCTCGCTCGTGCTCTTGTACGTTCTGTGGGTGTGGGCGGGTATAGAACGACACGCATCAGCATGGTATCCTCCAGAGTAGTCGCTCTGCCCTAAAAATCGTCCGTGCTCTATCCATCCCTCCCGCACCCCACCTCCTAGCAACAACTGATCTTTTTAATGTCTCCATAGTTTTGCCTTTTCCAGACGAATGGAATACGACGGTATAAATATACATTTAAAATTGTACTCGTCCTACACTTAGGAACCAATTGCTAGTTCGTCGGCGATGTTCATGTGTGGAGGGAGAGACGGATGCGTAGCCATAACAATGATGAGCCTACACACACACACACACACACACACACACACATTTTTATTTATATGCATGATTTCCTTTAATTCTCACAATTCCATGAGAGAGATCGTTATGATCTGTGTTTCATTGATGTGACAATGGAGGTCAAGAGAGGTTTTCCACTAACAGGCAGTTGAACTTGGTCTTGTCTGTCTGTAGCTGTGTGGGTATGGGAAGCGAGATGACAAGCATGTGTGAAGGAGGACAAGGTGGGACTAGATGGGTGAGCAGACACAGCTGAACATATGTAGGGACAGATGGGCAAACCTTTCCCCCACAATCAAGACCTCTTGTCTGTAACTCAGGACTCAGGATGCGGCTGTGTTTAAAGTTAAGCTCGAACAGCTTCTGTCTCAGTAAACATACTTCACTGCTCAGCGGTAGGTCAAAACCCACTGCCTCCTCCTACCACTCACCTCATCACCTGGATACCAGGAAAGCCAGTCCCTACTCCGACATCAGTCCTAGTGTTGGCGTCTGTAGTGGATAATGAGAGGTTTATAACTGTATTTTATATAATTGTCCCCAAGGCTCTTTTTCAAAATAAATGGCTCTTCCTAGATCAATACAGACCTCCTACTGGTCCAATCCAATGGCCACATCTCACCGCTTGTCTTGACCACTCCCTCCCTGAATCTTCTCCAAGGCTCCCTTGATACATGGTGTTCTGCAGTTTAGACACCCTCTTTCTTGATTCCTTCCAGACTGTTCTTTGGCCACTCCAACAGTAGACACTACCAGTTGACGGACAGGATTCTCCCCACATGTTCTAGTCTTCTCCTAGACACTGCTGGGATCCTGATTTTGTTCCGGTATACACCCTCCTCTAGGTGGAAGTGTCTTTGCCAGGAGCTGACCCCACTTCTCCAGGATGGATCCGGATTGGTCTGAGCCACTGGTTCTCCCAGGACGAGCACAACATCAGCCTCACCTGGGAACTCATCCAAGACTCACCCAAAATTCAAATCCCCAGACTTCACTCCAGACCTTCTGAACTGGCAGCACTGGATGGGGCCCAGCAATGTGCATTTGAACAAGCCCTTTCCTTAAAAGGACACCAGTCAGACTGGATTAAGGCCCACCTTACTCTGTAGTGACCTTATCTTAACTTGATTACATCTGCAAAGACTCTATTTGGAAATCGGTTTACATTCTGGGAGTTTACAGTCCTGGGAGTTAGGACTTTTTCTCCTCCTCCTCCCCACTTCCTCCTTCTTCCTCTTTTAGGATTTTATTAATTTGACAGAGAGAGAGAGAGAGAGAGAGAGAGAGAGCACAAGCATGGGGAGTGGCAGGCAGAGGGAGAGGGAGAAGCAGACTCTCCACAGAGCAGGGAGCAAAACACAGGGCTCAATCCCAGGACCCCAGGATCATGATCTGAGCCAAAGGCAGAAGCTTTAACAGACTGAGCTACCCAGGCACCCCAGAAGTTAGGATTGCAATGTATCTTTTGGGGCAATTCAAATTATAATAATCTTTTTAAAAATTTTATTTATTTTGGGGTGCCTGGGTTATTAAGGATCTGCCTTAAGCTCAGATCATGATCTCGGGAAGGAGCCCTGAGTCCAGCTCTCTGCTCAGCGGGGGTCTGCTTCTCCCTCTACTCCTCCCCCGGCTCATGCTTTCTCTCTCTCCATGTCAAATAAATAAGTAAAATCTTAAAAATTATTTTAATGGATTTATATAAAAATGCTAAAAGCTGAGAAAATCTTGTAAGAAGAATAACAGAATTGGAAGATTTACATTTATCAGTTATCAAGACTTGTCACATTATTATAGTAATCAAGACAGAATGAAATGGGGGGGCATAGATATACCAGTGGAACCACAGAGAAGGTCCAGACAAAAACTCAGGCAAAGATACTTGGTTTATGGCAGAGATGATAGCCTCCACAGCTATGGTGGAAGGATAGCCTTTTTGACACGCTGGGTGTCTGTCCTTCACATCTATCACACACATCCATCCTAGGGAGATTGTAGATCTAAAAATGAAAGGTAAACCAATAAGGATTTTAAAGGAAAACATAGTGTCTTTATGATCCTAGAGTGGTGGATGATTTTTTAAGCTGGGCACAGTGCGCATGAGCTATTGTGGAAGTCTGTGACACTGGTGGCCCTCAGTGAACCACCCCCGCCTGTAGTCACACCCCTACACACACCTGCATGTGGGGCTGGGTTTGTGACTTTATGTAATCAACAGAATCACGTGGCAGGAGTGACAGGGCTCTAGTCCCCAGCTCCAGGAAGAGCTGTCTTCCAGAACTCAGCTAAGGGCTCAGGACCCCAGAGGGAACTCTTAGCACTCTCCTCTGGGATCCCTCATGGTAATGGTAGCATTCCAGCCTACCTCACATCCCTCCTGACTTAGGAACCTCTAGAAGCCCAGGCCTCCTGGGTCATCCATCATCAGCACACCACACCCCCCTCCCAAACCTCTGATCATTATCCTCGAAGCTGCCCCATTTCCCAGAGCCCCCAAGCCCTTTCATCTCTCCGCTAGGGCCTCCAACCTATAGCCACCTCACTCCCTTATATCTGCACATCTGTATTCTGCGGACACAGCCTCCCCTACAGCCTTCTCATGTTGTTCTGGAGTGAGGCCCCCAAGATGCAGGTGTGATCAGTTCTCAGTGATGCTGATGCTTCCAGCCATACCTTCAAAACCACTGCCATTGTCCTTATTAAATCACTGTCCCGTGCATACCCTCAGCTCTTGGGTCCACTCCCTCGCGAAATACACACCTGGCGAAGCCACTGCTGGCTGAGCCCAACCACCCACACTCTCTGCTTCCCTGGCTGAGGAGCTGAACAATCTCGGAGAAAATCACACTGAGCTGATGGGGTTTACTGTAAGTCCGCGGCCTCAGAATACAATGGGCACTGGATGCCCCTCTGGCAAACCTACATTTCTCTCTTTTTTAAAGATTTTATTTATTTATTTGACAGACAGAGATCGCAAGTAGGCAGAGAGGCAGGCAGAGAGAGAGAGAGGGAAGCAGGCTCCCTGCTGAGCAGAGAGCCCGATGCGGGGCTCGATCCCAGGACCCTGAGATCATGACCTGAGCCGAAGGCAAAGGCTTAACCCACTGAGCCACCCAGGTGCCCCTACATTTCTCTTTTTGATTTCTCACTCTTCAAATAATTATTTTATTATTTCCTCTTGTTTGCAAACCTCCCACACATCTTCCTTTCCACTTCCTCCTAAGACCTCATCCTTTCATTCGCCGGGAAAACAGGAGCCAGCAGAAAGAGATTCCCTCCATCTCAAGAACACCAGGCCGCAGGTGAGCTACACCTGTTCCCAAGTTCTCATGGGTTAGAGTAGAGGGAGGGGGGGATCCTTTCAGAGGCCACCCCTCTCTTGTGCTCTGAGTCCTGCCCTCATCACCTTCTCAAGGACTTTGTTTCCGAAAATACCTTTCCTCTGCTCTGCATCTCCAAGCAACCACGTCTACTGGAACATTCTCAGGAATGAACAGATTCTAGTGTCTCCTACCATTAAGAGAACACAAAAATGAAGATACTTTCTTTGAAACTGCTCCAAAGAGAATCCTCTCAAATAGTTTTCATATTTCCTTTTCCTAATTCCTTACTTTCAATCCTTTCTTAAAAAAAAAAAAAAAGAAAAGATTTAGGGGTGCCTGGGTGGCTCAGTGGGTTAAGCCTCTGCCTTTGGCTCAGGTCATGATCTCAGGGTCTTAGGATCGAGCCCCGCATGGGGCTCTCTGCTTGGCGGGGAGCCTGCTTCCCTCCCACCCCCCATCTCTCTGCCTGCCTCTCTGCCTACTTGTGATTTCTCTGTCAAATAAATAAATAAAATATTTTTTTAAAAAAAGATTTATTTTTAATGAGAGAAAGAGCATGGAGGAATGGGTGCTGGGAGGGGCAGAGAGAGAGGGAGAGAGAGAGAATCTCAAACAGACTCTATGCTAAATGCAGAGCCCAACCTGGGGCTCAATTCCATGACCCTGAGATCATGACCTGAGCTGAAATTAAGAGTCAGATGCTTAACCAACTGAGCCACCCAGGCGCCCCCCTTCAATTCTTTTTTTAACTTAGTCTGGCTTCAATAGCCATCACTCTCATGAGTCTGTCCTTGTCAAATTTACCAGTAGTCGAATACAAATGGCTAATAAGCACGTGAAATACTCATCCAGGAAACGCAAATTAAAACCACAATGAGAGGGCGCCTGGGTGGCTCCGTGGGTTAAAGCCTCTGCCTTCGGCTCAGGTCATGGTCCCAGGGTCCTGGGATCGAGCCCCGCATCGGGCTCTCTGCTCAGCGGGGAGCCTGCTTCCCTTCCTCTCTCTCTGCCTGCCTCTCTGCCTCCTTGTGATCTCTCTCTGTCAAATAAATAAATAAAAATCTTAAAAAAAAAACACAATAAGATACTGTTTCATACTCCTTAGCATAGCTAAAATTAAAAATCCAGGCAATCACCCGTGAGCGTGAGGCTGTGGTAAAATCGGAACACCCAGACACGGCTGCTGAGAGCAGCAAAGGGTTCAGCCACTTTGGGAAACAGTTCGGCAGCTTCTCAACACGTGAAACAGAGTTAGCATGTGACCCAGCAATTCTACTCTTGGTGTAGACCCTGGACGAAAGAAAATGTACGCCCAAAGAAAAACTCATGTACAGATATTCATAGCAACATTGTTCATAAGAGCTGAAATGTGGTAACAACTCAAGTTTCCATCAACTGATGGATGGTTATTAAAAGGCAGCCTATCCAGACGATGGAATATTATTCAGTCACAAAAAGGAACGAAGCAGTGATACATGTTCCAACCTAGAGGGAACTTAAGAGACATTACACTCAGCTATAGGAGCCGGATAGAAAGGGCGACAGACTGTATGATTCTATTTACAGAAGATGTCCAGAATAGGCAAACCTATAGGGAGAGAAAGCACGTTAGTGGCTGCCTGGAGCTGGGATTGGATGGGGTGGGAAGGAGAAAGAGGAGTGGCTGCTGGGAGGTATGAGGTTTCTTTTCAGAGCCATGAAAATGTTCTAAAATTAAATCCTGCTGATGGCTGTCCAATTCTGTGAATCTACTAAAAATTGCTGTACTGTACACTTTACACGAGTGAATATTGTGGCATGTGAATCGTATCGCAATAAATCTGGGGTCTTTTAAGTCATTTTAAAAAAGTATTAGCAGCCCTCACACTTCCTTTTCCCCATCACACAGTTCTTGGCTCTTCAGCCTCACAGGAAGGTTTACCATGCCCTCCCTCCTTCCCACCTTGCCTTCTGGGACTTCCTGCGGACCCCCTACTGGTTCTCCCAACCACCCCACCACCCCCACACCCCAGCCCCCGCCTTCCCTTCTTGACCGCTCAGCTGGCTCTTCCCCTTCCACCCAGGGCTTACTGCAGGACCTTCTTATCATCTGACGCTTTATTACTCTGGGGGTTTAGCCAATCCTGTTCCAAGACTTTAAATACTGTCCTCTATGCCTATGCCTCCACGTAAATCAGGACCTCTCCGCACTACTGTCTGTTTCTTCAATGTCTCCCATTAGTGATCTCCGAGTCATGTCAGACTTCCTATGTTGAAGTCTGAACTTTCTATTTATTCTAGATCACCACAGCCCACCCCAATGCTATTTCTTCCTTATGTTTCCTATCCCAGGAAATAGCTCACACAATTGTCCAAGTCAACCCTGATTTATATATTTTCCTCCTACCTTATACCTGACTTGCAGAATGCTCCCCTAACCTGCCCACATTTTTCATGGTTTTTCCCCTAAGCACAAGCCTCCAGCACCTTCTGTCTGTAACAGACTCCTAATGGTTCTATTTCTACTTCTTGTATTACTTTTCCAATAATGATGCTTCCTTGACGTCCCATGACACGCTAAGCCCTCATCTGTCTCAGGGCCTTTGAATGTGCTGTCCCTCTGCCTGAAAGGCCCTTCCCTCAACTTCCCATATATGTGATCCATTTTCTACCTGTCTCTCTCAGCTCATATCACCTCCTCAGAGAAGCCTTCCCTGCAGACCTACCTATGTTCTACTCCATCTCAATTATTCTCTAACACACCATGCTGTCTTTTGCTTCATTGCACTTACCATAATCTGTAATTATCCTCTGTATTTTACTTTCACTGGCTAATGAAGGAGATAAATATTTACTGTGTCTCCTCTGTACCAGGCACCATGCTAGATGCTAGGGATAAAATTATAATCCAAAGGACAAGGTCCCTGGTCCAAGGGAGCATAGAATGTAGTGAAAGATACAGATAGCAATTAAACAATCATACAAATACAAAAGAATGATGAATTTCTATTTTACAAATAAAAATATAATGACAAACTCTAATAAGTTCTTGAATGAACAGCTTGTTGGATACCGTCTGCTTCTCACATTCTAGGTCCAGAACTAAATGGCAGCTGAGCCGAGGTTCAACTCGGGTGCGTCTGACTTGTTAGCCAGGGTCCTGCAGAGGTTCTTCCCTCTCTGGCCTTTCTTGGTTTTCCTCCTCCCTTTATAGACCCCGGTTTCCAGTCTCCACCATCATATCACTCCCTACATCCTGATACTTCCCCAGTTTCTGTTTTCAACCTTCTCTTCCCCAGGTGTGCCGGCTGGACCGGAGCTGAAATTAGACATTATTGGCAAAGAGGTAAATTTTGGAGAGCGATCTGGCACCACTTCGGTAAGTGACAACCTGGCGATTCTGCTTCTAAGATCCCCACGCAATTCTCACAGCGGCCCTTGAGGCTCCCTGCACAAGGAGAATCACGGTGGGGTTCCCGAGATGGGGTGAGGCTGGGGGGCCTGGGCACCCACCGCTGGGTAATAGGGTGGTATCACACCAGGTAGTGCTACGCATCCATTAGAAGCAACGTGAATGTCATCATGAGCGATGTTTAGTGGAAAAGTAAGAAACAGAAATAAAGCTATAATGAATATCATCTACAGAAACTAGAGATGCATGCACATAAGACAAAAATACACAGTTTGTAAGTATATATAAAAACAATAGGGGCTGGGGCGCCTGGGTGGCTTAGTCATTAAGTGTCTGCCTTCGGCTCAGGTCATGATCCCAGGGTTCTGGGATCAAGCTCCGCATCGGGCTCCCCGCTGAGCGGGGAGCCTGCTTCCCCCTCTCCCACTCCCCCTGCTTGTGTTTCCTCTTTCACTGTGTCTCTCTCTGTCAAATAAATAAATGAAATCTTTAAAATTGGACTTTAAAAAAAAGATTTTATTTATTTGACAGACAGAGATCACAAGCAGGCAGAGAGGCAGGCAGAGAGAGAGGAGGAAGCAGGCTCCCCACTGAGCAGACAGCCCAATGTGGGGCTTGATTCCATGACCCTGAGATCATGACCTGAGCCGAAGGCAGAGGCTTAACCCACTGAGCCACCCAGGAGCCCCAATAAATGAAATCTTTAACAAGGTTTGGGGGGCACCTGGCTGACTCAGTCAGTGGAGCATGTGACTCTTGATCTCGGGTTTATGAGCTCAAGCCCCATGTTAGGAGTACAGATTACTCTAAAATATAAAATCTAAAAAAGCACATACACACACAAATTAACAACACGGAATGGTTGCTTAGACAGACACAGGAATGGACGTGAAGTACCGACAGGGTGACTGTATGTCCTGGTTTGCCCTCAGCAGTCCTGGTTTATACCCGGGGTCCTGGCATAGTAATTATTCACATGCTTCTTTCTCTTCTCAAATTGTTTTTGCGTGTATGATAGAACATACGGTCATTCGAAGTATGGAAATAAGAGGTATACATAGTTAGAGGGAGACTTCACACAGATCCCACAGAAGTACCACAAACTGAGGACCGTGTCCACTCAACAGTGTACCTGAGCTCCGAGACAAGCTAAAACAGAGTGAACAGCCACCACGAGACTGAGCAAACGAAACCACAAAATCCAGCTCTCCCCCCAGTGCCAAAGTACTCCAAGACGTGAGGGATACTCACATCGCCGTCAATCTGTTCCCCCGCGCTGACACACCTGGCCTGAGGATCATCTGTGTTTGGGACTCCGAGCATCTACGTTTGGGTTCCAGGCCCATAAGACCGTGTCAGGTACACTGGGAGGGGCAGAGTGGGAGACTGGGGGCAGCAGGCAGAAGTCAGATTATAAGGATTTCCGGGCCTCTGGGAGAGAACCCACCACAGACAGCCGACTGCTATGATACAGCACGTCTCCCGGTCATCCGGGGAGGCCAGCGAGCTAGGTGCCAAGCTGGGAACTGCAGGGCAGCTGGCTCAGAGAACCCTCGGAATTCAGCTGATGGCAGGTGTGCCCCCTGGAAACAAGGGCTAAGAGATCTCATGTAAGTAGCTGTAGGTTCTAGGACAGCCTCATAGCTGGAAGGGAGGGAAGGGCAGGGGCTCCTCCGACCTCCCAGCCGAGGAACTCAGCTCCTGCACTACCTGCCGCTTCCGCACACCTGGGCAGAGCTCCACTTGCCTGTTGATGGCAATGAGAGGGCGGCGTGGTGGACCTCTGGCTTGGCAGAATCTCCTTTCTGCAAAGACGGTGTCTGTGAAAAATAAATCATGAATCAGATCGATTCATGATTGTTGGTAAGACTTTTAAGATGCTAGGAGTTGTTTCATTTTGTTTTGTTTTGTTTTTTCCTTTGAGAGAGAGAGCACGCCTGCACAGAGGGAAAGGGGGAGAGAGAATCCCAAACAGCCTTCAGGGCCAGCAGAGTTGAGCTGAAATCAAGAGTGGGACACTTAAGTGACCGAGCCACCCAGGCGCCCCAACATGGTAGGTGTTCTTTAAGAAAACTTTGCAGGGATCTGTAGATGGGGCTTTGAGCTAGTAAAACTGATATTTAACTGCTAACATGATAACCTTTGTCCCCACGAACTGAGGAAGCTAAAGGACCACCAGTCACTACCGAGGTAGAAAAGAACTATCTTTCATTTAGTCTCCCCAAACCAAAACCTGGGTGTTCTCATAGACTCTGTTTCCCTCATCTTTCAAAACTAACTGGTCACCAAACCCTGTTCAACCTTTTGGGAGTTTGCTAGTTTATAACTTCCTCTACACTGCTGTGGTCACTCTTCTTGTTCAAGCCACTATCATTCTCCCTTGTGTGATGGTTCGTTTTATGTGTCCAACTTGACTGGGCCACAGCAATGCTCAGATATTTGGTCACACATTAGTCTAAGCATGTCTGTAAGGGTGTTTCTGGATGAGACTGATGTTTGGATTGCAGACTGAGTGGAACAGATTTCTTCCCTAGTGTGGGTGGGCCTCGCCCAATTAGTTGAAGGCTTGGCTAGAACAAAATACTGACTCATTTGCTAGTAAGAGGGACCTCTTCCTGCCTGATTATTTTGGCTGGGACATTCTTTTTTTGGGTTTTGGGGGGGTTTTGTTTGTTTGTTTGTTTGTTTGTTTTTCTGGCCTTTGGACTCAAACCAAAACACCAGCTCTTCCTGGGTCTTGAACCTGCTGGCTTTCCATCTAGAACTATACTTTGGTTCTTCTGGATCTCTGCCTTGGCAACTGCAGATCTTGGGAATTCTCAGCCTCCAGAATCCCACAAGCCAAGTCCTTATAATAAATCTCTGTATAGAGAGGGTTCTCTGGAGAACCCTGATTAATGCACTTGGGTTACTGTAGGAGTGGCCTCTGGAATGGCTCCCTGCATTACTAACCTACCTTGACCTTGAATACTTTCAGGGAGACTGTCCCAAAACATAATCTGCCTAGTCCTGTTCCCTACTCCTAAGAGCTCTCTGTCCCCACTGTCATCTTCCTGACATTTCATTTCCTGCAAAATAACTCATCTCCGCATGCCATGTGAACGCTGCTGATCACAGTCACACAACTGGAGGGTATGGGGTTTAGAGTTCTGAAAACAGCGCAGGCCCCTGTCATGGTAGGTGGGGCAGGGGTGGGTTGCAGTGTAAAAGAGAGGTCAAGGGTACATTTTTTTTTTTTTTTAAGATTTTATTTATTTATTTGTCAGAGAGAGAGAGAGGGAGAGAGAGCAAGCACAGGCAGACAGAATGGCAGGCAGAGGCAAAAGAAGAAGCAGGCTCCCTGATGAGCAAGGAGCCCGATGTGGGACTTGATCCCAGGACTCTGGGATCATGACCTGAGCCGAAGGCAGCTGCTTAACCAACTGAGCCACCCAGGCGTCCCAAGGGTACATATTTTGAAACCAAACCGCCCACATTCAAATCCTGGCTCACTCATTCTCTAGCTCTGTGGTCTTAGCTAAGTGATTCAGCCCTTCAGTGCCTCAGTTTTCCCATCTGTAAAATGGGAATGAGAACAGCACCTGTCATGGTTCCTGGAGCCGATTAAATGAATCAGTATGGGAACAGTGGCCAGCACTCAGTACGCCCTGAATGAGGTAGGCAATAATTGGTATTACTCCCAATTTCTAGGGATGGATTTGTTCAGCCCCATATCCTCACTGCTCATTTGGGTTAAAATTCTTTGAAGCAGGAGTCGTCTGTGGTTCCTGTTGGGGGCTCATAGGAGGGAAAGAACAGGCAAGGATGGATGGGTGTCTTAATAACATCAAGGCAATGATGCCTCCCTTCACCTTTGGACCATGAAGATCAAGGAGGCACAGGGCCCTTAGGGCTTTGGGCTGGTAGTGCCCCGGAGAGATCTCTGCGGCTACTCCTCTCTGACCCTTTTCTATATCCTCTGCTAGTACAAGGCCCTGAAGAGCTAGGTGACAGCGTGTGGCTGCCAAGAAGCTTTATGGTGCTTCATGCTAGCTCTGACTTCTATTTTGGGACCCACAAAGGTCAAAGTCAGTCCCTACCTGCAGGAACGGCGGGGTGCATGCCAGGAGCAGCTGGGTTTCCCAGCCTCCTGGGTCCCACTAACCGGGAGGCATGAACCTCGAACCCATCAAGCACAGAGTTTGACATGAACGCCGGTGCTGCACCCCGAGGGGCTGCTCTGTACAGAATCCCCAGTGAGCCAAAAACACAGAGAAATACACCTTCTCACAGCTCTTTCCTGGAGCTCACCTGCCTCCCCCTTCTCCCATCCCAGGGAAGTAGCTTGATTAACAATTAAATACAGTAGCAATTTAAACTGCCCTGCGGTCTGGGTCCCCACTAGCTGAACCCCTCCCTGCCTGCCCCAACTCCTGTTTATTTTGGCAGAGCTGAGCTCCTCACCCCGCCCTAACGCTGGCACTGAAACCTTGCCCATAAAACACCCTATAAAAGGAACTCTAGGGGCCCATGAGTGAGATTCGCCTCCCCGCCCCAGACCCTTGGCTGAGCCCGGAGTCCACGGTGCTTGCTTTTCTTCCCCCGCCCCCTTCCCCAGGGGCCTCATATATTTACAGGTGACCCCAGCCCATCTTCACAACCTCCAGCTGGAGAGATTTCCAGGCACTGATCAAGATCCCGCTCGGGCACTCTGGACAGGGAAGACCACCAGGTTGGGGATGGAAGCCGTGGGGGTCGACCGTCGCCCTGACCCCAGAAGCTGGGGTCCCGGAAGTCTGGTCCCCACGCAGAGGCCCCCGGGTCATCAGGAGTGTGCTGAGATGCCCCGCCCCAACCCACTGAGTCAGGAAGCCAGCAGGAGCCCAGAAACCGGCGTCTGACAAGCCCTCCAGGTGAATTGATGGAGGTGATGTCAGTGGTCTCACGAGGCCACGGGCTGGAGAGGACGAAAGGCAGAAGAGGAGACTCGAGGAGTGGGAGAGCCCATGAAGGCACGGCGGCGATAAGTGTGAAACGCCACCGTCCTTGTGGTTGGTACTGGTACGAATGGTCAGCGGCTCGTGACAGCGATGCGCGCGGCGTTGTAGCCAGGGAGAAAGACCTCGCGAGCACGGTCTGTGTCACTGCCCGCAAACACAGCGTGCGGACCCATGCTGCAGCTGCCCTGGGGGTGAGACACCGTTGTTCCTCATCTTCCTCAGCACCAGCAAGGGGTTGTGAGGCCCCTGTCTCTGCTTTCTAAGCTCCTACTGTCTGGTAACGGGAAGAGCCCTATGTTCTGGCACCTGAGACAACACATTTCTCCTATAGGAAGCTTCGTGGGCTGCTGAGTGAGTGACTGTGGGGTATGGGTGTGGGCCTGTGGGGCTGTCTTTACGTGTTTCTGGGAGAGCAAATGAGCGAGAGGAGGAGAGAAGCAGGTGCACACTGGCGGGCTGCAGACCCCACATCTAGAAGACGAGGACAGGTCTGCCTTTTTTTTTTTTAAGATTGTATTTATTTGACAGAGAGATAACAAGAGAAGGAATACACAGGAAGAGCAGGAGAGGGAGAAGCAGGCTTCCTGCCGGGCAGGGAGCCCGATGTAAGGCTCGATCCCAGGACCCCGGGATCATGACCTGAGCAGGAGTGAGCCGCTTCATGACTGAGCCACCCAGGCGCCCCCAAGTTGGCTATTTTAGACTTCAGTCCCAGGCATCAGGAAGCCAGCACATCTCCCAGACAATGGGAATCCGGAATCCTAGGATCCTCAGGCAGACTTGGGCCTGAAGTCTAATCCTATCCATCCTTCTGCCTCTGGGCAGGACTGTCTCCAGATAATTCTAAGTACGAGTTACGTGCCCATGGTGTAGCTACTGTTCTCCATGACTTCCAAGTGTGAGTGGTTCAAATTACTAGAAACCATCCAAAAAGTAGCCACTGTTTATGGTCTACACTGCACTGTCCGCACTGGCTAGCACACATTTGTTTCTCACCATAGTGCTGGAGAAGTTCATCTTTGTTTTTACAAGTGAGAAAAGCAGAGGCTGAATGAGGTCACGTGACTTGGGCATGGGGAAGGAGCAGGTGGAGAATTTGAACCTGGTTCTCTCCAACTCCAAAAGTCTTGCCGCAGTGTCACCCAACTATTAGAGTGTCCCCTATATCTACCACTCGTCACCCATTCAGCCAACATATATTTTTGAGCACCTACTATGTGCCAAGTTCTGTGCTGGGCACAACAGCTAAAGGGAGTTCCTTCTGTTTCCATATAAATCAGCTCTTTCTTGTCCTTGTTATTAGAGGAAAAGAGGCGAGTTGGTCAATGTGTGATTGTTCGGGGGGATTGAGTCGAATATAAGCAAATGAAATGTCTGAAAAAAAGTTGTTTCAGGGGCGCCTGGGTGGCTCAGTGGGTTAAGCCGCTGCCTTCGGCTCAGGTCATGATCCCAGGGTCCTGGGATCAAGCCCCGCATCGGGCTCTCTGCACAGCGGGGAGCCTGCTTCCCTTCCTCTCTCTCTGCCTGCCTCTCTGCCTACTTGTGATCTCTTTGTCAAATAAATAAATAAAATCTTTAAAAAAAAAGTTGTTTCAGTTCCTTAATTCCCTCTGGTTTGTCACTCTTGCATCTCTCGTTCAGGTTGGGAGAAAGGTCAGAGATATTCATGAGCAGATGGGGGAACCAAGAGAAGGCCTTCAAGGTCCTTCGGTGCTGGGGACAGGTGACAGCTCTGCCCTGCTAGCTGCTGCGAATCCAAGATTTACATTCCTTTTCTTCTGGCAATGCCCCCTAAGGGCTGCCATTGGCCTTCAAAATATTCTAAGGTTTCCCCAACTACACAGGGCAAAAATAAAGAAGTCAGTAGGACCCAAAATGGCAGATCTGTCCCCTTCAATACAACAAAGACCTATAAAAAATGGGCCCTGTGAAGGAAGACTTTGAACGTGTCATTGTTATGGAAGGAGGCTGGCTTGCCATGGGGCTGCTTTATAGACGTTTGGAGTTGGCCTGAAAAGGGGGCACAGCGAGCCCCAAGTGGGTTGCTACTTTACACACATGCTTTCTGCTGGGGCTGGCTTCCCTCCACGCTGGGTGAGCCCAGGAAGGGAGAAGTTCTTGAACCTTCTAGTGACTGACAGTCCACCAATCCTAGCCTGCCTGGCTTCTGAGTTCAAGGGACAAGGTTGCTCAGGACCCCAGTTATGACCGATGATATGTATCAGGAAAAAACGTCCCCTAAGCTTCTAGATTATAAATTCAAAGGGAACTGGCTTGAGATACCGGCTGCCATGACTACGCCAAAGCGGGAAGCATGTAAGGACAAAGGCATTACCAGAGGCATGACTAGAGCTCGCTCTCTCTGGAGGACAAACTCAGAACCCAACAGTGGAAGGAGCCCTTGGTATTAGGCTGCTTGAAAATGTCTTGTTGGTGTAAGTGGCAGATTCTTAGAAAAGCTCAAGGCCTGCGGTCAGTTGTGTGTGGACACTGGTTGTAACGCCTTTGGTCTGTGCCTGGGGCACCTGAATCCATTCATTTACTCACTAGCCTCGAAGGAGGCCCCTAGTTCATGTCCCTAAGATCGTCCTGGCCTCAGGCCCTGGTGGGACACGTCTAAATTTTCTCCCAAAAGAGGGACTTGGGCACTTCTGTCTAACCCCGTTCTCCCTCTGGCTCCGTGTGCCTGGACTTGGCCCTCTCCAGATCTCTAGGAAACTGGCAAGATTTGAATCAAGTCTGTCATTTAGCGGCTGGCACTGTGCCAGCGTGAATGTCCAGGTTTTGATAACTGTGCCCTGGTTATGGAAAATGGTAACCATAGGGAAAGCTGGGTGTGCTGTTTGTGGGGAATTTTTTCAGCGTTTCTATTTTTTCAGCTTTTCTGTGAGTCTAAAATTAGTTCAAAATAAGAAGTTAGAAGAAAGGAAGGCTCACTAGGAGTTTCATTGACTCTCTCTGGCTGCTTTTCCACCTCTTAGTCTCTATCGTTCTGTGTCTCTCTATAATCCTTTTAATGCCTCCTGGCCCCCTCCGTCCCCTGTCCGGCCCCCTCTCTCAGTCTCTGTCCTTCATTTCTCCTTGCACAGGGACCTGCTCTCCTCAAGGATCATTCCCCCGCTCACCAGCCACCACATTCTGCTGATTAAACTTCCCAAATACCCATCCACAATTCTCTCCTTTCCAGTGCTGCTTCCCAAGCCCCTAGGTCATCACCCATATGCCATAGGATCAGCGCATTATTCCAAGGGCCCCCTGGTTGGGCTCCAGGCCTGCAGCTCCCACCAGGTCTGGCCCCTGGTTAACACCATGGTCAGATCTGCATTGACTACTGGGAGAAGCCGTGCCGAGCTTCCTCCTACTCTGGTCCCTATTTTCCTAGCTGCCACCCCTCCCACCAGGGGCACAATGATTCCAACAGAGTCCCAAAGCCAAGTCTGACAGAGTTGCTTTACCCAACAGAGAGAACAGTGCTTCTTTCTCCCCAAGGCGGAGAAGGTGAGTTTTTATATGTAAAGTTGAGCTTTCTAGGCTGGGTATGAAGGTGGGAGGAGAGGAAGGCAGAGGAAGGAGAGAGAGGTTTTCATCTCCATATTGGCAGAGGAGCCTAGAGAAAAAAGGGCGGAGGGTGGTGAGGAGTCTCAAGGCTTCTATCAGTCCCCGTGGGCTTGGTTGCTGTGGTGTAAGATGACAAGAATTGCCAGGTGGCCGGGTGGTGGGAGAATGGACGGGTCCAAGCAGAGACTGTGGCCCCATGCCGCCACACCTGTCCTTCATCCAGCCTAGCCTCCAGCTTTTAGTAGTGATGCCCCAGCCTGTCATCAGAACGAGCTCAATCAGACCCTGAGTGAAGCACCCGTTGCATATCCCTGACCTTTACAACTACCTACCCTCTCCTCAATATTTTATGCTACAACAATACCCAAATATCACAGTGTCGCAGCCACTGGAGGATGGTTGGACAAGGGAGCGGGAGCATTTGTAGGTCTGTATCCACCCATCACTGGTTAAGGGCTATTCTGCTGCCCCCCTGGGGGGGATGGGAGTCCAGTGATACATTCTCAGGCACTTCCAGCAAAACAGGTTCCGGCAGCCTGAAGGCCTAAAAAGAGATACAGGTGCTAGATGCCGGGAGCGAGCACACGGGGGATCCCTGCCCACGAAAATGGCAAAGGGATCCGAGAAGATACTGGCAGAGCATAACAGCATCTGCCACAAAAAGGGGGTTGTGGCGACCTTAGAGGGGGGGCCACGGGGAAGGCCTCATCAAGAAGATGACCTTTGACTAAAAACCTACAGGAAGTGCAAGCCAGCTCTGCGGGTCTCCGTCGTGTGCACGAGCGCGCCTGGCCCACAGCAGATGCGCCCTGGGGTCTGTTGAGTAAATGGTGGATGGATGACGCCCTGTGTCCCTCTTCCCAGCTCCAGGGGTCCCTGTGGTGGGGAAGGGGCAGCTCAGGCCCCCAGTGGGCCCAGCTGGGGAGCATCTCCCAGCCTCTCCTGCTGACCCCCCTAAGCCAGAAAGGGAATCGGTACCCCGAGTCCCACAGCTTCCTTGTGCAGAAAACCCTCCAAGTGCTGGAGACTTGCAAACTGGCTGGGTGCGTGCGGGCTGCCTCGGGAGCCACAAATGAGCCTGTGCAGATGGCGCGGAGATAAACGGCGCCATCTTTTTGCTGTAGCGGAGGGGCTGTAAGTTTCCCAAGACATTTATTAGGCGGCAGCTCCCTTCTGCGCGGTGACGCCGCGGCTGGCGATCGGGGCCGCTGGAGCAAGAGGGGGTGCGGGCCGGGGCTCCTGGCAGGCCGGGCACCCAGACCTCCTGCGCTCCTGGCCCCCCACACCCCCCGGTCTTGCTTCCGACAACTGACAGTTGAGGCTGCTGCTGGAATGGCTGTGTCTCTCCAGCCGTCTGTATTCTCTGTAAGTATCCCCTGCTGCGGCGTATCCTAAGAGAACTCGGTCAAATAATTGTCTTCCCTTTTATTTATTCTCCTTCTTTCCACTTGATCTGCATCACTATAAAATATTCCATGGTCTCCTTTGAGTAGGAAGGTTTCTCCATGATTGTAAAGTGTACTCGTGTACAGTATTAAGTCCACACCCGCTGGCTCTTCGTCTCTGCGCTGGCTGGATCTGACCAGGCCCGGGGCCGGCCGTGGGCTCCCAGCACCTTCTGGTGGGAAGGGAGGGCTGGCATCTTTGAGGCCATGCGCTCAGCCCCCAGGCCCCCAGGGCCCGCTTGCTTGGGTATCCCCAGGCCTTCCATGGGCACACGGGTCCTCCCACTAGACCGGAAGCTCCGAGCAGGCACAATGTCCATCCCCTTCCTTGATTCTCCCAAAGCCTTCAGCACGGAGCTGGGTGATCCACTCACAAGAGATAGTTAGTACTTACCAGTTCGCACGCTCTCCAGGAAACATGCTCTGATTAGGTCCTTCATTCCGTGACCCTCATGCTCATGTTAACTTCATACGTGATACAGGGTTTTATATTCCTTCTAAGAACCTATGTAGATGACCACCTCTTACAGCATCTCATGTTCTCAAACCTCCACAGGGGTCACCCTATCCCTCTCATATCCAATGAATGAACAGGAATCCTGGGTTTTCTTTTGCTTTTATCTTCCCAGTGCCTAGATTGCATAACTGGAAGGAAGAAAAGTGGACTGTTCTAGAAAGAGCACATACTTAGGGGCACCTGGGTGGCTCAGTCTGCTAAGCATCTGACTCTTGATTTCAGCTCAGGTCCTGATCTCGGGGTCCTGAGATGAGCCCCCATGTCTGGCTCTGTGCTCAGTGTGGAGGGGGAGGAGTGGTCTGCTTGAAATTTTCTTTCCTTCTATCCCTCCCCCGTGCCCTCATGGCTGCACACGCTTCTCCACCCTCAAATAAATAAATCTTAACAACAACAAAAAGCACATACTTAGAATCAAGAACCCGGGCTCTGATCATTCCTAATGTACGCCCATCTGAAACTCACAGATGCTTCTGGCCTCCGGTTTCATCTATAAAATACGGAAATACTTATAAAGCTACAAAACCCAAAGACCTAAAGGCCATTTGGCTCACCCCTCTGCCTCCAGATGTATATCTGCCTAATTTGGAAAGGCTGCCAGAAGTGGAAATTCAGTGACCTTGCCTAGGCTGTGGACCAGGAGTTAACCACCTGAAGTTAAAAATGCCTTCCTTTTGCCTCTTCATCTTGCTTGTACCATAATCACGAGTCTCAGTGTTCTCTCAACTGCTTCCCAGGGAAAGGGTAGGTGTGTCCCCTTCCACAGCTGGGAGCTGAGCAGGGAGGGTAAAGCCCGGGCCAGACCAGGGGGTGCAACTCCCCAGGGAACTAGTTCTCCATCTGGTTCCCCATTAGGATCACTTGTGCAACTTTAAACAAACTACAGGGACCGGGGCGTGCCTTGGATCTGCTGGATCAGAGTCTCTGGGGTTTGGGCCTTGGTCTCTGTGGTTTTTAAAAGCTCCCTAGTTGATCCTGAAGTTCCATCAGCATTAGAGAGGGCCTGGGAGGTCCGGTGGCCCTTCCTCCTCTCCCAGAGCTGGATAAACCTTTGGACTCACGGACACAGGCGCCTGATGGCATCCAACTCAGGACCCCAGCAGTGCATGACCATTGCCGCCTGGACACAAGCTCAGGGCAGCAGGGACGATGGTCCTGTGGCAAGAATGGGGCTGAGAGTAAGATGGGCCCTATGCCCCCCAGCAGTGATCTTGTGCCTCAGCTGGGGGAACTGTCACCCACACCAATTGACTGGTGGCTTGGACTGACCCAGGGGCCAACGTGCTTCCTCTCCTGGTCATCTAGGAGTTTACTTTTCTGATATCCATCTCATTCGAGTTTCCATGTTTGTGCAGCCTGGCCGCTCAGACCAGACGGGTTTCCTGCCTTCCAGAAGCTTCACACCTACAGCAATGCCTCATCCTCCGTCCTTCCTCCAGGCCTCGGACCCTGCAACATGCACAGGACTTCCCGCTGCCTGGCCTCATGAGGCCTTGCCTCTAAACCCTGCGGTTGGGACTTCAGGACCTACCCAGAACCCCAGAGGCGGCTGGACGGGCCCTAGAGCACCGTGGGCAATGGGCTTTGTCCTGAGTTCTCCAGAATGGAGCCACATGGCCACACACGGTCCCCCCTTGCAGGATCTCACGTCTCGGGTGGGAATCTTCCTCTTTCCTCTGCCTGGTCTCTATTCTGCCGCATGTTTTTGACTTTGCTGGATTCTCAGGCCTGAGCTTCTCCCCGTGTCTTCTTGACTTTCGGGAAGATTCCTTATTTCCAACACTCACCCCCACCTCTCAATCTGCCCTACTCACCCCTCTCTGAATGCAGGGTGGTGAGTCCAGCGAGCAACGCATGAGGTTTCCCACCTCCTTCAGAGTGCTCTCCCAGAAAGGACCAGCCACAGCCCGGACATTGCCATGGGATGAGAGGTGCTCTGGGGGCTGTGTCTGCACAGAGAGGACCCCCCCCACCCCCCCCACCCCGCCCCGAGCATTCCCTCCTCCCGGGAGGCTCTTCCCATGGCCACCGGGCTCCTCCATCTTGGTTGGGACTAGAGGGTGAGTGGAGCCACTGCAAGCTCCAGAGGTGGGAAGAAACGCTTTCCCCCGGCTCCTCTCCCCAAGGCGGTGTGTCTCTCTCGCCCAGGGAGCCTTCCAGACACCGCTGATGGCTCAGCGGCAGCTGTTCAGCATTTCCACTTTACACAGCACAAGGTTATTTGACTGCCACGATCTGATCTTCTCTAGTTAATAACCTTGACTTATGGACTAATGGCAGCGATGGCTCAGTTTCTTTGCCTGCCAGGGATACCTGCTGTTGGGGGTGGCAGGTGAGCACAGACCCCTCCCCCAAAGCCCCTCTGTCTCCTTGTCCCACGGGGAAGAGGACCCGGCAGCCCGGGGAAGTCCAGGGGGCTGTACCCATGCTCGGATTCTCCTTCCCCAACTTCCTGTCTTCGCAGAGCAAGACCCCAGGCTCTGTGACCTTTCTGGGCCCCACCCCTTTCCTGCCTCCTGTCACCCCTCGCAGTCCCGAGCCACAGGTAGGATGGGCTGCGGTCTTCCTCCCTCTCCTCTCTGGGCGTCCTTCCTGGCAAGGGTTAACTGTGTGTATAAAATTGATTGCGATTTTAGTAATTCGGTATAATCACAGTCTACCAGCAGGTTGCTTTTCCAGCAGGAGGGTTTGGAATTATTTTCTGGAGTTTGCAATATAGAACTTAAATTAAGCCTCAGAAGTCAGGGGAGCTCCGCAGCATCCCTAATGTGGTGCTAAATTCTCAGCAGCACAGCCTCTGTATTAAAGCCTTTGCTGGCAATTAGGTTCATTAACTATCACAATACCTTATTTATTACTCGTCGTGCCATATGGTTTCCCAGCTAAAGGATGGCGCCCGTTCTCCTACAGACCATTTGGCATCATAAAAATGTTAACAAATAATATTATGGCTCTCGGGGGCACAAGGCCTTGCTGGGTTCTGGGTCTGAGCGGCGGGAGAGAATATGAAAACATTTTTCTTCTATGGAGAAATAAAAAATTCCTCAAGACAGAAGTATTCAAAGAATATAGCACTTGCATAACATAAATGGGAGTTTTATTTACTCTCGTAATGGTTATGTCAATATTTGCATCAGCTAGGACTTTCACTCATCTTCCTCTCCACTCTGTTTTGGGCTGTTCTCACGTTCTTCTTTCCCCCTCTTGTCTACTTCTGTGACATGAGGCCCCGCCAGCCAGCACCGTGCAAGGCCCAGGGTGAGCTGCCAGTGCGACGCGGCTACACAGTCCCCTGGGCCCTGGGTCCTTCACAACCCTGCCACCTGAGCGCGACTGACTCCTCTCCTCGGATCCTGCCCCGGGCTTCCTGTCCTGCTTCTGTCCTCCGCTAGCAGCTAGTGCTCTTTGCTTTGCTCTTCGCAGAAGTTGGCAAGCCAGGCTCGTGCTGGTGGCTCCCTATGGTGAGCACTCTGCCGCCCCCTTGCAGGTCCTCCCACTATGGAGGGCGGGCATGGGGGGCTTTGCAGGAACAGGAAGTGGACCCTTAGGAGGAGGGGAGAGAAGCATCTCAAAGGGCCAGTTGGACAAAGCACCTTCCTGCTCCTTATCCCTTAGCTGTGCAAATGCAAATGCCCAGGGGCCGCAGGCAAATAAGAGAGAGAGGACAGTTTCTCTGCCAGTCCTCAGGGTACCAGAGACAGAGCCTCCAGCTGCGAGGGCTCCCCTCACTGCCTGACCACAGCTTTCCCCTGAACGAGAGGGTCTGCCGGGGCGGGGTTCCAGTGCAGGTTCCAGAAAGGACTTGGTGATCTAACCTCTCCCAAATGACCCTGGGCCTGGATGGGGACACTCTTGGGGAAGCGACATAATGAACACTAGAGCTAGACCTCCTAGTTTCAAATTCTGGTCTTGCCAGCTACCAGCTGTGGCTGTGTGACCTTGTCATGGCTCTGTCTTCATTTGTAAGAAGGGGATGATCATACCCACCCCTGCAGGGTTGTTCCAAGGCCTAAATGAGTTTGTGTCTCTAAGCTCCTTGGACAGTAGCTGGCACTGGGCAGGTGCCATGTGGGGGGACAGCTGTGCCTGGAGTGGTTCTTCTGGGCTCTCTCTCTCTTTGCTCTGGTGCTTCCTTGTATCCCTTTGAGGCATTTGGGAGGGTGGACCGCTCCTAACTTCATAACCACACTGCACTAGCCCCACACCCTGATTCTGACCCTGAACTCAAGCCATGGGCACAGCAGCAATGCCAGCATGAGCAGTGACCTCCCTCACATGTTTCCTCTGCTGTGAGGATGCGTGTCCCCCAGAGCCCACCAGGAAAATGTCCCCCACACATACCCACTGTGGCGGGCCACAGCTGACGGAGACCACACTGAGACTCAGGCCAGATGAGAGCTTAGAGATGACTACAGAAGGTGTGACACGGCCACACAGTCTGGAAAGGCAGGTGCAGGGCCCCGTCATTGTTGGCAGGTGAGGCTTTGGGATGAGCTGACTGTAGCATGACAGCACCCGGGGACCCCCAGAAAGAAAGGGGCTAATCCGGGAGAGGTCAGAGGAAGCCTGTTCCCTTTCCTACAAGCCTCATCACAATTTGAGGTGTGGGTTACTCCCTGCCCTGTGGGCCCAGCTAGCTCCCTGGGAATCCCTCTCTTTGTCCAAAGGCAACTAGCTTCCCTTCGTGCTAGTTTTCTCTTGCTAAGTTCCAGTGGCTAGTTTGTTCTTCTTTTGCTTCTCTAAGGGGTGGCCTTTCTGTGGAAACTCTTCCAGAGAAAGCACGCCGGGCCCGGGCTCATGCAGTGACAATGAGCAAAGACACGTGTGTGTGTGTGTGTGTGTGTGTGTGTGTGTGTGTGTACATGCCTGCCTCACAGGTACAAGCAAACGCTATGCCTAAGGACGGCCATAGCCCAGGGATACCTTCTCCGAGGACATGGCATTTGATCTTTCCGGGTGTCTTTGGACATGTTTCCTGATACCTGTCCACTTCATATTCCCATTTGTAAGTGGGGATGATAAAAAGATTCACCTCAGAGCACTGACATGACAGGGGAATAGTATGTGTGAGAAGCTTGAGACCTCCTCCTGTAACGTACACTGAGGAAATATTAGCTATCACTATAGCCCACTACATACACACACACACACACACACACACACACACACACACATATGTGCATATATATATATATATATATATAATCCCACTATAACGATAGCTATTGTCTACCACGGGGCAGGTTCTAGCCATCATCTCTATATTGTGTGTCTATTTTTTTCTATCTCATTTAATCTTTACAACAACCTGTGTGATAGATAATCTCGTCCCCATTTTACAGAGGGTAAGACAAAGGCTCAGAGACAGCCGAGCCAGCTGCTGGAAGCACAGCATCCTTGGCCCTAAGGGTGGCATACTCTCTAACCTCACAAGGTGCCTTTCCTCTGCCTCCTGAAAGGACCCACCTGTGGAGCGCAAGGCTCCAGGTGGCCGGGGAACCCTGCGAGGGCTGGGAAGCCCACTGCTGAGGTCATGCTGCTCCCTGGGGTTGGCCCTGCCCAGCTCCCTCGGCAAGTCTGGAAAGCGGAGGGTCAGGCTGCTCCAACGTGGCAAGGGGGGGTGTCTCACCAGGGCGAGGCCCTCCAGCCAAGCCGATGCTGAGGAAAGGCAGAGCGATCAGGAGTAAATTTACCAAAAACTATGACCATGAGGATGAGACACTAGTAGAAGGAAAAGGATCAGGAGATTGGTTTCAGGAACATTAGACAGAGACCGGGGAGAAGTGGGTAATTTTAATCCCACGCAGCTGCTGGAAATTAATTTAATTGTGCTGGCGCAGGCTCTTCTCCCTTCCAGCCCACTTTGTGGATGGAGTGCGGAGCCTCAAGAAAATGGCCCAGCCCCTCCCAGGAGCCTTGGGTACCACGGCCCCCGGCCCCTTTACCAATCCTACCTGCTACCAGAGCTCATGGCCAAGCTGGGCTTTTTTCAGCCTAGACTCCAATCCAGGTGCCTGGCTGGCTCAGTTGGAAGAGCACGTGACTCTTGATCTTGGGGTCCCGAGTTCGAGCACCACGCTAGGTGGAGAGATTACTTAAACGAGTAAACAAAAACTTTTAAAAAATCTAGACTCTTCTTAAAAGGGACTGATGTGGGATAGCAGGAAGAGCTTCCTGGGACCTGTGGGGCGAGGGGAAGAGGCCATAAACTAGCTCCTGGGACTTAGAAGGACAGGAGATACCGGCAGGGCCCTTTGCTCCTTGAGTCTGTGCAAGGGCATGTGAGCCTCACCCCAGCTCAGTCTCCCACTCGGGGACAGGACCCTAGTATGGCCACACCAGAGAGGACCCACGCACAGACAAGTGCTGCTCAGACACCCCACTCGGGCACATAAGAGGACAGACATCTCAGCCATATTCAGACACTGAGAGCATAGCCACCTACTCCCCACACCCACGTTAGGGGTGGGCAAATGCCTGCTTTTGAGACCCCCGGGTCTCACTCCTGGCTGCACAAAATTACAAAAAACCAAAACAAAACAAAACCCACTAACGCCAAGATCCCACCATCTGACATTCTGCCTAGACTGGCCTGCAGTGGAGTCTGGACAGGGCTGTTTCCAAAGCTCCAAGTGATTCTGCTGTGCAGGCCGGGGTGGGAAGCGCGCAGGTGTGAGCCAGACCTTGCTTCCTGCACTTCTACCTTGTGACCACTAGAGGTCAGCAGGGCTTGGCGGAAGTGGCCGCGGGCGGCCGGGCCAGAGCTGCGCCCGGCCCAGGGTGCGCAGCGGGCTCGGGCGGGCGGTTGGAGGTCAGGGGCGGCTTCGGTGGTGGGCGGAGAACCGACACCGCGATGGGGCGGAGGAGGCCCCGCTAGCAGGAGCAAGGCCCGTGAGCCACACAAAGTCAACTTCACTTTATAAGACTTTTAAAAACGGTCCCTGGTTAAAACCTCCCCGTGCAAGGCCTCCCGCAGCGAGCGCCTCTCTGCTCCAGGACAGTCCCAGCCGGGCACCGCCCCGCCCTGTGCACAAGCAGGTGGGCGCACCCCGGAGGTGCACACGCGGCCGTGCCCCGCACACGGCGGGCCCCCAG
The DNA here is from genome assembly GCF_002288905.1 of Enhydra lutris kenyoni. NCBI lineage: Eukaryota > Metazoa > Chordata > Mammalia > Carnivora > Mustelidae > Enhydra > Enhydra lutris. The sequence continues at coordinate 19,710,471 of NW_019154118.1, read as the reverse complement.
CGGCACAAGAGAAGTATTTTGCCTTTCGTAGGAGGAGCCAGCGTTTGCATTCCAAGGGCTGTTTATTTTGACTCACTGCTGTTTTTGCTGGAGAAGAGTAAAGCAGAAAGTTCCTTTACTTTGGCTAAGATGAGACACGCAGGGCTGCACGGAGCCCAAATTTCAGATGAGCAAATAGAAGTGAACCAGTGCTCAACCTCCTCTCATCCTCTCCAGGAATGATAATGCCAAAGAGAGAGAGAGGCGGCTTCTCTATGTTTTGGTTTCAGAGAAATTAAAGCAAGGGGAGTCCACCTTCTAGGGACAATATGTGATCCGAAATGAAATATGGGGAGACTCCCGGTCCCTCCTCCCAGGCCCCACGTTCCCGCTCCTGGACGCGTCGCGGGCACATTGCACATGCGTGCTCCTAGCCTTGCCCGCAACCGGGTGTCTTGGCTGCTCTCTACCAGGTCCCCTTCCCTCTAACCGTCCTGGCAGCTTGGCGGCTGAGTAAGTTCCAAGCACATCCTAGGCATACAGTACACCTTGGTCAAACCAAAATGTTTGTTGCCAATCTTGTCCTGAATCTAACTTGTGTGATACTTAAAATCAACCCACAGAGAGATTTTTTTTTTCTAGATCTATCTTTTCTGTTCAGCCCCAAAGAGCCTTCCATTCTTACCCTTCAAACACCAGGGGAGATTGTGTTTAACATACAGGTTGCTGAGCCTCATACTCCTAGAGTGGTGCGTGGGTAGGTTTTAGGGTGGAGATCAGGAATATGCATTTTCTCCCAACGGCTCAGGTGGTTCTGAAATCATGGGAGGGGGCAGGGTGGAGGTGATGGAGGATGAGCCATCCTCTTGCCTCTACCCTACAGCTTGGGTCTGGGCTCTTCACCCAGCCTGGGCTTATGGGAGACAGGCCAGGGTGGTTTCTGAGGCTCCCCCCCCACCCCCGACCCAGCCCACGGGCTTTCCTGGGGCAGGTAGGAGTGCTGTGGGTGCTCTCTTTGCCCCCAGCAGGGAGGGGTCGGGGTTTTCTTCTCTCGCTCCACCTGGTCTGGTTCATTCCCCACCCCACAGCTTCTTTCTTTTCTCCTCCTGTTCTGCTGCCCCTTTCCTTGGTTTCCCTTAGCAATGCCAGCATCTGCGGCCGGACAAACGTGGCAGGCCCCCATCCCGGTAGGGGACAACTGTAAGGGGCCCTGAAATTACACTTAGGGGCTGAATGTGGGGCCCCTGTGGATGTGGTTCTGGGTTTCAGCCTGGCCCTTCGTGGAATGGAGGGACTCAGGGTAGCTGGAGGAGAAAGGGGTCTGAAGGCCTGGAGGGTAACCAGCAGTCCTGTCCCCTCCTGCCCACCGCTTGGATTTCTTTCCATCAAAAGCCTCTTCATAACCCCTCAAGGCACATGATTACAGCCCACTTTCCCTTCTCACAAAGACACTGTCCGAAAGGCCACCCTGCAGGGAGTCATCTCCTTGAGTCCAACTAGGTTAGGGGGAAAAAAACACTATAATAAAAATAGCTGTGGGCACCTGGGTGGCTCAGTCAGTTAGGCAGCTGCCTTCGACTCAGGTCATGATCCCAGGGTTCCGGAATCGAGCCCCGTATCGGGCTCTCCCTACTCAGTGGGGGCCTGCTTCTCCCTCCCCTTCTGCCTGCCGTTCTCCTTGCTTGTGCTCTCTCTCTGTCAAATCAATAAATAAAATCTTTTTTTTTTTTAATATGTGCAATGACCAAGCACTTACTACACTGCAGACACAGACTGCGCACCTTACACTTTACAGTAAATCTCCTACCAATGCTGAAATGTAGCCGTGCATGTGCATTACTCTCTCTGTCTTACAAATGACACGAGGCTTAAACAGTTTGCCCCAGACACAGCTCGTAAGGACGTGGCAGAGACAGGATTTGACCCCAGATCTGTCTGGCCAAAGCCACCAAAGCCCAGCCTCAAAGACTGAAGAGTGAAGCTTTCTGTACCCTGCCCCGGGGCTGCTGTGCGTGGAGGCTTTGGAGGCCAAGCTCCGAGGGCCAGTAAAGGTCCTGGAAACTGCGGCCTGAAAACAACCTGGGCTCTCAAACACAGAAAGGAAGTGACAAAACATAAATGTTTAAAGAGATTTAAATGGCAACAAAACACCAACAGGATGAACAGTTAACCACGGCTCACATCTTGGAGTTTTATGCAAACACTGTTTAATGAGGACCTATGCACCTTCTGGTAAACTGGAGGTGGCTGACCCTTACCCTAACCCTTACTGGGCCCCTATCCCCCCGACCCCCCAACCAAACCACCAGAGCCTTCTCCCTGCTACCCACCTATCACCTCTGTCGCCAGCCCAGGAGAATCCTGAAAGAAGGCAAAGAGGACCAGATGTCTGGAGATCTGCTCTGTGTGATCTCCTGACAGCCACCTCTCATTTCAGTTTTCCTGCCTGCAGAATGGAGATAATATATTTGTCCTCCCCAATTCCCAAGTAGTCAGAAGCCTCAAATAAAAGTATCTTTTGAAAAGCATCAAGTCCCACAGTCTAGCCAAAGAGCCTGGGCTGTAAAGGACCAGGATCTCTCAGAATAAAAGATACAGGTTCACATCAGAACATGGAGCATATAAATAATCCCCAGTGTCTTGTGTTAATTCTCTTCTGTCCCAGATCTCATGGGGTTTCAGATTCCATGAGGGTAATTACTAGTGCTTACATAGCATGGCACATTTTCTATCCCTTGCAGCCCTGGTAATTATCTCATAAAGTAGGTGGGAGCATGTCTCCTTACTTCTCTGTCACAGGTGCAATTTAACTGAGACCCAGAGAGGTAAAGTGACTTCTTCAGGGTCTTCCAAATAGTAAGAAATTCAGTCTTACTTACTTACACACCAGAGGTGCCTGGGTGGCTCAGTCATTAAGCTCTGCCTTTGGCTCAGGTCATGATCCTAGGGTCCTGGGATCCAGCACGCATCAGGCTCTCTGCTCAGTGAGCTTGCCTCTTCCTAGCCCCCTGCTGTGCTCTCTCTCTCTCTCTCTCTCTGTGTGTGTGTGTGTCAAATAAATAAAATCTAAAAAAAAAAAAAAAAATCTGTAAGACCAACCTGAACACCAGCCGTCCTTACTGGCTCTTTGACCTCAGCGCACTTTCATAACTATCTGAGCCTCAATATTCGCATTTGGAAACGGGAATAATAATAACTGTCTTGGAGCAGCCGGTGGCTCAGTGCCTTGAACGTCAGCCTCCGGTTTCCGCTCAGGGCTCAGTGTCATGGGCCCTGAGATGGAGCCTCTCACTGGGCTCCACGCTCAGCGGGGAGTCTGCCTGAGATTCTCTCCTTCTACCCCTTCCCCCAATCTCTCTCAAATAAATCTTTTTTTTTTTAAAGAATCATATTTAAAGAGTTTATTTATTTATTTGACATACAGAGGTCACAAGTAGGCAGAGAGGCAGGCAGAGAGAGAGGGGGAAGCAGGCTCCCCACTCAGCAGAGAGCCTGATGTGGGACTCGATCCCAGGATCCCAGGATCATGACCTGAGCTGAAGGCAGAGGCTTTAACCCACTGAGCCACCCAGGTGCCCCGTAAAGAACCGTATTTAAAATAGATATGCAGCAGTCATGCCCAGAAGAGACGATAGAAAGGATGAAAAATCACTCAGCACAGTTACGTTATGGTGCTCAGCAAATATAGATATGATTGTGTTTATTATTCCTGTAGTTGTCACCACAGCATCCATACCTGTTCTGTCTTCTCTAAGTCTCCCCCAAACCAACACATACACACATGCATTAGCTTTCTTTCCAGGAATAAAGACTTCAGATCTGAGCTCCTTGGGGAGACCGGGCCAAAATGTCAGCCTGACTTTGGTTTGATTCTCAAGATCGTGCAAAGATGGAAAAGTTAGACACAGAGGAGGAAGATGAGAGCTTAGAGAAAAAGCAGCAAAGAGGAGATCCAGGCAGAAGGCTGGGCTCTGTAGCACCTGCATTTCCAGGCTACAGACCAGTTACCCGCCCGTCTGTGACCCCGGTGGCTTGGGAAGCCTGATGCCAAAGGGCAAAGTCTACAAATAGGCCCTGGGGTGGGGGTGGGGGGTGGTCCCAGGATACTTGGGAACCTGATTCCATTTCATTATCAGCAACTTGGAGCCACACTGTGACAGGAAAATAGAAACAAGTTCGTTCAAAGGCTGGAGTCACACTCCTGAGGGCTGTGAAGTTACCATTAAATACTCAAGGTAGACGGTTCCCCCATAGACCCCGCTAGTGAGAGAAGGTGGGGAGGGAGCCCTGGGAGGCCCCGGCTCGCTGGCTTCTTAGGTCCCAAACCTCTGCCTAGCATGGACCGGCTAGCATGGATCCGGCTGCCCCTCTGGGGCAGTGAAGAGCTAGTTCATAGCAGCTTTGTTCCAACAAAGTGGTCCTGAGCATGGGCAACCTTGAGGTTAGACTCTGAAGGGTACATGATTCTGGCCCGGACAGATAGGCAAGGCTGCATTGGGCAGAAGGCAGAGCCTGTCCAAAGCCGTGGGAGCATGACAAATTTCATGTGGCCCAATGGTACCAATCTGTAATGCTCTTAAAGTCCAGGCCAAGGAGTTCAGCACTCCCGCGCCCTTTTTAAAATGTATACCATGAGAGGAGCCACTGAAAGGTTTTCAGTTAGAAGACTGACAGATCTGTCCTTTGGAAAAATTATTTCAGTTGCCTTTTGAAGGAGAGGTTGCCAAGAAGGGAAAGGAAGGAAGAAATGAAGGAAGGAAAGAAAGAAGGAAGGAACAAGCAAGCAAAGTGAGCTAAATCCTCCCAAAGGTAAGTCAACCCTGTGGTTGTTTTGATGATATTTCTAGACAAGGAAGGATCTTACAACATGATAGAGAAGACCAGAAAACTTGCAGGAAGCTCCAGTGAGCTGGGCCAGGACTACGTTAGGCAACCAAGGTGACTAGGGTGCCATATTTTCCAGGCATCACTCTTAGAATCATGCAAACACCCCGGGGGTGAGGCCTCCTTCAGCTTGCCCTCTCCCCCGCCACCTTTGGCACGGTCTCACTGGCCGGCTGGTGGGAGCCGTCGGGATCTATCACAGGGAAGGCAGCAAAGGTGGGCTCCTTCTTACTTTTACATGCCAAGGCAAGTGGGCCAAGTCCCGACTCTACACTTGATGATCTCAGTCGAGCTGGTTTCCTCATTCATAAAATGGAGAAACAACGCACAGGGACTGGGTACAGGGCTGTGCAAATTCCAGGCCTTGTCACTCATGGCTGGCACGCTCTCAGCCATCTCACGATGGAGGGGGACGTTCGGAAGCAAGAGCCTGTGGAAGGACAGACTCCTCTCACCTCCTTCGTTGTTCACGATTTGGGCCTAAAGCCCTCATCCTCAGGAACAGGCTGCCCTGCTTGTTAAAAAAGTCTTCTTGGAGAGAGAAGGTGGGAAAAGGCAGCATATTTCTTGCTTTGTTCTTTCAACTCTTTGAACAAATATTTTTTAGAAGCCTATAGGAGGGGAGCAAACATTGTCTGTCCTCTGGTGCTTTCGATACAACAACCTGCAGGAAGGTGTCCAGCCCTCTCTACCCTCAGGAAGCTTCCATTAACTAAGGGGAGCTCAGGGGAGGCTCCAGGGAGGGGAGCCAGGAAATAAACGAGCAGTCACATAAACAAAGGAAACAATTTCCCCTAGTAACAAGTGCTTTGAAAACAATAAAGCAGGGCAGAGGGCCTGAGGGGGTAGGAAGCAGCTCTAGATAAGGTGGTTCTAGGGAGGATTTCTCTAGGGAAGTGTTATTTGACTTAAGATCTTTTTTTTTTTTAATTTATTTTTTTTTAAGATTTTATTTATTTATTTGTCAGAGAGAGAGTGCACAAGCAGGCGAAGTGGCAGGGAGAGGGAGAGAGAGAAGCAGGCTCCCCGCTGAGCAAGGAGCCCGATGTGGGACTCGATCCCAGGACAGGACACTGGGATCATGACCTGAGCCGAAGGCAGCGGCTTAACCCACCGAGCCACCCAGGCACCCTTGACTTAAGATCTTAACATGGAAACAAGTGCATGGTGTGATAGGAGGAAAGATTGGCATGGGGTGGGGGAGGGGGTAGATATCAAGTGCAAAGGTCCTGAGGTGGGAAGTAGCAAACTTCATGGTATCTGCTTTGAGTGGTATGTGCAGAGTTTGGTCATGATTTCTAAACAAAGGAGGGACAAATATGTCTCTGGCCCTGATTTGAAGTAGCATATCTGTATTTGTATCTGCATCTAAGTCTCCATCCCCCTCTCTGTACCAAGGACACCTTATTTGGGTCACAGCTAAACACTCCTGTAACTAAAGCTGCCCTGCCCCCAGCCCCCACTCCTTCCTCTATGACCTAGCCATGGCTTCACCACTGATATTTCCTTTCCTTTCTAGAACCACTGAGAGCCATCACCGACAGAAGCACCTTACCATTTCCTGCCCAGGCCGAAGCCCGGGTTGCCCTTCCCCCACTTTGCCTGCTGCTGCGTGGAGGTAGGATGTTCCCCAACACCTGGCTTCCCTAGTCCTGGGAATCCAAGCTGTGATAAACAGGGATCTCTTCCCACATTATACCTTCCCTCAATCAGAAGGTGCTAGCATGGAATTTCAGTGTATCTGATAGAGCTTACAGAGTACTACAGAATTTCATAACTAGAGTTGCCTTGGCAAGAAAACAAGTATAATATGTTCATGGTAACCACAAGGCACCTGAGGCTCCAAGGAGGGGAAGTAGCTTGTTCAAAGTCACAGTAAATTAAGGAGCGCTTTTAGGGCTCTTCTCAAAGAACAGGGCAAACTCTTTAAGATGGTTGGAGACATTTCCCATATAATATTTCCACTTTTACAGAGGAGAACGTTGAAGCACAGAAAGGTTAAGTGACTCACCCAGGATTGCACAGGAAGTGTTTGGCAGAGGTGGCCTTGGATCCAAGTCGTCTTTTTTTTTTTTTTTTTAAGAATTTTTATTTATTTATTTATTTATTTGACAGAGAGATCACAAGTAGGCAGAGAGACAGACAGAGAGGAGGAAGCAGGATCTCTGCTGAGCCGAGAGCTCAATGCGGGGCTCGATCCCAGGACCTTGAGATCATGACCTGAGCCAAAGGCAGAGGTTTAACCCACTGAGTCACCCAGGCACCCCTGGATCCAAGTCTTCTAACTGAAGTTCCAGTGTTCTTAGAAGCTCACCATGCACTCTCCAATCTGCCTAACAACAACAACAACAACAACGAGCAAATATTCCAGAATATTCTAAGGAGATGCGGAGGGAGAAATGAAACTAACACCCTCCGTGATCACTTCTTTTTTTTTTCTTGTTACTGAAGGCATCAATAGATAGTAAATGCAATAGAAGGAAAATTCTCTTTCTGCAAAAATGGGATATTAAGTCTTTGAAGAGACCTTCCACACAGTCAAACTATTTGAAAGAAAATCCCCTCAGATGACTGGGAGCTCCTACAGAATGAAGCCTTCAGAAACCAGAGAAATCCATGTCTTGCAGTAGACTCTGCAGTCAATGGATAGTCTTTCCTGCTTGTCACCAAATTTCTCTTCCTGGTAATATTTTTGGCATTTTAATTTTAGACACGGGTGAGGGAGTGGGAGAGAACTTTGTTTTAAAACCTCAGTCTGACATACATAAGCACTAGAATCCTTTTTGATCTTAACCTATTTGTTCCTCTGAGTAGAAGAGATGGCTTTGAAAGGAGAAGGATGGGCAATCGTCCAGTCCTGACTACCACCTTCCTCAGAGGGGATAGCCTTCTGCTTCTGTCAGCAGAGGGTACAAGCAGGGGGTGCCCAGAAGAGGGACAGCTTGGGGAATCTGACAGACCTAAGTTTGTGCCAGCTCTGCTCCTAACAGACTGTGGGATCATGGCCAAGTTCATTAACTTCTTTGAGATTACAGAGACCTCAAGGCTCAAGTTAAAAAACCTGCCAAATTTTTATCGCTTAATCGTTGGACACCCACGTTCGTCTGACTCCAAAGCCCAGAGGGCAGGGTGCGTGGCTTCTTTTCCATAGGATGATCAATTTTACTAATCCCCAGAGGAACACATTCAGGGATTGTGCCTGATTGTGCCTTCATGACTATGAAGCACCAGGATCAATTTCAAGCCAATATGTCAGAATGGAGATACGTATGTGCGTGCACGCATGCGTGTAAATATATCTGTATACCCATGCACATATACATCAAGAGACATAACCCATCTCCAAACGTCCATGACGTGCTTCAACTGGCCACACGGGGAAAGCTGATAGACATGTTACAACTCTATTGCTATTATTGCTAGTTTACGAGCCACAGGAGAATCTCAGGCTTGTGTTCTCCAATCCCACCAGTTTTGACCTCAAATTTTATTATTCAGCTTCATCACCCCCTTGAGCTTGTTTTGAAAATCAAATCTTTCCCCTATGGGCAAGATAGGCCGTGACTGAAGACTTTGCAAACATTCACGCTATGTGCTTTGCAGGTGGTTTCACGGGATTTCCAGGAATGACTGAAATTGAAATACATCAGTGATACCCTCAAGATGGTCCCGGAGGGCTCCGGTCCCAGGTCCTGGCTCCAAGTGGCCTCTGGCTTTGGGAACATTGTACTGCCTCTCTGTTTTGCTTCCTGCCTTGTAAAATGGTGAGATCGGACTAGATGATGTTTAAAGTCCCTTTCGGTTTTGAGGCTAACCGGCACTTTGAAGCTGGCAACCTTTTTTGCTTATCTCAGCTCTAGTATGCTTACCAGAAAGTTAACCGCCTTGCTTTGTCGCCCTGCCTAACGCGTATATGCAAGTGGCCGTGAGAGCCTGGGGTCCTCATTTGGCAATGAATGCAGGAATTCTTCCAGCCTGTCCTCTCGACATTATTAACCCACTGCCATTCTTCCCGTCAAGCTGGAGGCCACGGTTGTGGAAAGAAGACACTGGAATGCACTATCCATCTCCTGACAACCAACGTGTTCAGTGCCTTTCCTTCTTTCCAGGACCTGGGCTCACTTCTCGTGGTTCCTGCCGTGTGTCTCCACATGAATATGTGTGAATATTATCGTGAATATCTTTCCCTAAGTTCTGTCACTACAAAGGATGTCCCATGGTAAAGCTTTCCCCACCTTTTCCTCTACTGCCTCCCCAATGAGTTAAGCTGAAAAATTACTTTTTCCTCTGCGTTTGTGGGGATTATGAAGAAATTCAGGCCACTGGGGAACTCTGTTCCAGACTTAAACTCTTGCCCCCAAGCAAGTTGGGGAGGGGCTCTCAATGTTCAATCCCTGAGAAACAGAATCCACCCTCCATCCCCCACCCCGACTTCTGACAGCCTGGTGGTTAGATTTGAGAGTGAGGGCGTTGGCGCCCCCCTCTTCTTCAGTGCATGGCCGAAGGAAGGTTGCTTTATCTCTCTGTCTCAGTTTCTCCAGCTATGAAATGGGAATGACAGCAGTACCCACTTCATGGAGTTATCTGGAAGAGCTAATGACCAATGCACTCAAGTAAGTCCCCAATACCTGTCCGAGGTGGGAGTGCCCCATAAGCAGGATCCGTGCAGGGCATGGCCAAAATAAATTGGAAGGCATGATGGAAAATTTTAAGTTTATCAAATCAATATTCATCCTATATAATACAGAGTTTCTCATTCTGTTGGTAGGGGCCTCTCCAAAAGCCTGCGAGAGGGAGCGTAACACGATCAGAGGAAATGGGGAGGTCAGATTTGGGCTTCTTTGATTACTTTGTTATCTTTGATCCCAAGCAAGT